>NC_136937.1:30106410-30108910 GCF_949987615.1 Pollachius pollachius | reverse complement strand
CAGAGAGAGGGAGAAAGAGAGAGAGAGAGAGAGAGAGAGAGAGAGAGAGAGAGAGAGAGAGGGGCGGCGCTCAGACAATACCATCGCTCAAATATATTCCATCCCTCGAGCGGACCTTTATTAGTTGAAGCGGTTCTGATCTGATCTCGCCTATAAAACCCCTGTCGCCGGGTCTGCTCCCACTCCGAGAGAGAGCGAGAGAGAGAGAGTGCGCGAGAGAGAGAGGGAGGGGAACCGAGGATTACTGATTATCTGCCCTTCCGATCGCCTGCTTCTTGTCGACTCCAGTGTCCCGCTTATCGCTTCATCACCATCCCTATCATCCTCCTCCGCGTCTCCTCCAAACCGATGGACCAGTAGTCTTCCTGCACTTTCGCCACCAGCGCATCAACTCTATTGTCTCGGCATCGAACAAGGGCTGGGGGGGGGGGGGCACCCATCGCCGGATCGCTATAGACACTAGATAAAAACAAGAGATATCATTTTTTGCTGTTGTCATCTGAACATCGGGGGTCTTCCAAGAAAGCCATTTTTTGGAAGGGTGGTCTGTTGTTTTTTTTGAACGTGGTTCAATTTGACCCGAGGCCGATTTGAAGATCCAGAGAATTGGTTGGAGATTCTGCCCCGTCTCTCTCCATCATCATCACCGCAACTTTGTGCGTGCAATCCCACGCGTGATATCTGGTGGGCGGTGCGGACCAACTCCAGGGGAATATGTGTGGCGGTGTAGGGAGCGACTGAACCACCGCTCAGGAGTTGGGCTCCACTCCGCAAGCCTCCGGTTGATCTGCTTTTCACATCTCCCATCAAAACACTTTTTTTTCCCCAAGGTAAGTTTCTCTTAAAAGAAAGTCAAACATTTATTTAGGTAAAAAAAGATAGACGAATATAAAACCGATGAAACAACAATTCGAGCAGCTGTGAAACTGTTTTTCTTTTTGTGTTGATTTTTTGTTTGTTTTGTGACAACAACACCCATACACACATTGTTTCCGCTGCACTTGGTTTAGAATAAATATATTCATACATATATATATGTATAATAATATAAAATAAAACACCACAGCAATGGGGTGAAAAACTTGGTGTCCAGCGGCAGATGTCAACATTATTGTGCGTTTCCATGTTGGCTCCATGCTGTCATCTCGCGGAGCTCCGGCCAAACAGATGTGTTCATCACACACTGACAGATGGCCGGCTCTGATTATGCTAATTCTCAAACGGAAAACAGCCAACCTGTGTAAATACAATATAATATAACCCACTGCCCAAATGCCAAGTCAGAGTATGGAGCTCCGCGGAAAAAAAAACACGTTGATTGGAGAATATAATTGGGAGATATTTTTAATCAGAAGTGGGCACCGAACTAATAGCCTAGACGTGCCCACCACCCCCCACCCCAGGACATGCATTCATAAAACATTAAAGCGAATTGCATCTATTCATTATTAATGGGGTTAAATTTTATTATGCAACGACCAGAAACAGCCTGCAACACAAACGTGTTTTTTCTCTTTTAACCACACGTCGGTTTTTGGATGCTTTAACATACTGGCATGGAAATAAACAAACAAATAAAAGCTAAATAGGCCTATTCATTCTTCCTTTTAATGGTGAACTTAACTTGATACGAATGAGAGACAGGCCTGCGTTTGATGCCTCCTTTTTTAACCACATTGGGCCTTAATCATTTCAGTGCAGTACTTGATTTATTTGTATGGTTTCGTTAAATAAATGACCAAACACTTTGCAATCCTCTCTCCAGGACCTTGACCCCACATTTCCCGGAGTACAGTCGAGGATCGCCTCAACATCCACCCGCAAACATGATGCTCAGCCCGGACCAAACGGAGACGGACCTGGGGTCCTGGACCCAGTCCGACCCGGAGACGGTCTTGAACGACCTCAAAGGGGGCTGCATGTCGGACGATCCCGGCATGGACGTCATGGAGCCCGGCGGCAAGATCAAGTCCCTGAACCAGGCGCCCCTGAGCCGCGAGGAGAAGCGGAGGCGGCGGAGGGCCACGGCCAAGTACCGCTCCGCCCACGCGACGCGGGAGCGCATCCGGGTGGAGGCCTTCAACGTGGCCTTCGCGGAGCTCAGGAAGTTACTGCCCACGCTGCCGCCGGACAAGAAGCTGTCCAAGATCGAGATCCTCAGACTGGCAATATGCTACATCTCCTATCTCAATCATGTGTTGGATGTTTAAAAAAGGAAAAAGAAAAAATATCAATTTAGGATATTTTTAATTGGTTTGTTATAGGTAGACTTGAGATGATGATAGTGTGTCCCCCCCCCTTGTGTGGGCTGTGAAATGGGAGGTTTTTGTGTTGAAATGGAGGTGGGAAAAATAGGGGTGGAGGGGGGAATGTAACGGCGGCTGTGTGTGTGTGTGTGTGTGTGTGTGTGTGTGTGTCTGTGTGTGTGTCTGTGTTTGTTTCTGAGATGGGCCCCCTATATTTGTGCTGAATAATCCCCGAAACGGGCCAGTGAAACCGC
>NC_136937.1:30086410-30101410 GCF_949987615.1 Pollachius pollachius | reverse complement strand
GCACACACACACACACAAGTGTGAACACACACACACACACACACGCATGCACGCGCACGCAAGGGTGAACGTACACACGCACAGACACAAACTGTGTGTGCGCATGTGTGTGTATGCCCCTGTGTATACACACACATGCGCACACACACACACACACACACACATATGCCAGCACAAATAGACACGCATACACACGCGCGCAAGAACAAACATGCACGGGCACACACACACATGCTTGTTAGACATGCATGTACACACTCAAATCCACACGCAGGTACTCGCACACTCACACACACACACACACACACACACACACACACACACACACACACATTTTCTCCCATTCGTTTAGGGGCGTGCAAGCTCTGTGTGAATTGAACAGGAGGAAGAGAGCATGACAACAAACAGCCATATGTTCGCTGCGGAGAGAACATTCGTTTCTGATCCATTTGTTGCTTTCACTCATTCTTCTCCTCGTGTGCAGACACACACACACACACACACACACACACACACACACACACACACACACACACAGGCATCAATGCACACACCCATATCTAGGCCTGTGCGTGGTGTGTTTTTGTGTGTGTGCTTTCGTGCGCGTGCGTGTCACGGGAGGGCAAGCGAGGACCGGAGAGTGCCCTCCCCCCAACCCCAACCCCCTTCCCCCTCCACCCGTATATTATAGGCTGCGATCTCGCGGTAGCGGCGGTAAGGAGGGAGCAAGGAGCGTTGGGGGGGGGGGGGGGGGGGGGGGGAGTACAAAGCCTGGTGCATGTGTTGAAATGCGGCTCCGGGATGGACTGCATTATCCCTGCCCACTTCACCAGCAGGGACCCCGCGGCCGCGGTCTGGCACGTGGCCCTTTGTCTCGCGAAACAGATGGAAATGGGCACGGGGACGAGAAGCGAGGAGGAGAGGGGAGGAGAGACGGAGAGTGAGGAGAAGAATGGCCGGTGAGAGGGGAGTGTATGAGGAGAGGGGGGGGGGCCGGGGGGAGGAGGGTTGGGAGGGGGGGTGGAGTCAGTCTGTTCTCATTAAGTGGCGTATTGAAGTCGACGTCCCCTCCACAATGCGTCAGCAGCCGGGATGGCCCTTGTCTCATTCACGCTCACGCTCCAACCATCTGTACCGCGAGGTGTGCGCGCATGTATTAGTATATTGCCCCCCCCCCCACCCCCGCGCGCGCAACGATCCAATCTGGCGATCTGAGGAAGAGGAGGGTGTGTGATGACGCTGCTGGCGCAATTCATGAGGTTCAATTTTTTTTGATAGATGCTCTCTGTTGTTGTTGTTGTTGATTTTTTTATAGGACCCGAACGTTGTTGTCGACCGCTCTGAGAGATGGCTCATTACCGGGTCATCCATGTGCGTCACGGACATTGACGTGATCTCCGTTTTCCGGGATTGTGTTTTTGCAATCCACTAGTCTATTAACGTAGGGGATACGTTTTATTTAAAAGTTATTAATAATTATTTTCCATTGGATAGACTCTATTTCATCATTGTTAGTAGTTAGATAACCAAGGCGGCCGATCAAAAATCTATCCGTCCAGATTTAGTTTTGACCACCAGCGTCACGTTCCGTACACAATGAGGTAGGCTTAATTGCCCCATCATCCCGTTAACTGGAACCGGGCCTTCTGTCGCTTCTAACACCACAGAGCCAATCGTTTATTCAAATAGATTGACATCTTAACCGCGTTAAAGCTCCACGTCACGTGATCGTGTCACACATGCAGGGTCGACCTGAGGGATGTTTACTATCTTAAAGCAGACACGGCGTAGACACGACATCTTGAGAATCCAAGCCATGCTCGGGACGGACGATTTGTCAAAGCGCGCGAGACGTAATTGCCGCCCCTGAACAGGAAAAAAAAATCTAGTTTTGGCGAAAAAACTCCCGTTCTGACATCCCGCGGTGTGTTACAGCCGATCCAATCAATAGCCCGCCCTCGTCCCCCCAATCTCTCCTTCCCTTTCATCAGTCCTGCTCCTCCTCTGATATATACCTCCTCACCCCTCATATGTATAGCCTATCTATACGGGATGCGTGTGGTCCCATAAACGCATTTCCTCCCGCTCCGTCTTCATTTTTACATGCTTTCCATTTTTCTCCTCTATTTACCAAGAAAAAATCCCCCTAAACTCATAAACTCCGTGTCTTCGGGGCGAATCCATCCATCTTCCGGACACCAAATTTAATGATCTCAGGGGGCCCACACCTTGCCTTCTTCTTCAATAGAGGGAGCCATCTGCACGCCCCCCCCCCCCCCCCCCCCCCCCCCCCCCCCCCCCCCCCGTTTTGAATAAACGACGAAGGAGAAACAAAGTGACAGCAGCAGCGCGTGCTGCTCCTCGCTGCTCCTGCGTCTCCAAGCCGCCGCGCGTGCCTACAAGGTTAAATGCGGGCGCGAGGGCCGGGGCGCAAGTCACGCTCGTAATTTGATTTTATCGCCTTTGAATGAAATTGATTGATTTACGCATCTGATGGAGGAGGGGGGCTGCTCTTGTTAACTTAAACATTTTGCATCCGCGTTGGATAATAACACATTTTTTATTGTTTGACTGCAGGTTTTAATAATATATGGATGCTGTCAGCTATCGCCGCGTGACATAGGCCTTACAAGGTGGCCCTGCAGAGGTGTACCAGCAGTCGTTGATAACAAGCCAACAAAAGGCCCTGTATTTGCGTGAAATAATTTGGATAATCGCAACAGCTGGTCGCGCAATAAGCCCCCAACAGCTCAGAAGACTGTGTCAAATTGATAAGTCACATTTAAATGAGCCGTTATGGAGTCATTATAATTGTACTTTAATTTCCTCAGTGGTTCGCATCGTGTCGGATAACGGCTATTCATGCACGCACATGGAGAGACCATAAAACGCATCATTATCCTCCAGACAGAAAAATAGCGGCGGTGGTGGTAGTCGAGGCTGTAATGACTCCAAACCACCAGGGAGAGGCGCCCTAACCCTGAATTAGGATGTCTGGATAAACCAGCCCGTTTGAGAGCTGTGCGATCCACAGATGAAAGCGTCTCCGAGCTCTCTGCTGTTGTCTCTTGACTAAAGCTTAAAAAAGCTGCGTGAAAAACAGTAAACTACGAACACACACAACATCGCACTGCTTTGTCACGATGAATGAACACACACACACACACACACACACACACACACACACACACACACACACACACACACGCGCGCGCGCGAGCGCTATAGCAAACACCCGCTCCACGATGTGCCCTCATTGGACTACAACGGACATCCAAACGTCATTGATAAAAAAAAGTAGGATTCCTCAGGTAATTATAATCGACGATCATAACGAAAGCACAATGCACTGCTATCAGCTAAATGTAACATTAAGGACCAATAACTGAAAAAAAGCACTGACTAGACTATCATAACCTGACTTTTCACCGGTCAATCAGATGATCCGTATCTCGTGTGTCCGACAAGTGTATTGGTGGTGATCATCACAGCCCAACACAATGGAAGATGTAAAGCGAGCTAACAGGGACGCAGGGTTTAATTATGAGCTTATCACTCTCTCTCTCTTGTCACCGGAGGCCCCTGTGTTTACGTGCCCCCTCATGGGGGGGGGGGGGGGCATTGAGGGGCCCTCAGGGGTCACGACCTGGGCCTGACCTCCTTTTGGGGTACTTGAGGAGATGAGAGATTTGTAGGGGTGAGGTCTATGTGTGTGTGCGTGTTTGTGTGTGTCTGACACAGAAAGAGAAAAAGAGCGAGAGTGAGAGAGAGAGAGAGAGAGAGAGAGAGAGAGAGAGAGAGAGAGAGGGAGAGAGAGAGAGAGAGAGAGAGAGAGAGAGAGAGAGAGAGTGGAGAGAGAGAAAGTGAGAGAGGCGGGGGTAAGTATTGATTCCTATCCATCTTGCCAGAAGGGGCATCTGGTGCCTTGTGTTATAAATGTGTGTATGTGTTAGTGTGTGTGTGTGTTTGTGTTCGATGCTGATCACTGCCTCTCCAGTAGTTGTTTGAAGTACAATAGAGGAGGAACAGCACATACAGGTTGAGATGTTATTTCACACCTTCTATTCTATTATTTCTAAAACACACATTCTAACCGGTACCTCCATTACTTACCATTGCCACAGTATTTTTAACCTATATTATTTCTTTACTCATGCTCTTTATTGATGACCCATGCCTTGTTACGAGAGCGTCACTATCCCATAATGACCCCCTTATACCGCCCGTTCAAAACACAAAGCCGTGGGTCCAATACCGAGCTGGTCCCAGGAGCAGTGATACGAAGCTAGAACTTCAGCTTCTCCAACCTTGACTCCGGCCACGGTCCGAGATTCGAGATCACCTCAAGGCCCGCACTGATCTCCAGAAGCTTCTAGAACAACACAGAGAACTCCCCTCCTCTTCCACCTCACCGCTTTAAACGACGCCCCCATTGTTCCAACGCCTTTGTCCCTCAGAGAGAGAGAGAGAGAGAGAGAGAGAGAGAGAGAGAGAGAGAGAGAGAGAGAGAGAGAGAGAGAGAGAGAGAGAGGCCCTCACAAAGGTGGAAGCCGGCGCAAGTGTTTGTTTACGTTTCCGCTACGCCGCTCTAGGGGGCGACGTTGCGTCAACGCGCGGTTAAACACGTGAGCGCGACGCACCGCACGGAAGCTTGATCGTTATCTGCGCGGTTTGTTATCTGTGCACCGGTGTGTGTTGTTCAACGGTGTGTTATCTGTTCACTGGTGTGTTATCTGTGTGGTTTCAATCTGCGTGTGATTGACTGTCTCTTTGAAGCATTGGACAGACGTGTTGATGGGTTTTCCCGTTCACTGAAGTTTACACACTGTGACTTATAAGCAGATAGTCAGACGGACGGACGGACAGACAGACAGACAGACAGACAGACAGACAGACAGACAGACAGACAGACAGACAGACAGACAGACAGACAGATGGCAACACATACACAGACAGAAGGACAGACAGACAGACAGACAGACAGACAGTGGAGATCACACACTCGAGTGTGTGTAAAGACACAGAAACGCAACAGAGAGATTAAATAATGAGAGGCATCTGGTATACCTTCAGTGCGTGAGTTCTTCACAGATGTTCTCTTGTTCGTTTACGGTCTGTGTTTCTTTCGCCCCCTAGCGGACTGCACGCATACTGCAGCCCTCTTCAGCGGCAAGTACTGCCCCCAGTGAAATTCCTCACTGCTGGGGTGATTCCTACGGTTACCAGTGACTGCTTCCTACTGTGAGTCACTCATGGGAAAACTATCGGTAACGGAGGAATAATCGGTTCAACCATAGGAATGATCTATTCGCCATAACGGGTAAGTTTCTCCAATGCATCGTAGCAGAGACAGCGTGTTGTCCGACCGTGCGAAATATGCAGTATGCGGCGCTCATCCATTCTGTACTGTAGCCTTTAACATTATTCTGTGTTGGGATATCTGTAGCCCGCATAATCCCGATCGCCTTGTGTACAGTTACCCATCGCTTTGTGTGCAACGTCGTGGCCTTTGTACAAGTTTTTCAAAGCGGTACGTGTGTGCGGATTAGTGAGAAAGTCACACGAACACGCCCTTGCTTTCTTGTCTACCTGTGTGGCAGGGGTGGGGGGGCAAGCTTTCAACTTCATTTGAATTGCCTGCTTGACTACGTGCCATGCACACTGACCAAGTTAGCCACGCGAAGTTAACTAGAACCACCGTATGCATCACCGGCGTGTGTGTGTGTGCGCGTGCGTGCGCGCTCGTGTGTTTGTGTATGTGTGTGTGTGTGTGTGTGTGCGTGCGTGCGCGCGCGCATTGTGACGCTATTGTAACGATACATTCACTCCCAACCGCTCGCGCGCATTCCGAAACTCGGAAGGCTCGAGGTGGAAATGAAGGAAAGTTGACGTGAGAGGAGTGTCACGTTTCACACCGCGGTTGACTGAACATTGTACCGGGGGGGCTTGTCGGCGGCGAGAGGAGGTGGTCGTCTCCCTAACAACCTCCAAGTAGGTGGGTTTGAAACACTTGAGTGGCACCGTGTATAGTCTCGTGTAACACGAGGTGACGGCTCGGCTCGCTTTGTTTTTGAAGGCACCTGTAAGTAAGGGGCGGACGGTCGGGTCTCCCGAGGCCACAGCCCGAACCGGGGAGTTTCCTGACGAGGGCTGCCCGCCTTCTGGGTCACAGGTAGGGCTAGGCAAGGCGGACCAGCTCGCACCCCCCCCAGCACACACCTACGTACATACACGTAGATGATCTCCATCGCCGCAGAAGGAACATTATGACGTTTGTACTGGGATATTGGAACAGAACATTCTGGATGAATGATTAATTAAACGTCACTTCGTTAATAAATGCTTTATAATGGAGTCGGTGCTCAGGAAAAGTGTTTGTGTGTGTGTGTGCGTGCGAGCGTGCGTGCGTGTGTGTGTGTGTGTTTGAGTGTATGCGCACGGTCCTGTAGCAACATACTTGACGATAGGCTCCCTCATCGTAAAGCACAACTAAGGTACATGGCATAAGTGAGTGTTATTCTTAAGCTAAGATGACAAATACTTCATGTTTTGTTAACTTCTCATTACCTAATGCCTCATACACACACACACACACGCACACACGGATAGCTAGTTACTTCCTGTGTATAAATCATGTAGCCTACCAATTAACGTGTTAGGGTTCGGTGTGTAAGCCCTGAGAGCTGTTGTACAGGATCTTCGTCTTTCTCCGTCACCTCCTCCCTCGGTTCGCAAAGAGAATACATAAAATGTTACGATGATGATCATGACAAATATTTATGAGCTCTTTGTTGACAGCAGAGAGAGAGAGAGAGAGAGAATGACAGAGAGAGAGAGAGAGAGAGAGAGAGACCTCCACTCTACTTGAATGAGTCTATTGTATTGAACTCTGTATTATAACACCTATCTGTTCATAGTGAGGATGGGTAATGTCTGTCCGTGCATACAGAAGGCCCCACTGTCTGTCCATTGATTGGCCTTGAGGGTCCAGATAGGTGACGACATCGCCTGTTCTTATTGGTCAGTTCCCAGGAAGTGGAGCGGTGAGGTACAGGTACAACACTAGGGTTATAGGTGAGGGACACACAGTGACGGTTATATGGAGACTTCACCAATAACTGACGCCGAGAGTCCTCTCGTTACACGCCGGACCAGGGCGTTGATAATTATGTTATGAGTGCTTCAAAGTCCTTGAGAGGCTTTTTAATCCAATCTGTCTGGTCGGTAAACGAACCGGCACAGATCTTAAAGGGACAGTGTCTCCTTTCTTTTCTCCTTCTCACAAGAGTTTCACTCTGTCTGTTGTTGATGGTCCTGCTTCTCTCATGTGAAGTGTGTCTGATTTTGTGTGTGTGTGTGTGTGTGTGTGTGTGTGTGTGTGTGTGTGTGTGTGTGTGTGTAGGTGTGTGTGTGTGGGGGGGGTCAAGCAACTCTGTCTGGTCTGTCTTGTCTGCCTTGTCTCATCTGTCCGTTTGTCTGACTGTGTTCCTATAGATCTGACAGATGCCAGACTAGTTTTAGTCAGTACATTAGTGGGCTAAATTCATTCAGAAAACCCCCAAGACATATGGCCCCAGGGCACAGACCCTGGACAAAACATCCCACTTTGTTTGTTTATGTGTGTGTGTGTGTGTGTGTGTGTGTGTGTGTGTGTGTGTGTGTGTGTGTGTGTGTGTGTGTGTGTGTGTGTGTGTGTGTGTGTGTCTGTATACACAGAGGGTGGTGGGTGGATCACACTGTGGAATGCTAATGGAATTCTTCATAATTAATGGACCTTGTTTGCCTGCGAGCTCACGGCCATAAGTGTTAGCTTGTGACTTTCTGTCAGTGTCTGTCTGGTTTATCTCTCTGACTGACCCTAACTGAATGTCTGTCTCGCAGTGTGACTAACAGATGATTCGATGACAAGTTACTCTCTGGGAGAGAGAGAGGGAGAGAGAGAGAGAGAGATTTGAGGGAGACAGAGAGAGGCTTTAGGGAGGGAGGGAGGGAGAGAGAGAGAGAGAGAGAGAGAGAGAGAGAGAGAGAGAGGGAGAGGGAGAGAGAGAGAGAAAGCATACTAATTTCTTAACCTTTGCTTTGTTTATTCTCACTCGAGTTGAAATCCACAGGGCTTTTATTGTAATGCATTTTTTTGCACTAAGTTTGAATCAGAACCTGAAATAAAGAGCTGCATACAGTGGCACTGGCTTCTGTATTTCAGTAGCCTAGATGTATTAATCTTTTAAATAATATCGAGGGATCGGACTCATAGAATGGGTGTGAACAATCCTGTTTTGTTAGGATAATAATGTATTTTGTTCTAGTCATTAACATTTAGCTTAAATTGACTGACATAGCAATCGTTTTTATCGCCAAGTGATTTGAGGTGGACAGCAATCAAAGCATCCATGTCGCTTCACATGAAGGTATTTAAATTCACCACGATTAAAGTCCAACTCTCTGTGACTCAAACGATTCCAGAAGATGTTAGGTTTAGAAAACAGGATTTAAATTGACCAGAAAGCACTTGAGCATCCACACCTCATTGTTTGATAATCCACCCTTTGACATGTTGAGGGGACCAGAATCTGTATTTTATTTCGTATTTGCTGATTGCGGCCTTCCCTTTTGTACGCATCCGTCTACTGTTAAGATTTCGGAGGTGCTGAATGGAGAGTGACTGCCTGATACTGGATCCTTCTCTCGGCGTAGAGCTGGTGAGAGAACACAGATGTCGTCCTGCATCTTTAAAACATGAGCAGAGGACTTCAGCCAGCTAGCGTCTAGAACCAAGATGGCGGCCAGCCGAAAAAGGCCCATTGGGGCAGATGTGATCGCGTCTGGATGAATGGTACTGGGCTTGGTTCAGTCCAGTCTCCGTAGATAAAGAGACATTTAAAGACAACGGGTAACCGAATTTGACTTTGGCTTGTTTCCTGTTTAACCGACACAATATGGGACTGTGCTACTCAATGCGGTATTCACTAATGGTCCAGCCGATCAATAATCATATCCACAGTTTAACCGAGGGTCATCGGATAAGGAGAGATGTTAATTCTACCATCCCTATCTTTCGTTATCTCCCTCCCAATTTCAAGCCTCATATCTTCTTTCCATCCCATGTCCTTATCCTAATTAATTAACGCCGTAACAACACCAGAATCCGCGTTTCGCCTCATCTATATTTCATGCTAAGTAGTACAACGACACCGCTCTAAAGACGATAAATGCTAATATTGAATTATTGCCCCGGCCCCACTTTGCTAATCCATAGAGCCTCCTTAACGAGCTCGGAGACGCTGCACCGGTAAGTGCTCTATGACGGCTGGCAGGGAAGGAGACACCGGTGTAGTAGAGTCGTACCCACAGATCTCACGGCACCGCCGGGCAGGGAGAGGGAGGAGGCAGGGGGAGCACAGGCCTGGAGCTGCTCTCGCTGTTGAGTGATTTAGGCGTTCTTCCAATGTGACTCATTTGAGTTTAATTTGGCCTCGTCATTTATTTTAGTTTTTTTTTGTTTCGTGTTTTTTTGTCGGGGGTTAGTCGTCACGGAGCAGGTTAGGCCTCATGCACTGTTGGGAAGAACTTAAGTACATTTTGTCATGTACCTGTACTTGACTTACGTCGATTTAGTTGTGGGTACTTTTGACTTTTACTCCGCTGCATCTTACAGCAAATATATATGCTTTCTACTCCACTACATTTCGACACAGCATTTCTTTACAGGTTACAGTCACATTGCTGTTTTTCCCCCTGAAAGAAGCATAATTAATAGCGGGAGAGAAATCAGTTTCCTGATTTCTCTCCCGCTATTGATTATGCTCAATGTGGTGATGTATAATGAGGCCCATTCAGAGCAGTCACGTGGTTTCGCTCCTTCAATGAGAGCGGCTCGTATCAGTAGTGCGAAGGTACAAGTAGTAGGGCTTAACGATATTCAAATTTTGATTATATCGACCAATATTGCGATTGCGGTTTAGTATGCGATTTTTCTTTTTAAAGTTCCTTATGTTCTGTATTATTAACTAAACACAAGCAATAAATAAGTCTATAGAACGACCAACGCAACATTGGAAGCAGTCAACATATGAACTGCTCTTTCCTTTAGGCCAGGCCTGTGTTGAGATGAATTGATGCATGAAATGATATTACAGCAGCTTTATTTAACTCTTGAATTGTAAACGAAAAATAAATACGAATCTCACTGATCTCCAGTCATTAGCAGCGACAAATCCGTTTTTTTTTTAAAATAAATGTATTAATCGCAGCCTTTGCGATTTGCAAATCGCGTTCTATTACATGGCGATGTCGGTTATAATTCGATTAATGGTTCAGCCCTAGTGGTGGGTTGAGGAGGTACCCACTGGTACGGCGGTGTGCATGGGGTCTGAAGGCATCAGTAAATCAGATTGCATTATGGCGCAAGCTGTTCTGAACCGCTCTGCCTAACGGCTGAGCATTTAACCTTGTTTGTCCCCCTTACCCACCCCCCCCCCCACCAAAAGCTTTTAAGAGGATTTAAACAGGTGATATAAATGCTTCAGGACACACACATACACACACACACACACACACACACACACACACACACACACACCTTTGAAACCTGGCCTTGCTTTTATTGCATTATTAATCAGGCTGTGAAACGAACATTAAAATCTTGCTCTGTTTCTGCTTTGGAGCAGTTAGTTTGATCCATGGGGGAGATACCAAAAAGGGCAGGGCTGACATACTTATAGGCAACCCTATTGGCTGCTTGGTTTTGGGCAAGCTGAAACACTGACTTACCTTAACACTGGCCTATATCTAGCTTTTGATGTAACCACAAAGCTACCTGCGCGCATGTTGTTCCCACGTGAATCATTACAATACGCAACGCATCTAATTCCCATATGAATAGAATACATTTCAATGTAGGGCATTAAGCAGATGCTTTTATCCAAAGCGACTTACAACCATCCATACACATATTCACACACCGACGGCGTAGTCGAACAGGCAGGGCGACAGCCAGCTCGTCGGGAGAATTTAGTGTTTGGTGTCTTGCTCAGGGACACCCCGACACTCAGCTAGCTGATCGAATTAGAAACCTTCCGGTTACAAGTCAACCCGCTCTACCTCCTTTGCTCAGCCTAGCCTAACACTTGTTTTGTGAATATGCGTTCAAGAGCCACACATCTATGGCCTATGTTTGCTGCCATGTTAAAACTGGAAGAATCCAAAGATGATGAATGACATTACGAAATAAAACAATGATTTAAAACCGCAATCACCGGCTCCATTGCTTAACGCACCCTTGTTTTGATTAAAGGGTGTATTGATTGAGTCTCATGGTGTGAATGCATTCGGATCTCAATCAAAAACATGAGACGCAACCAGAACACTATTGAACCAAAACAAAGCGGGTGGTTGATTGCCTCTTTAACAATTAAAACAATTGAAATGTACGCCGACCCGGTTAATCCTAGGGCCCTCCTCAGTAGCCATTGAAAACATCGGGGGCTGCTTGTGAGGTTACTTGAGGACAAACCCTATAAAAACGCAGTCCATTCAGCAGTTCCTCCCTCACCATGTAAGGAGAAGGGTTTCCTCTCAAGCCTTTGATATTGTGCATTACTTGACTCAACTCAACTCTGTGGCTAACACCTACTGCATTCACAAGGACTGTTGCTCCTTTTGAGAGAAAAGACACAGATTAATTTGGTTGAGGTCAAGCTCCTGGGAAATGACTAACTCAGATGTAATCTACTTCCTTTGTCCCTCCCCCCCCAACCCGGTCCGCAAACAGATGTCACGTGACTGACGTTACACGTTGCCATGGTGATGAGTTACGTCATAAAACCTACAGATGTTGCACCTCCGACATCTTAGTCCTGGGAGGTCATTCAAAAAAAGTTTGTTTACTCTTCTCCTTTTGTGGCAGTTAGTTACTTAGGACACGTTTACCTTACTTCAAACATTGACTTTGTTAACGCTTTTTAGTATACATGATCGGTTTAGCTCAGGAGGTTGACTTGTAATCTTAAGGTTGCTAGTTCGATCCCTGTGAGTGTCACTGAGTGTCAACGTGTCTCTTAGCTCCCTTGACGTGTGTATGAACCATTGTAAGTTGCCTTTGGATAAAAGCGTCTGCAAAACGCCCAAGAATGTAGAATGTAATATGCGGTACATGGAGATGTTGCAGTAGATGTGGTGGTCTGGAAGATTGTGTAAGAGAACAATTCGCTTTCTTCCATCCCCGGAGTCCGCTCCACGGTCTCTGAGAGGTACGCCACATACCAGGGATGACTGAACTCAGTAGCGCCAGAGCACCATAAATGGCAGTGGCCCTGTCTTTAAGACAAGACCTCGGTCTTGATTCAATTGGTATTGATTGAGGTCATGATGTGTTTGAAGAGGTAATCTAAACCAGTGGTTCTCAAACTTTTTATACGGTGTACCACCTCAGTGAATAATTTGTCTCCCCAACATTATGACAGATGTCATAAACTATAACAAAATGCACTCGTGTAGGCCTGTGGCCCTATTCAGCTATGAACAGTTCACACAGGAGGCACATTCATTAATTTAACATATTTTTAAACCCCATTTAAATGATCTCATGGTTTATGTATTTCTATTCATGCTAGTATTTTGATATTATGTTTTTAAATAAATTATATAACTTTCTTTTTTTTTTGGAGATACCTCTGCATACCCCTCAATTGCGCACGTGTACCACCAGTTTGAGAAGCAATGACCTAGACTACTGGGTGCTGGGAAGGAACTTTGAGAGTCTAGACCCTAGATTACTAAACATTGATGTCTTCATTATCGTCAACTGTAATTAAAACAAATGGAATCGTCCCTGTAAGTAACTGCACTGCTCCTCCCCTTTACCTCGAATTTGCAGCCAGGATACCGAAATATTGTCGCCTATAAATTGTTCGTAGAGTGCTTTCTTTGTACACCTCTATACATAATACATGACGTTTTCTGAAGGGAGGATAAACCTCAAAGACAATACGAGTTTGATTCAGACTTCAAGGCAGTACAAGTCGGTTGCTACCGGAGAATTCCACGTCACCCAAGGACAAATTACCTCGTGTCTTGCCCTCTTGTCAGACACCAGCTCTCCCTCTCTCCCTCTCTTTCTCCTTCGCATTCTTTGCACCGGCATTCCCTCTGCCTACGCTCCCACAAGGGCTAAAGACTCATTGTATTAGCGGCTGTCTTGTAAAAAAAGAAAGAAGGCCTTTTATTTTCTCAGGAATCCCACACAGTATTCACGCACTCAAAAGGCCGTCAGGGTGTCTGGGCTAAATTGTCAGCGGCGTGTCAGAGATTTAGCACCCCGTATTATAGCGGTTGTCGGGGCAATGGCAAACAGCACTGAGGGCTGGGTTTATGCCAGTCCTTGATCGGCTCTCTGTTGTTGTTCTTGTTTGAGTTTGCAGAAGACTTTGGACGGAATTTCCCTCTCCCGGGAAGGGTCCTTAGGAAGCTGTTGGTGGCAAGGTGCTCGTAACAGGAGCTGGAATGTACCAGTTTGTTGACACCAGAGATGCAAATGGTCCTCAGCTATTCTCACAGGCTTACCGGACAAAAAGAAATTGCACAATGCAATTTAAAATATTGATCTGTGGGATGCCATTCGTTTATCCCTGAAAAAGTCATACATTTAAAAACCAATAGTGCATTATCTCAGGAGGAAAAAACAGATCTTTTAATACATTTCAGAATGAAATCAATTGCTTTCACATCTGCGTATAATGTATCGAATGTCTGGGTTTGCCTCATTGGACACTTGGCTGTTATCAGGATGGTTGAAAAACTGCTTTACCAGATAGCGAATTTCCATATAAAAACGAAATTAATATTACATCTCTCTCCCTCCCCCTCCCCTCCCTCCCTCCCTCCCTCCGTCTCTCATCCCTCCCTTTCTCCCTCTCCCTCTCTCCCCTCCCTCCCTCCGTCCCTCCCTCCCTTTCTCCCTCCCTCTCTCCCCCTCCCCTCTCCCAGGTGAATGTTTCTGTGGCGAGCCGCCGCAAGGCTGCGTTCAAGATTGACACCCCGCGGTCCGCCGTCTCCGTCAATGTCCTGAGCCAGCCAATCAGCTGCTCCGAGCCCGATAAGACCGCCCACAAGGTCCCATTGCACCTGCCGGCGGTCAAGCCCAACAACATCGGCCACGTCCAATCGCCTGGGCCGGACCCCATCGCCATGGACACCGAGTCGACCTACTCTGGGTATTCCTATTATTCCGGGCGTTCCAAGGGATCCCACCGGCATGGGTGAGGAATTCAGTTGGAATTCATTTTCAGTTGGAAAAAAAAGCAGTTGGTTGTTATTCCTGTCGTTTCGTATTTTGTCTCTTTCGGACCCTCCTCTCTTTTTCATGTTCTTCTGTGTTGTCTTGGAGCAAAGATGGCACTTTCTGGACTCTTGATGGGGGCTTTGATAGACAGAGACTTCCTGTCTGTCGTGACACAGGATGAAGACGGACAGGAAACGGGTGGACAGGGAGAGGGAAGCGCCTGTGCGCCCTACGAGGCGTTCCGACTACGCCCTTAGCATCTAGCAGCTTTAGCCGCCAAGCTAGGCGACGGCATATAGCAACCAGCTCAACCCAGGGCAACTGTTAGCCTGTTCACCCCAGTCCTAACCCAAACTTTCTACGAGGACTTCCACGTTCCTGTTTCTCTGACACCCCCACCTCCTCCACCACACCCAACACCACCCCAGCCCCCGGCGGTCCCACCCCACTACGGCGGTACCTCTGTTGGACCTCAGTGTGTGGGGAACCCAAGGCAGGCTCCAGGGGCCCATTAGTCTGTCGGCGGTGGAATGGCCACGGCTGACAGGCCTCAGGAAGCCTGGGGTGGGCTGGGGGGGGGGGGGGGAGAGAGAGACAGGTGCTGAAGAGGTCTGACTGATGGCCCGGCCTGATACACTGAGGGACCCGTGAGGGGACAGGAGGAGAGGGAGGAGGGGGTTGGACAAGAGGCCCCCCCCATTCCTCAGCACGGACCCCTCTCC
>NC_136937.1:30020714-30086210 GCF_949987615.1 Pollachius pollachius | reverse complement strand
CAAATCTCACATTAGCAGCTGCTCATGTGGAAAATTGCTTCTTTTGATTGGTCAAACTCCAATTATAGCGATGGCACTATCGCTCTGTGAAAGCACGGGCCAAAATGGATAATTTAGGCAGATTCATTCCGTTTTTTGTCAAGAGCTCCTTCACGAAATTCTCCATGGTTTTAGTTTGAAGGAGACTATTAGTTTGTGAGGGTCTCCGACTGCTAGTATTGAGATTGAATGTTGTCAGAATGACTAAAAGGACTATTTACCCTTAGATAAATTCATTTTAATGCCATAATCAACAAGAGTTGATTGCCCATTTAATCAGGCCAGCGTAATAACGTCATGTTATTACCTAACAAACTCTCAGAAATGGCTTTTAATATTTCTCGGTTTCATCATCTATGTAAACATTACATGCTTCTTTCTCTAGTCATCTCAATTGGTCCCCCTTCCGAAAGGAGGAAAGACAAAGAAAAGATACAAAACCTAGCCTAGTATGACTATTCATTTGACCCGATTTGTTGTTTTTTAACCAATCCCATTATTGCCTTTTCTGGTCAACTAGGTGTGGCTTGTGTTTGTGTCGCTATTCTCTGTCGTTCCGGGCATCTGTGGTTCCTATCCCAGTTCCAGGAAAGGAACTTGTTGGAAATGGAATTCTGGGCTGCCCATGTGACGCGTCTCCTTGGCTGCGGCGTTGCCACGCGTTACAACCTGTGTCAACAAAGTTGTCATGCACTCATGTCGCCGCTAGCTTAGCGTAGATTTGGCTATCCTTATCGGTATCGCTATGGTTGCTGGGCACAGCAAGAGATATGGAGAATTTGGACCAGAAAGGACATGTTTCCACGGCTACAGCGTTGCCACGCGTTACAACCTTTGTCAACAATGTTGTCATGCACTCATGTCGCAGCTAGCTCAGCTTAGCTTTTGCTATCCTTATCGGTATTGCTATGGTTGCTAGGCACAGCGAGAGATATGGAGAATTTTGCACCGGGAAGAAACCTTTTGAGACTTCAGAGTCTTTCTCGTTTTCGTATCTTGATGTGTATCCAAGTAAAACAGGATATGAGGGCGGGAAAAAAATTTGCACATGTCTACTGAGGCACATGTCTTCAGAAAAACATTGTCATTGTTCCCCATTGGATTAAGCACTGTAATAAAAATTGAATCTCTCCCAATCTCTCTATACTGTATATCTATATAGCTACATGGATATATTAGTGATGGGTCGGTCGCGAAGGATTCGGTCAGAACAAACAAATCCCGAAGGTGAACGACGAGAACTGTTTCCCAAAACAAGAGAACAGATTATTTTTTCTATTTTTATGAAAAAAAAGGAACGTATGTGCTTTATATATATGCCTAATATTTACACCTAACCTGGGTAATTTTGCCGGAACATTAGAAAGTGGTAGGCTACATGCATGTTGATTTATTCCATATTTTCCGATTCCCTGGCAAATGACGTAACAGACCGTCTTACTAAACGAACGAATCAAACGAACCAATCGTTATAGGGAACAGAACTGAAAGAACTGATTCCCGGAAAAGCATAGTTTTGTCCATCCCTGATATATATATATATATATATATATATATATATATATATATATATATATATATCGCTGTACCCTGTCCCATCTGCTCTCTAACGTGACTCTGGATAAATAAAACGATAAGAGTCTGGACTCAGTCAGCCATTTTAGGCTCGGCGCCACAACCGTCTTCATTGGCTTGTTGCCAAGGGTCATGGCCGCCCCCCAGGTGTGAGCCGCGGCGGCCTGCATCGTGACGGGGAAAATGTTCAACTGATATTTCGGCGCTGGTTTGACTGCTCGGCATGTTTTTTCTCTTTTTTCTTTTTACTTGGGGTTGGGGGGGGGGGGGGGTCTGGCAGGGGGCCATCCCAGCCGGGGCAGACAGCCATCAGTAGCCTCAAATTACCCCCCCCCCCCCCCCCCCGGCTGCCCTCCCTTCTTGGTTTCGTACCTGTTGAGAGGGCAGCCGGCTGGAAGTCGACCCCGCTCTGTAATCCACGGAGCCACCCCCCCCCCCTCCGTGGCTGAGGAATATTAATGGGGCCGCATGATAATGAGACCGGGATAGCAGGAGACAGAGAAGGGGGGAGGGGGGGAGGAGAGAGAGAGGAGGAGGAGGATTTGGGAAGGGAGAGAGGAGGGGGAGGATTTGGGAAGTGAGGAGGGGGGAGAGGAAAGAGGGGAGGAGGAGGGGGAGGGTTTGGGAAGTGAGGAGGGGGGAGAGGAAAGAGGGGAGGAGGAGGGGGAGGGTTTGGGAAGTGAGGAGGGGGGAGAGGAAAGAGGGGAGGAGGAGGGGGAGGGTTTGGGAAGTGAGGAGGGGGGAGAGGAAAGAGGGGAGGAGGAGGGGGAGGGTTTGGGAAGTGAGGAGGGGGGAGAGGGGAGGAGGAGGGGGAGGGTTTGGGAAGTGAGGAGGGGGGAGAGGAAAGAGGGGAGGAGGAGGGGGAGGGTTTGGAAAGTGAGGAGGGGGGAGAGGACAGCAAGATGAAGAGGAGGAATTGGGAGAAGGTAGGAAGAAGAGGAATAGGGAGAGAGGAGGAGCAGGATTGTGGAAGGGAGAAGGATGGAGAGGAAGATGGGGGGGAGGAGGGGAGGAGAGGAGAGGAGAGTAGGCTGAAGAGGAGTAGTGAGAGGATGGTAAGAGAAGAGGTTGGAGGAGGGAGAGGGAGGAGGAGGGAGAGGGTTGAGGAGTAGGAGGAGGTGAACAGAGTCCATGCTGGGAGCTCGGCCCAGTAGTTAACTAACGAGCGTGGAGTATAGGGGTAGGGAGTGCTCCCCTCGGTCTGACTGGATCGATGGGGACCCCTGCGCCGCTCATTAGTCGGCCGTGGATGATCTTCTAGAATGTGCCGCTGATGTTCAACGAACAGAAGCACTGCAGGATCTGCTTCATAAAAATAAGATAAATAACGACACAAGGTATATTGTTGTTATATTCTTTTTGTAAAACATCAGGAAGCATTGCGCGCCAACAAATGCTAAATTGAAGCGTTTATTCGTGGATAAATGATTTTGAACTTTGTGTGAACCTGGCGCGTTTTTTAATCAGTTGACCGCACAGATTATCTATTCCCACTTGGTCTTTGTTCTGCTTTAAAAAAAGCCCAAAATTAAGGTTTACACAGAACAGCAGATAGCTTCGTATTCATGTTGTGTATAAAATTCAACTGTGCCCACTCCCCAGATGTCAGGGTAGGAGAGCAGGCTAAAAAAACATCGCCCTTCATTTGTGAGTGGAGCATTTGTTTTGGCAGCATTTAACGTGTGTACATGAAAACACATGAAAAAATATGATTAAATAACATGCATAATGCATGCAGAAGCGCAGCAGAGGCGTAAACACAAGCCCTTTCATTTGGTGATGACCCAGACATCAGTGTCTCGTAATGTTTTACTAGTCTCGACTACTTACTTTATGAAATTATACAGTTTTCTTTACACATAGATCATTCAGGGTTGTTTATTTCCTTTGATATACGGCACGCTGCGAGTTTGTTTTTGTTAATATGCGCATTATTACGATCAAAGAATGCATTTAAAGAGGTGTTTGTTATTTTTTGCCGTGTTCAACAGGGCTTTGAAGGCTACCCCTGTCAGATCGACTTAACTGCCACTCGAGTGCCGATGGTGGCCAGATCGTATTTAACGTTGCCATGTAATCCCCTCTGGATATGGCGGATAGTAGAAACGTCAGTTGAGAATGACATATCTCTGGGAGATTTACAGGTTATCGTTAAACTCGGCCCTGGCTACGCTTTCAGCCTGGCTTTGGTGGTTTGATCGCTCCGGAAGTTTGGACATTTTTTCTGAACACTTTTCGTGTTGAGATATGTCTGTTCGCAATCACTAGAATAGCTTTTGTAACGTAACTTGAAGCTGAAACATTACCAGAAAATCCCTATTTTTTTTAACCAGATGATCCTATCCTTGTTATATTGAAAGATCCTTTGGGTCAGAATGATTTTATGATATGATGATTATTGTTTTTAGTGGTACGGAATATGAGTGGTGGCCTCTGTGCTGATCTGTTCCGTGAACTCAAAGCTAACCAGCTAAAATAGCGAACACTCAAAAAGCTAACCTAGCAAACTGTCATTTTGTGTGTGTCTGTGTGTGTGTGTGTGTGTGTGTGTGTGTGTGTGTGTGTGTGTGTGTGTGTGTGTGTGTGTGTGTGTGTGTGTGTGTGTGTGTGTGTGTGTGTGTGTGTTTTCCCTCACACGGGAAGCCATTTTCCCATGGTCTGGGCCGGGAGAGGAAACGCTAGAATAGAAGTCAGGAAACGAGAGCGGTGCACTCCCTTAAATCAAAAACACCCAAGGCCCTACCCGTGGCCACGGCATCGTTCAGACATCAATCACGGGCCCTTCCTGCGTCTGCCCCGCGGGCGCTGTCTCCTACAGGAAGTAAGGGTTTGAAGGGGGATTGTGTGAAGGATGTGAGTGGCGTTGGAGGGGCACTTCAGTGCTAACGCCAGTGGCCGTGACTGTGGGATGCGTACAGCGGGTTGCAGTTGGATTCTCTGTTGCTGTTTTCGAATGTGTACATTCTTGAGTTGATTTGCTTTTAATTAACCTCCCAGTACATGTGAGATAAACGGTGGAATTTAACTGGTGGGTCTGCCTTTCTCACTCACTGTGTGTGTTTGTGAGTGTGTGTGTGTGTGTGTTTGTAGGTCGGTAGGTGGATTTGTGTGTGTGTGTGCTTGTGTGTGTTTGTGTGTGTGTGTAGGTGTGTGGGTCGGGGTGTGTGTGTGCATGTGCGTATGTGTGCGTTCGTGTGTCGCTTGTGGGAAACATTGAAGCTGGACCTCCTTCCTTAGCGGGCGTGATGTGAGATTCGTCACACCTCTATGCAAACCGCATCGGTCCTGAAAACCGTCCAACAATAAATCAACAGACTGAAAAGAAAAGCGATTAGCAGTTGGACCGAGGTGGGAGGCCGCCGCATTGAACCACCTCTTCCCTGGTGATTCCCAGAGCTGTCTGTGAACAAGATGAATCATTCCCTCCGTCTTTCAACTGCGGCCAAAACCCTTTAAAAAACGTAAAAGAGTGGTTGAACCTGTAGCAAAACAACGCAGATCTGTGCTCAGCCGTCTTCCACCGTCTGTCTCTCTGTCTTGTCGTCCGACCGTCTGACCCAACCTGCTTCAGGAATGAGGCTGTTGATTCCAAGATGGCCACACGGTGTGACCCCCTGCTGGTTGAAGGGGCGGGGGGGGGGGGGATTAACAGTGCTTGATGAACCTCTCAATGCAGCGGAAGCCCCAAAGAGGGCATTTAGCCACATTGAGGAGGAGGAGGAGGAGGAGGAGGGTTGTTTTATCCAGGATGAAGAACTCAAGGACTTGGAAGAGTGAGTCTCTCTTACCAGAGAGTCTATCGCTGGTAACCGGGTCCACCGTTTGAACCTGTGAGTTAAGTCCAGCACAGGCCAGACCTTTCTTTCCTGCTTTTATTCTTCATTCCCTCTCTCTCTCTCTCTCTCTCTCTCTCAGCCCCTCTCTCTCTCTCTCTCTCTCTCTCTCTCTCTCTCTCTCTCAGCCCCCCCCTCTCTCTCTCTCTCTCTCTCTCTCTCTCTCTCTCTCTCTCTCTCTCTCTCTCAGCCCCCCCCCCCCCCTCTCTCTCTCTCTCTCTCTCATCTCTCTCTCTCTCTCTCTCTCTCTCTCTCAGCTCTTTGAGCGAGTGACGTTAGATCCGCCCGCTCTGCCTTTATCGGGAGACATGATAGCCATCATGGAGCTAACCTCGTCTTCAATGGCGGCACTGTGCTCTACCATGTGATCCCTGCCTCCCTGAAGGACCGGCCTTGCCTTGTTACCTCATTGAGATAAGATGACTGTGTGTGACATGTGCGTCTGGTGCACAGTACCCAGGCCACCGTCCACAGCAGACAACCAGGCAGGCTGGGATAACTCTCTGAGTCCACCTGGAGGATGAGCAGCCCGTGGATGATAGTCTCACAGAACCGGGGACGGAGGGATGGAGGGATGGAGAGAGCGGAGGAGGGAAAACATGGCGGGAAGGGGGATTGAACCAGAGTGGGTTTCCCCTGGAGGGGCGAGAGTGTCGTTAGAGAGGGAGGTGGCGTGAGAGAGAAAGAGAGGGAACTGGCGTGTGTGTCAGTGCGGTGGTATATTCCTTAACCTCCACAGCAGTCAGGTTTAATCTCTCTCTCTTCCCCTTTGCCTGTCTCTTTCTCTCTCTCTCTCTCTCTTTGTCTGTCTGTCTGGATCACACTCTTTCTATGTGTCTCTCTCTGTCTCTGTGTGTGCGTCTGTCTCTCTGTCTCTGTATCTATCTGTCTCTCTCTCTGTCTCTCTCTTTCTCTGTCTGTCTCTCTGTCTGTCTGTTTGTCTTTCTGTCTCTCTCTGTCTGTCTGTCTGTGTGTCTGTTACGACCTCTCGCTTATCAATTTATTTTCTGCGTTGTGTGCCTCCCATGTGTTGCTTCTGTTTACGTGGTGAAGTTGTCACGGCAACCAAGTACCACATCCCACCCCGGATTGGATTCTAAAGATGAATACAAATATTCAGTTTGAATTCATGGACAAAAGTTGTTTTTTTTAATAGTGTATTTTTCTGTTGCTTAGGGAACGAACCCGGGACCGCGACCGGCACAAGTCCCGCAACAAGGACAGCCGCTCGGAAAAGTCTGTCACCATCAACGCCCCGCCCGCCGAACCGTTGCTAGGCGACTCCACCGCTCGGGGGGAGGACACCCAGGTAAGCCCTGTGACCAATCACCCCCCCCCCCCCCCCCACGCACCTGCAGACAGGACCGCCCCTGCCCCTTGAGCAAACACAACCGCCACCCCACCGCCACAGACCCGTGGGCGGGGGAACACACACAGGGCTGTGTGGGTGCGTGAGTGTGTGTGTGAGCGCGTGAGTGTGTGTGTGAGCGCGTGTGCGCGTGCATGTGTGCGTGAGTGTGTGCGTGAGTGTGTGTGTGTGTGTGTGTGTGTCGCTTGTGGGAAACACAGAAGCTGGACATCCTTCCTAAGACAGAGTGAAACGAGATTTGTCACACCTTACTCCATGACTTTTTGTGTGTTGTACCTCCTGGCATTTAATGTACGCACTTATTGTTTGTTCTACGTACTGACACTTAAAATGAGACTATTGGAGAGCAAAGGAGATTGTCTCTGTTTATAAGTCGTTCGAAAAAAGGTTTATCCAGATAATAATGTGATCGTCTGATGTCAGACTGGCCACCTGGTAATCCGGGAAAAAAAAATCATGTCTGCTCGAACCGATATACTATGAGAGAATTGGATGGAACCACTATACTTGAGGTGGTAGGGGGTTTAGGGACTATATGAAACTGACCCATTAATGGCGAGAGAGTAAATCCCCCCCCCCCCGTCCCGGCAGAAAATGCGGCGTGCGGCCAACCTGAAATCAACAGCTTAGCAGGCAGACAAACATTATCAATTGGACGACAATGACGTCCACTAAACACCGGTCTATATTTACAAGACAGTGACAGTTATGAACGGGTTTATGACGGATTATTGGCTGAACGAGAGAGATAAGGTAGGACCTGGCTCCGATATGGTCTTCAGCGCCAAGAGTTTGGGGATAATATCGACTGCCGTGCATCAAATCGGTAGGAATGCTGAACGGTGTTACTGAAAGCCATGTGCTTGGTGGACTTTCCAATCCATTCCAGTCTACTCCAGTCCAGGTTTTTAAAACTTGGACCGGATCTTTGATTCCGGTGAAATCCGTTGGCAGGTATCCGTGGTAACCTAGCTGGAGTTCGAGGTCATGATGTCAGGGGGAGGTACAGGGCAGGATCCAAGAAGAGCCGCATTCGTAACGATGGCGGCGAAATGGAAAACGTAACAATATTAAACTAAAGGCATATCTTCTCGTTGGCATTGCGTTGCCCTACTTCCAGTAATCCATCGCTTTCATTTTTGTAATCCCTCAACAGAAAATAAGCGGCCTTCCCATAATGATACAAGCATTGTGGATTATGTGCGAGATTATGTTTCGTTTCCAAAGAGGTAATCTGGAGCTAACGTAACCTATGATCCCCCAGCTGGGCACAGAGGTGTTAGCATTAGCTAATAGCTAATGTTAACACAAAAACTATCTAATTTGCTGTGTTTTGTCAATCAGCTCTGGCGCTAGCACCAGGGCAGTGTTCCGCTCTTCCCGGAACAGCACGGCAGTGGTTGTAGCTTTGTGTTAAAGGGGTCTAACCCAACATAGTTGCCCTTTATATGTTTTCTTTCATAAACTGCCAAGCAACAGTGCGGTATACAAGGAGGAGGACGTCTTACACCTGCATGCCACCCACATGCACATGGCACACACATACGCGCACACACGGATGCATACACACACTCACACGTTCACACCCACACGTTCACACTCGCGGGAATATGCATACACACTCAGCGAACAGCTCAAGAGGAGCTGAAAGGGAGAGAGAGGGAGGGAGAGAGGGAGGGAGGGAGGGACAGAGGGAGAGAGGGAGGGAGGGAGAGAGGGAGAGAGAGAGGGAGGGAGGGAGAGAGGGAGGGAGGGAGGGAGGGAGATGTATTTAGTGTGTTTGAGCATGAATCCTGTACAATGTGCGAATGTGTCAGCATGTTAGTGTGCACAGCCCTCCTGGGTGTGTGTGGAGCTCTCCCTATGCTACTGTGTGTGTGTGTGTGTGTGTGTGTGTGTGTGTGTGCGTTTGTGTGTGCGTTTGTGTTGTCACATCTGCGTGAAGCCGACGCTAGGGCTCAGCGCCCGGCGCCCTACTCACCGCCCCCTGCAGAGAGATGATCAGAGGCACGTGGCTTAACACGGCATAATGCACCACGTCTTCAAAGTGCAGCGTAGTACATTAGCGCCCAGCAACGTAGCATAGCACGGCGGAGGATAACAGAGAAAGGTGGAGGGTATTATGGTGTAGCGTAGCATAACGCAGAATAGCACAAGAATTGCAAAGCACTTAACAGAACACCAGTGGTGTTTCTCATTTAAATATAACTCATAATCACGTTAAGCAGGCTTATATCTTCCAAACTACGGATCGCGTTTGGTGTTTTCTTTGGGTTTAAAAAAGCTTTTATCAGGTTTCTTTTTTTTTTATTGAAGGCGGTTTGTACGCATCTGCATTTCGGGCCCTTGACTTCAAGCTTCAAGGTGCCCCTTCCGGCAATTTTCTTTCTTTTCCCTTAATATTTTCCAGTCTGCGTCAAATCTTCCCAAAAAACCCTTCCCATTCCTCATCTACATTTCCTCGCCTGGATCTCTGCTGTCTCGCCATTTCCATGTTTTTAATTGGTCGATGTGTTTGAACACATTTTCCTGCATTAGAATCCTGCCACCCCAGGACCCTACCCAACGCCCGGGGCGGCTATGCTAATGAGCTCACGCGCAAGCTAGCCAGACCTTACACACACACACACACACACACACACACACACACACACACACACACACACACACACACACACACACACACACACACACACACACACACACATGCTAACGCACACACTTACATATACACATGCACATACTCATACACATAGATACCATCACTATCACACTAACATACAAATACAATACACACACTAAGACATACACACACTAACACATGCACACTAAAACATACACACTAACACATGGAAACACACAGTAACACAAACGCATACATCTACGCATACACACTTACACACTAACACATACACACACACACACACACACACACACACACACAGTTAGTTAGGCTGGTGCTTGTTTAAGGAATGCAGTGACATAGGCAGTCAAGTAGTGAACGAGGCTAGCGTCGGTGGGGGGGCGACCCGGGACAACGAGCGTGGGCGTAGCAGTAGCATGCAGCTAACATGTCCGGGGTGACTCCCCAACATGTGACCCGGGTGTGGGGCGGCTTGATCCTGGGTACCAAGGGCCGCACGCAACCGGACACTCGGTTTGCGTTAGCATTCCGCTCCGCGCAGCCCCGGCTAGCTTAGCATGCTAGCTAGCGTGCAGCCGGTTGAACGGGTGGTGGCGGGGCTGTGTGACACCTGTGTGTGTGTGTGTGTATGTGTGTGTGTGTGTGTGTGAGAGTTATAAATCAAGAGTGAAAGCTGATAGTTAAACAGGGATTCTGTGGGGAGTGCTCTTGTGTTCGATCATGTTGTGAAAGGGAAAGTGGAGAAGGGTGTGTGTGCGTGCGTGTGCACGTGTGTGCACGTGGGTGTGCGTGAAAGAGAGTTAGTATTTATGTATTTGCAGATGTATTCAACATGTGTGGTCTTTGTGTTTGTGTGTGCGTGTGTGTGTTTGTGTGTGTGTGTGTGCGAAATGCACCTGCATTTCATTTGCGCCTCTCCTCTAATTGAATTCAGGGACGTGAAGGTGTGAGAAACAAGCGGGCCTCCTCTGTGTGTGTGTCTGTGTGTGTGTGTGTGTGTCTGTGTGTGTGTGTGTGTGTCTGTGTGTGTGTATGTTTGTGTGAATGTGCGTGTGTGTGTGTGTGTGTTTATGTGAATGTGCGTGTGTGTGTGTGTGTTTGTGTGAATGTGCGTGTTTGTGTGAATGTGCGTGTTTGTGTGAATGTGCGTCTGTGTGTGTGTGTGTGTGTGAATGTGCGTGTATGTGTATGCATATGCGTCAGTGTTAGAGTATGCGTGTGTGTGCGTGTGCGTTTGCACGTGTGTGTGCGTTCGCGTGCGTGTGTGTGTGTGTATGTGTGTGCTCGGGACCGTGGCTCGGTGTTCTCGCCGAGGTGTGGGTTTGTTTTTCTAAGGGCCAACGGCCACGCATCGCAGCTCCCATCTCACACTCTGCGGCCTGGAAGTAACCCAGCAGCCCGGGCCTGAAGAATGCGTCCAGTCAACTCTGGAATCGTGAAGTGAAGGGTGTGAATAAGGGTGTAATGCATGTATTCATTATTAATCAGCACTGTGTTCAGGTGCGATTTGAAATATGCAGGGTTTAAACACACTCTGCAGATGTGTACACATGCACGCATGCATGCACGTGGGCACACACACACACACAGGAACACACACACACACACACACACTCAAACACACAGGCACGCATACACACACACACACTCACTTTCAATTACACAAGGTTGTGATCCCAGCTGTTGGCTGTCCAGTGGGCTGTAGTCCCCGGGTTCCGTAACCGCGGCGATGCTCTTAGGACCACACCAACGGCATCTTGGGTGAAAGAAGCCGCCGCCGCCGCCGCCGCTTACTTAGTTTTCCTCCTCAACGATGTCGGGCGAGCGAGAGAGAGCGAGTCTCTGCGCTCACGTTTGGGAAGTTTATTTTGCGGTGAGTCTCATTCAGTTTGTTGTTTTGTTGTTTGGTCGGAGTCGTAGTCTTCAGTGCTTTGGCACCCTGTGTGTCAGTATGTGTGCGTTCATGTGTGCCTATGTGTGGGTGTGTATGCGTGTGTGTTTGTGTGTGTGTGTGTGTGTGCGTGCGCCCTTGCACGTTCACGACCATGTGCCTGTGTTGATCAAAGCTACACGGATGGGCTTTCTATTCCGTATCCGTAGCGACGAGCACATCACCGCCGCCACAGCGTTGGTGTCTGGCGCGCGGCGTCTTATCGTGTTCCTTACTCCCAGGGTGTGGCTCAGACGATGTATTACCCAGAGCTCCTGGGACTTAAAGCTGCAGTGTGTGGAATTTAGGGGCATCTAGAGAAACTGACTCGTGGAAATAAAATATAACACGCATGAAGGATGTATAAATGAGTGTTTAATCCCATGAAATTAAGAATTGTGCTTTCATTATCGCAGAACGAGCCCTTTACGTCTACAAAGGGAGAGGGTCCTCTTCAACGAGGCCCGCCATGTTGCTACAGCAGCCCAGAACGGACAATTGACTCCAGAGAGCTTTTTGTTCGTTAACACTACAGCGAAAACATTAACAATCATAAGCGCTATCTTACTTGTGAGCTACGACCTATCGATTTTCAGACTTGATGACTACAATATACAAATATATAAATCTATCAAGGAGTCTCAATATTTGGCACCTGGCTTCTACACTGCCATGCTGTAGCAGAGGATGACATCGTTTTGGAAGTGCCTACTGGCACCTTGCAAAATACAGGCCAGGACAGGCCGCTTTTGCACCTCCAGCGCCTTTGGAAAGGGAGAGGTGGGCGGATGGCAGGCTTAACGTTCGGCTTAGCTCAGGAAGTACAGCGGGTTGGCCTGTAACCGGAAGGTTGCTAGTTCGATTCCCCGGCTCCTTCTCGCTGAGTGTCCCTGAGCAAGACCCCTAACTCTACCTGCTCCCGACAAGCTGGCTGTTGCCTTGCGTGGTTGACTCCGCCGTTGGTGTGTGAATGTGTGTATGAATGGTGGTAAGTTGCTTTGGATAAAAGCGTCTGCTTAATGCCCTAAATGTTTATGTGAATTTGACTTGAGGGGGCGGGGGTTGCAATCTGCCACCTCACCGCTAGATGCGACTATATCCAACACACAGCACTTTTAAAGTCACGCTGCGAAAAGATCCTGTGCTCCTATTGGATGAGAACAGCACACCAGTGTTCAGTGGGTCGGAAGTGATGGAGAGAGAGAGAGAGAGAGAGAGAGAGAGAGAGAGAGAGAGAGAGAGAGAGAGAGAGAGAGAGAGAGAGAGAGAGAGAGAGAGAGAGAGAGAGAGAGAGAGAGAGACTAGTGGAGGGCTGGTGGAGAGATAAGTGTAGAGCGAGAGAGAGAGAGAGAGAGAGAGAGAGAGAGAGAGAGAGAGAGAGAGAGAGAGAGCCTCAGGGCAAGACACCGATAGGGGGAAGAGGGGGGAGAGGGAGAGAAGAGAGGAGAGAAGGCCCGGGGCAGCGGGACACCAATAGTGGAGGAGGTAGATGAGGAGGAGGAGGAGGAGGAGGTGGGGTGGGTCCTTGCAGGGCCCTAATTGATGCGTTATTTGGTCCATTCTCCACTCAAGCATGTTCTGTTTGTTTGTTTAATGGAACCCCTCGCCTCCCCCCTCCCACTTACCCACCTCCTCCTCCTCTCCTATCCCCCCCCCCTTCTGCTCCCTCCCGTAACCCCTCTCTCCACTCACCCACCCACCCTCTCCTCTCAGTGCTGTCAGGATATCCCATGTGACTGCTTCCATCTCCCTCTCTCTCTCTCTCTCTCTCTCCCTCTCTCTCTCTATCTCTATCTCTATCTCTCTCTCTGTCTCTCTCTATCTGCGTGTCTCTCTCTATCTCTCTCTCTAGCTATCTCTCACTCTCAAAATCTTCTCTCTAGATCTCTCTTGCGATGTCTCTCTTGCTCTCTCCCTCTCTACCTCCCCTACTCTCTCTCTCTCTCTCTTTCTCTCTCCCTTAATCGCCCTCCCTCCCTCTCTCCCTCCCGCCCACTCTCTCTAAAGGCTGTCACGTTACGCAGCGAAACACACAAAGTCACATACAATACCTCCTGGGGCATGCTGGGAGTTCTTTCTATATAAAGACCCATAAAGCAAAGCAGGGCCGGCCACTCAGATCAGCACAGGAAGTGGGGTCATGCGCTCACACACACACACACACACACACACACACACACACACACACACACACACACACAGGGAGACACACTCTCAGTCGGTACGAGAGCGGGAGTTGGAGCGGTCGACTGTCGGGAGCTGGCGCATTGCATCGTAAGAGCCGGGGCCGCCGCGTCGCCACGGTTACCTCTTAGCGGACTGTCCTCAGCGACGAGCAGGGGGTCGGGGTCGTCGGCATGGAGGTTGGGGAGGAGCTGATGAGGGCCCTGGAGGGGCTCCAGAGGCAGGAGGAGAAGGGGTCGGGGACGGATGAGGAGGCAGGGAGGGACGTGGTGGTCTTCACCGCGGAGCAGGACTCCCCCAACACCAACTCGCCCCCACAGGCGCTCAGCTCGGGACTGGGGACCCGGTCCGGACAGGTAGGACTCATCAGGGGTGGGCCGACTGGCTGGTTGGCTGGCTGGCTGGCTGGCTCGGGCTCGGAGGCCTAACGTCCGGCTGGGTGGTTCGATGACTGGATGGTTTGGTGGATGGATTGACTCCCTGACTGACTTGGTGACTGGCTGGCTGGCTGGCTGGCTGGCTGGCTGGCTGGCTGGCTGGCTGGCTGGCTGGCTGGCTCGGGCTCGGAGGCCTATCGTCCGGCTGGGTGGTTCGATGACTGGAGTTATGGGTTGATGGTTTGACTCCCTGACCGACTGGCTGGCTGGCTGGCTGGCTCGGGCTCGGAGGCCTACCGTCCGGCGGGGTGGCTCGATGACTGGATGGTTTGGTGGATGATTTTGACTCCCTGGCTGCTGGTGGATCAATGCTAGGAGGCGTGTGTCTAGATGGAGAGCCGCTAATTGCTAGCTGTGAGAGTGGATCGTTGCTGATGCGTTGAGATGCATGGACGGCTGGCTGTTTTGCTGGCTGATCGACTGACAGACTGACTGACTGCGTTGGGGTGTACAGGATGGTGAGTGAAATAAAAGGCTTGCTGTTTTACTGACTGACTGACTGACTAGATGGGTGACCGACTGACTGACTGACGAGATGGGTGACTGACTGACTGCCTGACGAGATGGGTGACTGACTGACTGACTGAACGGATGGGTGACTGACTGACTGACTGACGAGATGGGTGACTGACTGACTGACTGACGAGATGGGTGACTGACTGACTGACGAGATGGGTGACTGACTGACTGACTGAACGGATGGGTGACTGACTGACTGACTGACGAGATGGGTGACTGACTGACTGACTGACGAGATGGGTGACTGACTGACTGACTGACGAGATGGGTGACTGACTGACTGACTGAACGGATGGTTGACTGACTTTGGTTGGATGCCCCGGTTTGAGAAGTACTTATCGCGCCCGTGTGCACGCCCGCGTGCACGTCTGTGCGCTTGTCCGCGTGTACGTACGGGCGTGTGTGAGTGGTTTGCAGTGGTTTGTGGTGCAGAGTCTGGAGCTTCTATTGCAGTGCTTCCAGTACCCAAGGTGTTCCCCCCCCCCCCCCCCCCCCCCCCGGCCCCCGGCTGTCACTTCACCCAGCGTGCGCTGTCATCTCGCCCTCAGCACCCGCGATCCCCTCCTCTGCACTGGTTAACTCCCCCTTTCATCAAACGCAGCGCAGTGCCTAATCCATTTGAACCTCATGCTGGGATTTGCCTTCCCTCGCTGGGCTCCACGCCCCGCCATCCAGTTCTCCACTAGTCAAACTCTCTCTCTCTCTCTTTCTTTCTTTTTCTCTATATATTCTCTCTTCTCTTTCTCCGTCTCTCTCTCTTTCTTTCTGTCTCTATGACAGTCTCTCCTTCCCTCCCTCTCTCTCTCTCTCTCTCGCTCTCTCTCTCTCTCGCTCTCTCTCTCTCTCTCTCTCTCTCTCTCTCTTATTTCTCTTCTTCTGTCACTGTCTCTTTCTCTCTTCTCTATCACTCTTTCTTCCTCTCTCTCTCTCCGTCCTCTCCCCCCCTCCCTCTCTCTCTGTCTCTCTCTCTCTCTCTCCCCCCTCTCTCTCCCCCCTCCTTCTCTCTCTCTCTCCCCCCCTCTCCCCCGTCCCTCTCTCTCCCTCCCTCTCCCCCTCCATCTCTCTCTCCCTCTCTCTCTCTCTCTCTCTCCCCCCCTCTCTCTCTCCACCTCCCTCTCTCCCCCGTCCCTCTCTCTCCCCCTCTCTCTCCTGCTCTCTCTCTCTCCCCCCCTCTCTCTCGCTCTCCCTCTCTCTCTCTCTCTCCCCCCCCTCTCTCTCTCTATCTCCCCCCCCTCTCTCTATCCCCCCCTCTCCCCCCCCCCTCTCTCCTCCAGTGTATTTGTTGGTAGAGAGCAACAGCTGCCAACAGCTTCAACCCTCTCTGTCGTGACCTGTCACCAAGCAGCCGGGCCGGCGTGTGCGTGTGTGTCGCGCACGCCGTGCACGGCACGCCGTCTTTGGTGCAGTGGAATGCAGGCCGGCTGGCTGGTGCCTTACACACGCATACACACACACACACACGGACATATCACACGCACACGCGGGTGGAACCCTGTGTGCACATACATAGGCACTCACAGAAACGTGACACATGTGAGAGCGTGTACGACCGTCACCGTCGATGGACACATTTAAACACGTGAGAAAATGAGGTACACAAAAAGACATAGACGTACACAAACAACCATGCATAAACAACGTGCACGCAACAAACAAGCACTTCCACAGACACACACAAACCCACGATCGCACACACCTTGCTTTGCAGGAGCGTTACACAACAAACACAACGAACACACCAAACACACACAGACACACGTTCGCCCACAAATAACAATGCATCGGCACGCACCTAAAACACGCACGCACACAAACCGAGTATGCACACATCCAGCCACACATACTCCCACCAGCACTTCCGCGGACACACACAAACCCACACGCGCGCGCACCTTGCCTTGCAGCAGCGTAGCGGGCACGTTCGTCCGTGCGCCGCTGAGCGAGCGAGTTGTTCTGCCCATTTAGTGTTCCACACAACAGGTCGTCTCTTAAGGGCTTCTTGCTTCAGCGGGATGGATTCGCTGGGAGTTATTTATAGAGCTCCTGCAGCAACGTAGAAAACTCTCATTTAGCTGTAAAGGTTTGTGCCGGTACTTTGACGGACGGCAGCTCACAGGCCTTGGCCCAGTGTGTGTGTGTGTGTGTGTGTGTGTGTGTGTGAGATCAGTGCACTGCCGTGACTGCAGTAGTAAACACAGGTACTCCACGCGGACGCAAACTGAGGTCTCTTGGTTAATGTTTTTTTTCACTGTTTTGTGAACTGACTGGTGAACTGAAAGACAGCGCTCTCTTGAAACGAGCTCTCTCTTGTTCTCTGGTCCCGCCTCCTCATCTCGTCTCTTCACTTTTCTGCTCTCCTCTCTCTGCCATTCCCTTCTCTCCTCTCCTCTTTTCCCTCCCCTCTGATTCCCTATTCTCGTCCGCTCTTCCCTTCTCCTCTCCTCACTTCACCTCTCTCATCCCCCCTCCACCGTTCCTCAGCTCTCTTATGTCCTCTCCTTTCCTCTCCCCTCCTTTCCTCTCTCTCGTCCTCTCTCCTCTTTCCATCTCTCTTCTCTTGTCTCCTCTCCTTTCCTCTCCCCCCTCTCTCTCTACTTCCATCCCGCTCCATCCCTCCTCTCCTCCCTCTATCCACCCGTCCTCTCCTCTCCCCCTCTCTCCCCCTCTCATCCCCTCTCTCCTCCTCTCTCCCCTCCACCCCTCCTCTCCTCTCCCCCCTCCTCTCCTCTTCGTCTCCGTGTGCAGTAGCCCGTGTAGAGAACATGTCATATTGGATGCTTCAATTACGCGCCTGTTTAGCTAGCTGCGCAGCGTAGCCTAGCGTAAACGCTCAAGCCCTCGCGCTGCGGCGGTGTTAGCTTACTCAGCCTTCGCGGGTTCAGATTAATCACAACCGAGGAGGCGGAAAAACAATATGTCGTACAGGTGTGTTCGTGTGTGTGTGTGTGTGTGTGTGTGTGTGCGCTATGCTTGTGAACGTGCTACATCTGATAGCTGTGAATGTGTGCCAGGCACTTAAGTGCTGGGAGTTTGCGTGAACGTCAAGTTCGATTGACTTGAGGTTGTGTGTGTGTTTGTTTGTGTGTCTGTGTGTGTCTGTGTGTATGTGCATGTGTGTCTGTGTGTGTTTCCCTGTCATGTGTATGTCGCTATGTTTAGGAGCTTGCGTTCGAGTGCGCAGGCTGCAGTTCACTTTCTGGCCAAAAGGGTCAGAAACGAGAAGGAATTTCAGATTCTTACCTTTAATTAGTAAATAGTTTCACACATTTTGATTGGAGAGTCTGCTTCTAATCTGTGAACTTTGACCTGCGAAGTCGCGCCTGCAGATCCTAGCGACAAACACTTGATCGCCCAGGTGATTGCTGTTCTTCACCCTCTCTCTCTTTCCAAGATGGCGTCGTGTGAACTTGGGTCACTCCGGTTTGAAGCGGTTCTGTCTGCTCTGTTTTAACTGTCAGTCATTGGCTTCGACAGGCTGTGTGTTGAGTACTTGTAGCTTGTGTTTTCCACCTCCTCGGTTGTGATTAATCTGAACCCGCGGAGGCTGCGTAAGCTAACACCGCCACAGCGCGAGGGCTTGAGTACTTGTAGCTTGTAGCTTGTGTTGAGCGTGTGTTCGGCTAAATGAAGCGGAATAAAAAATGACTGTCACCGTTTTTAATGTTCTCTGTGAGATGGTGGGAAATAAATTAGTAAAACGTTGATTTGTATTATTTATTCATTGTTTAGCTGAATAATTAATTCCTGGTTCGGTCTTATTTTGTGATTCATTTATTTTGTTTGTTTCATATTTGTATATATTTTTTCTTGATTTGTACCCAAAAGGACAGTAAACTGTGCTTATATTCATAGTTACTAATATTTGGTTATTCATTCTAAAAAAAAGCAGAACCATGACAGTACAGTACAGATGAAGGAATTGTTGATTTTCTTTCGTTTTTCCATTTTCCTTTTCTCCAAACGCTCTGACCAAACTTGGAATTCCTAAAGTGGTCTGTGATTGGTTAATCCTGGAGAGGAGGGGGAAATGTAGGTCATGATCTAAATGTATTCAGGCCGACACAGAGGGGCGTGGCTCAGGTAGGATGGAGTGAGCCTAGAGACCACACTGGCCCAAATACTGTCAGCATGGGACCAAACGATTTGGATTCTGGGACTGTTTGGACACACACACACGCACACACGCACACACACACATACACACACACACACACACACACACACACACACTCTATTACTTAAGACAGGATTAGGCCTGGGAGATGGGTCAGTGTGCTCCTCTAAGCTGTCCCCTGTGGGCCACCATCACTGCTCTGGGGTCAGGGGTCACAGGTCGCCCCGGTTCACTTCGGTGCAGTGTACAGCCACCAAATTGCTTTTAATGCACGTTTTTATTTTCGCACGCTTTTAATTTGTAAACACTTTTTTTGGTTTGTTTTGAACTCGAACAATGATGAGTCGTCAAATTAGAGAACGCACATAAAAGAGTAATATTTCACTTAAATAAACTTTTAATATTTGTCAATTTTCAACCATAACCGGCCTGAAAAGTTTCTGTTGCTAACGTTGCTAATGGTTTTAGCAAGTGCTTTCTTGATCACGGTTTAGCGAACGTGCTAATGTGTAGCCATTACGTAGCCTTCCTGGTATTCTATCCATGACGAGACATGAAGCTAGCTGTAGCTGAAGCTATCTCGTGGTCTGAACCTCTTGACTTTTGGCTAAGCACACAATGGCCGATAGTGTTGCGAGGAAACAGGAGATGTTAGTTAAGATTGGAGTGAAGGTTTAATGGCTGAGTGTGTGCACGTTCATGCGCGTATGTGTGTTCGTGACTCATAGACCAAGCGACACAACGGTCAAATCTCAAATGAGTAATTGATTTCAATTAAATTCAACGCGCCGCCCTTTATTTTAAGTCTTTGTTTTCCGATTTTGTTACTAAGGTCTTATTTGTGTTTTATTGATTTGTTTGATTCCAATCAATCAACAGCAACATATGGCTCAACAGCAATTTTGTCGGTTGATCGCCTGATTCTCTCTCCCCCCCTCCCACACTCCCTCACACACACACACACACACACACACACACACACACACACACACACCCTTGTGTTGTCAGGGTGATGAGCGTTTATGACTGCGTTGTCAGGACGACGGATGTTGGATAACTATTTCAGGCTGTGTTTTAATCGGCAAACTGACATATCATTTGACGCTATCTTGATTCAGTCCTTGCCAATTTTACCGATATTATTGATTCCCAGTGTTGGATATAAGCGAGTTATACATATGAAAATTGATTAAAGGCGTTAAGAATTTCACTCACTCACTCACTCACTCACTCACTCACTAACACCCACCCACTCACTCACTCACTCACTCACTCACTCACTCACTCACTCACTCACTCACTCACTCACTCACTAACACCCACACGTTCACTCACTCACTCACTCACTCACTAACACCCACACGTTCACTCACTCACTCACTCACTCACTCACTCACTCACTCACTAACACCCAGACGTTCACTCACTCACTCACTCACTCACTCACTCACTCACTCACTCACTCACTCACTCACTCACTCACTCACTCACTAACACCCAGACGTTCACTCACTCACTCACTCACTCACTCACTCACTCACTAACACCCAGACGTTCACTCACTCACTCACTCACTCACTCACTAACACCCAGACGTTCACTCAATCACTCACTCACTCACTCACTCACTCACTCACTCACTCACTCACTCACTCACTCACTAACACCCAGACGTTCACTCACTCACTCACTCACTCACTCACTCACTCACTAACACCCACACGTTCACTCACTCACTCACTCACTCACTCACTCACTAACACCCACACGTTCACTCACTCACTCACTCACTCACTCACTCACTCACTCACTAACACCCAGGCGTTCACTCACTCACTCACTCACCCACATAATCACTTACTCACCCACTCACTCTCTCACAAACACACACATACACACACACATGCACACACACGCACAGACGTGCACAGACGCAAACACATACACACATACACACAAAGACGCACACACACACACACACACACACACACACTGCACAGAAAAAACAAAGCCAAAATCCCACCATTAGCTGTATTGTTTTGTTCTGTGGTACAGGAACTCCAGAGGAGAGGGGGGGGTCGCGACCCCCTACCAGACCTGGTCTTCCATTGTCCTGTCAGAACCGCCCTCCCCCCTCCCCCCACCTCCCATCCTCCCCCCCCGTATTCCATAATGACCCCAGCAGCTTGAGTTCAGTATAGCTGTACGTTAGCATGTAGCGCCCAGGCCTGAGCTAGCATTATCTTCATGTGGCTAATGCTGTTTCCATGCGTTCTTGCTAACGTCTTCAGTTTAACTAATTAAAATGATTAGAAAGGTATTTTTTTACTCTAAGACGTATAAAATAAAGATAATGAAATTCTCCACATTGAGTCAATAAAGTGCTCTGTCTTTAGTTTGTACATTTTTTCTCCTTCTGCTGGCAGTGTCGGTTGGTTGCGGGGAGGTGCTAGCCGTTAGCGGCTTGTTGTGACTGACCTGTGAAGAGCTGTGTTTCACCCAGGGCCCCCATGCGGCCATCGCTGATTCTAACACACATACACACACACACACACACACACACACACACACACACACACACACACACACACACACACACACACACACACACACACACACGTCATAGAAACCCAGTGGGCAGCCAGGGTCTGTTTACTTTTCCAACTTCCCTTCCTCCCTTTCTCTCTCTCTGTCTCTCCCTCCACACCTTGTTTCACTATCCCCTCTAGCTTTCTTTCATTCTTTCTTTGTCCTCCTCGCTCTGTGCTCTTTGCCTCCCCCTCCCTCCCTCTCTCCCTCTCTCTCCCTCTCCCTCTCTCCACCTTCTGTCTCTCTCTCTGTCTCTCTCTCTCTCTCTCTCGCTCCCCTCTCTCGCTCCCCTCTCTCTCTCTCTCTCTCTCTCTCTCTCCCTCTCTGGCTCTCTCTCTCTCTCTCTCTCTCTCTCCCTCTGTCTCTCTCTCTCTCTCTCTGTCTCCCTCTCTGTCTCTCTCCCTCTCTCTCCCTCCCTCTCCCTCCCCCCTCTCCTTCCCCTCCGTGCCTAACACTGAGCCCCAACAGCTACGCTCCACCTTGGACCACCAGATCCAGAAGAAACAGGCCTGAGCCCTGGATTACCGCGGCCCCCATCTATCAGGGTGTCTGGGGGGCAGCCTTCTATTCCCTAGTCTCCCTCCGCCCTCCCTCTGTCTTTTATCTAGCTCAGATCCTCTTAAGGCACCGGTTCTAGGCCAGAGGCGTCCCCTTAATGAGAACCGAAGCCCTCCCCAGGGGGCACCCCAACGCAGGCCCGCACTGCGCACGTTTTAATAAACGCCTGGTCCTGGAAAGGGCGTGGCCCGTTGCCGTGGACACAGGGATGTGATCGGACGGTGTTGTTCTGTTTGCGTTGCGAACTTTCGTGTTCCTTCTTTAGTTTCTGGTCAACCTTACGTCTCAGATTTGAGACCGGAAAAACACACACATACACCGCACAAACACACACACGCAAACGCACACACGCACACACACAAACACACACACACACACACACTCACACACACCCATACTCTGTGCTTTTGTTTTTGCCAGAAGAACACAGTTATTTCAGATAACTGGATTGATCTCGGTGGTCAATAACGGTCAATAATGATCGTATTTCTCTGATTTGATCATGACGTGATCTTATTTGCTTTGCCCCAATCCGATATTCACCAAATGTAACTAGAACCTGAGAGGTGTGGTGTCAGTTGTTCCCACTGCTCTGGTAGAACCGGATTTGGGTCATAAGTAAAACATGATTCGGGGCCATACAAAATGTTATGTTTCAGAACGGATCTGGGCCACTTCCCTCCCTGCAGCGTCTGCATGACCTCACACAACGCTGTCCTCTGCTTCCTTTGTCCGGTCCCTCTGTTCTTGGCCTGATCCACAACAGTGTGTTATCACGCTGAGTCCAAGGTCATCCCTAGAGTTAGCTCCATCTGGCTAATGGTATTCGTGTTCCTGCTAACTTATATTCGGTTAAATAAATAATAAATCATGAGTCCTCACAACGTAAAACATATTTTACACCTCAAACCTAACATGTCTAGAATTAGGTTCATGTGGCTCATGGTGTTTTGGTTTCTGCTAACTTCTATTCTGTTTGAATAACAATACAATTAAAAACACTAAAATCGTGAGTATCGTCCTTTCTCATGGTTCAACGTGAACCCTCTTTTGCACCTTTAAAATGGCCAATTCTTTTTTTATTTTTTTTCAAACGTCTTTTACATATTCAAAGGTCTAGAGTTAGCTCCATGTGGCTAATGTCATCCGGGTTCCTGCTAACTTCTAATCTGTTTAAATAACAAAACAATTAAAAACACTAAAATCGTCTGTAACGTTTCCTTCTCATATTTCAACGAAAAACCTCTTTTACACCTTAAAACTAAAAAAAAAACAAATCTCCCCCCCTCTCAGGATGACAACTGGGGCGAGACCACCACGGCCGTCACGGGCACGTCGGAGCACAGCCTCTCTCAGGAGGACATCGTGCGCATCACCAAGGACCTGGAGGACAGCGTGGGCCTGGACTGCCGGCGCTACCTGGCCCTGAGCCTGGCCGCCGGCCTGGGGCTCCTGGTGTTCCTCACCCCCCTGGCCTTCCTGGCCCTGCCCCACCTGCTGTGGCCGGAGAAGCTGCAGGCGTGCGGCACGGCCTGCGAGGGCCTCTTCATCTCGGTGGCCTTCAAGCTGCTGATCCTGCTGCTGGCCGTGTGGGCGCTGTTCTGCCGGGCGCCGCGGGCGGGGCTGCCGCGGGTGTTTGCCTTCCGCGCGCTGCTGGCCGTGCTGGTGCTGCTCTTTGTGCTCTCCTACTGGCTGTTCTACGGCGTGCGCATCCTGGACTCGCAGGTGAGAAGGGGAGGGAGGCGGGGGGGGGGGGGGGGGGGGGGGGAGGAGGAGGAGAGGTGGGAGGTGGTGAGGAGGAGGAGAGGTGGGGGGTGGTGAGGAGGAGAGGTGGGAGGTGGTGATGGGGAGAGGGAACGAGGAGGTGATGGAGGAGTTGATTGGGAGGTGGGATGAGGGAGGTGGAAAGGAGGTGGTGATGGAGGAGGAGGTGGGGAGGAGGAGGAAAGGGGGAGGAGGGAAGGAGGTGGCGTTGAGGGAGGTGGGGAGGAGGAAGAGACGGGGGGAGGATGAAGTGGATGGGGAGGTGTGACAGGGAGGAAGAAAGGGAGGTATGAGGGACAAGTGGGAAGAGGAGGAGGAGGAGAATGGGTGGGAAAGATGGGAGGAAAACGACAAATCGTGAGGAGTAGAAGGAGAGATTTGGAGGGTTCAGGAAGAGGAAGAGGATTAGGAGGAGGTGGAGGAGGGAGAGGAGGAGTAGGGAGAGGAGGAGTAGGGAGAGGAGGAGTAGGGGCGAGAGAAAAGAGTGGTTTTGAGGTGTTGAACTTTGCGTTAATCCTGTTGGCATCAAGATAGAAATCAGAGCACGCACACACACGCCGTACACACATTCCCACATAGAGGGTACATACATTTTTAATGTGCTAGGGTTTCACAACAAACAACAAATCCGCCGAATGTGTACAACTTCATGCCCTGCTTTCACACTTAACATAACACACACACGTACACCCACACACACACACACACACACACACACACACACACACACACACACACACACACACACACACACACTGTGCTTGTAGCTATGCCAGAAGCATGCAGTTATTTCAAATTTATCTAATGAATACAAATATTAACATATTTTCGGGCAAATCTTTGTCATTAGCCTTTTAATTAGGGGATGTTTCATGCAAGTTGCCTCTGTGTGTATGTGCACGTACGTGCGCCTGCGTATGTGTGGCGCACGTACGCCACACATACGTATGCACGTGTCGGCCTGCGTGCGTGCGTATGTGGGTGTGTGCGTATGTACGCGTCGGCCTGTGTGCGTGCGTATGTGGGTGTGTGCGTATGTACGTGCCGGTGCTCCTCCAGCACACAGACTTTCCTCCAGTGGCAGGTTAGATCGTAACCAGAAACATCCAATGAAGAAAACACACAACGTGGACAAAATCAAAACCCAATGACACTCCAGCGCACTCCGCCAAGACCTCACCCCCAACCACGGAGCCCCATCTCGGCTTAGCTCAGGAGGTAGAGCAGTTGCCTTGTAACCGGAAGGTTGCTGGTTTGATCCCCGGCTCCTCGTAGCCGGGTGTCGAGGTGCCTCCCTGAGCGAGGGGCCTCACCCTGACTGCTCCCGACGAGCCGGCTGTCGCCCTGCGTGGTTGGCTCCGCCGCCGCTGTGTCAATGTGTGTAGCGACCGATGTAGGTCGCTTAGGACTAAAGCGTGTCTTGCGTCCCCCCTTCAGGACGAGAACTACCAGGGCATCGTGCAGTACGCGGTGTCCCTGGTGGACGCCTTGCTCTTCATCCACTACCTGGCCATCGTGCTGCTGGAGCTGCGCCAGCTGCAGCCCTGCTTCACCCTCTGCGCCACGCGCTCCACCGACGGCGAGACGCGCCACTACAACCTGGGCCAGCTCAGGTGGGCGGGGCTTACTGGGGGGCGGGGTTATGTCTTTAGGGGTGGGGTTTGTGTCTCTGAGGGGTGGGGTTTATGTGTTGAAAGGTAGAGCTTATTTGTGGGGCGTTTCGGGGAGGTCTTATGTCTTTGAGGATGGCTTATGTATTGAGGGGTGGGGCTGATGTATTTAGGGGAGGGGCTTATGTATTGAGGGGTGGGGCCTATGTATTGGGGAGGTCTTATGTCTTGAGGGGTGGGGCTTATATATAGGGGAGGTCTTGAGGGGTGAGGCCTATGTATTGGGCGGTGGGTTTTGTCTTAAGGATTTTGTCTAGGTTGCAGGTTGGGGGTTGGGGCTAGCTTTTCTAAATGAGTCCTAATGGTTGTCGGATCAGATTGTAAACGTGCAGATTTTACGCTAATTGGTGCACTAATGCGCGCACCAGTAGCCGAGGGGCGTGTTGTGATACCAAACGCTGGTAATCTACAACAACATGTTTTGTCTGTCAGACAATTAAGAAAATCCCCGAACTCTCTCAAGCAAATCTCTTTCAGTACTTCTTAGAAAGTCTGCAATTAGCCATGAAAGTGTGGGATTAGCGATCGCCCTCTCAGCACTGACACGTTTGACACACCGTCACGGGGAAGTTGCTGTGAGTGTGTAGCGTTGCATAACAGGGCAGACTGGCCGGGCGCCAGGCTAACTAGCGGGCAACGGAGAACAAAGATAGCGCAGGGGATAAGACGGGTTGTCGGCAAGACTCGGCGCTATAGTGAGACAAAGAGAGGGAGACAAAGAGCGAGAGAATGATATAGTTGGAGAGGAAGGAATGAGAGGGGAACGATGAAACAACAATGAGGATCAGGGAAGGGATGAGAGGTAAAGATGGGTAAAAGGAGAGAGAGAAGCAGTGAGAGAGAGAGAGAGAGAGAGAGAGGGAGAGAGTGACACGGTGGTACATCTATGGGGGGATAAGGGAGGGGCCGAGAGTCAGAATGAGAAAGCGGGGCGGACGAATACAATGAGTCAGCGAAAGAACAGGCTAAAAAAAGACGAGGTAAATGGGGCAATATTTTTGTGTTATTACTTCTTATAGAACAGCACACTCTGTGCACGGCTGCATGGATGTTTCACTGGCCCGGGTTAGGCTCCTGGTCTAATTTAGTGCTTGTGTGAACGTGCACATGTGTGGGGGTGTGGGTTTGTGTGTGTATGTGTGTGTGTGTGTGTGTGTGTGGGGGGGGGGCTTTGTGTGGGTGTGTTAGGGTGTGGGTGAACTATATAGAGTAGGCCAACCAGTTTTTTAATGTATTTTTTAAATGGAAACTTTTAGCCAATGCAACTTACATTGAATACAGCGACAGGTCATTAAGGAGCAGGTAGGGGTTAGACAGTACAGAGACAGGTCATTAAGGAGCAGGTAGGGGTTAAACAGTACAGAGACAGGTCATTAAGGAGCAGGTAGGGGTTAGACATTACAGAGACAGGTCATTAAGGAGCAGATAGGGGTTAGACAGTGAACACAGAGACAGGTCATTAAGGATCAGGCAGGGGTTAGACAGTACAGAGACAGGTCATTATGGAGCAGGTAGGGGTTAGACAGTACAGAGACAGGTCATTAAGGAGCAGGTAGGGGTTAGACAGTACAGAGACAGGTCATTAAGGAGCAGGTAGGGGTTAGACAGTACAGAGACAGGTCATTAAGGAGCAGGTAGGGGTTAGACAGTACAGAGACAGGTCATTAAGGAGCAGGTAGGGGTTAGACAGTGAATACAGAGACAGGTCATTATGGAGCAGGCAGGGGTTAGACAGTACAGAGACAGGTCATTAAGGAGCAGGTAGGGGTTAGACAGTACAGAGACAGGTCATTAAGGAGCAGGTAGGGGTTAACCAGGTCGTTATGGAGCAGGTAGGGGTTAGACAGTACAGAGACAGGTCATTATGGAGCAGGCAGGGGTTAGACAGTACAGAGACAGGTCATTAAGGAGCAGGTAGGGGTTAGACAGGTCATTATGGAGCAGGTAGGGGTTAGACAGTACAGAGACAGTTCATTATGGAGCAGGCAGGGGTTAGACAGTACAGAGACAGGTCATTAAGCAGCAGGTAGGGGTTAGACAGTACAGAGACAGATCATTAAGGAGCAGGTAGGGGTTAGACAGTACAGAGACAGGTCGTTAAGGAGCAGGTAGGGGTCAGACAGTACAGAGACAGGTCATTAAGGAGCAGGTAGGGGTTAGACAGTGCAGATACGGGTCATTAAGGAGCAGGTAAGGGTTAGACAGTGCAGAGACAGGTCATTAAGGAGCAGGTCTGTGTAGGACAACTTGCTCAAGGGTGCTTACAAAGAGAACATTGGGGGATTGAACCCAGAACCTTGGTTCTCCACCCCAGGGACATTAGTAGTAACTGTGAGCGGTGAGTTCTAGCAATAGCCGCCCACAACCGAGCTAATGCTAAACATGCTTACTATTGTTTACACTTGCAAAAGGTTTGCGCATTGATTACCGTATTGATTCTCGAAGCGATTAAAAAAAGTCACTGTTTTTGTGTGTGTGTGTGTGCGTGTGTGTGTGTGTGCGTGCGTGTGCATGTGAGCAGGCGGCCCCTCTCTCTGTTGTCCGTCTCAGACAGAAAACAAACAAGCCAATTAGTTACTCCCTACAGGCTGGTACACAGCATCTGGTCAGCTCTGACACACACACGCACGCTCGCACGCACACACACACACACACACACACACACACACACACACACACACACACACACTCAAACTCACACACAAGCACACAAACACACACACACACAAACACACACACACACACACAAGCACATACAAACACACACACACTCACACAAGCACATACAAACACACACACACACACTCTCACACACACACACACAAACAAGCATACACACACACACACACACAAGCACATACTCAAGCACATACACACGCACACACACACAAATGCACTTGCATGAACGCGCACAAACATGCCCACACACTATCAAAAGCGCACATGCACATACACACTCACACTCACACACAAGCACACACACACACACAAGCACACACAAACACACACACACACACACACACACACACACACACACACACACAAGCACACACAAACACACACACACATACTCAAGCACATACACACGCACACACACACAAATGAACTTGCATGAACGCGCACAAACATGCACACACACTATCAAAAGCGCACATGCACAGCCACACACACACACACAAATGCACGTACATGAACACGCACCCAAAAACACCACCACAGTGATGCCAGACCCAGACACAGATTGGGGGTTCTGTGTATTTTGGCCACTCGCCCATCCCTCTCTCTCTCTCTCTCTCTCCAATAGCAGACATTCTTGTATTTCTGGCAACCAGGCAATTTCAGCCTTATCAGAGTGGGGGGGGGACCCTGCTTGGGCCCCCGGGGGCCTCTCGCTTTGTGTTATCTACCCGGTCTTTGATGCCAATCTGGGGGCCAGGGGAAGCGCCCCCCCCCGACCCACCCTGTTTTTGAAAAAACATGTTTATTTAGAGGAGTTGAATGGAGATTTCATTCCTATCAGAAAATGCCCAAGGAGAGGGGGGGGGGGGAGAGAGAGAGCGAGAGAGAGGAAGAGAGAGAGAATTGTTGCTATAGAGAAATCGAGAGGAAGGGAGTGAACAGAAAATGAAAGAGTGAGAGAGAGAGAGATGAGAGAGAGAGAGAGAGAGAGAGAGAGAGAGAGAGAGCGCTTTAATGTATTCAAAAGCAACTGCCCCAGGAATGTTTCTACCAGCGAAGGAAGAAGAGAGAGAGAGAGAGAGAGAGAGATATCGGGAGAGAAATAGTTTTAATGTATTCAAAGAAACTGCCCCAGGATCTTTTTTTGTATATTCGCAAGAGGCACGAGAGAGAAAGTAAGAAAGGGTGTTTATGTGTTATAAGCTAGGAGCATTTAGCTGTGAGAGACCAATGCTGGTGGCTAGGGATAGGACCATGCTGTGCTGTCTTTAATCTAGATATAGAAAACATTTAAAAAACAGGCGAGAGGTAGAAATACAGAAGACGCTTTTCGCTTTGTTTTTGTTTTGCTGTAAACATAGGTTGTTGATGCGGCCATCTTTAGCGTTTTTTGTTTACATCTTTCAAACTTCCGCTCGATAAAGAAAAATGTATGTTTGTATAATTTAAATGTATCACGTACACCCTCTATCCCATAATAGCAGAACGTAAAATAGATAGAGAAAATTGAATAGCAATTGTGAAAACTGTCACTTTAGCCTAGCTAGGCAGCCCGTGCTAGCTCTTCCTGTGATGAGATATTGCAGGTTGCTAATGGATGTTCTGTAGCGGCTAAAGAGAAATAACCTTTACTGAAGGACCGTTTGCTTTTCATAACCTGTTAAATTGCCTTGTCGAAGCCAACCTGTTCCATTTTATGGCTTGGTTCTGAAGGAGCAGAGATTTAAAAAGCTGAATTTACATCCACTTTAAAATAATAACAAATGTAGAATAATACTGATACGTATTGTAGTGTTAAGTGTCAAGTTGCCTACTTGCCGAACCAGCACTTTCCATGCCACAGATAAAAACTTTTGAACTATAAATACCTACGTTGCAGCACTTCTGATTCAAAGATTTGGTTCAGAGATCAACAGTGAAAAGATGGATAGATGTAAGAGATGTAAATTGAAAAGTCGGTATTACTACTAAGTATTCAGTTTCAAATTCCTTTAGGCAGTCCTTTTTAACGTAAATAAGGTTGGCATGCTTGATTTTATTTGAGTTATGATAAGGGACTGTAGTGTGGGTCGACTTAGCTTAATAGGAAGCCTCAGTCCCATGTTAACATGTGGCGCCAACGTTTGCTCGTTGAGTAAGCATGTTATGTGCGTTTAAAAAACAACTACGGTTACTCGGATAAAAATAGAGACACCCGTGTTACACAAACATGTGTTTTGCAAACACACACACAAGCGCACACACTCAAAAGCAAAGCCTATATGTAGGGCTAAGCCAGAGGGAAAGCCTTTGAGAGTTTTTTCTGCAGCAGGCTGAATTAAGAGAACAACCAACAGCTGCCCACATCTGTTCTGTCCTGCTTGTGGACGGGAATAACGTAGTATTACAGCCGTGGTGGAGAGCGATCTTGTTATAAACTCACCAAATTGTAACGGTTCTTTCATTGCTATGTATTCTGTTTGGTGTTTGGTATGATAGCATTGAAGATGACCCCTCTGTAGCTGAATTGAAGCTATTTTAGTAACGTTGCAGTAATGTAACGTAGATATTTTAATCCTGTATGTATAATAAAGTAATATGTGGCATTGAGTTGATGCTTTATCTACAGCCTCGGATCACAGTGTTAGTACACATTCGTAGCTAAGGGGACACCTTTGGGAGTCACGCCCCTAACCCTGGCAGTTTTGACGCGGTACATACCAATACAGCTACGTAGGAGCACATTGGGAACCCCATTGTTTACACATGAATTTCAGAAACTCTCCCTTAATCCTTTAAGGATCACTCGCCTCGCAAAGGCGTGTTTGGGTGAAAATGATTGAATGTAATTTGGCCGTTGAAAGAAAGCAGCGCCGCCGAGTCTTGTCGTGAACCGTAATCATAGTGATAATAGCCGTTGTCTGAACCCATTCAGACATGAAGTAAGAGGACTATTCTGGACCGAGCCAAGTACTCCATCATGTATTGTGTGTTGAAAACATCAATCTGGTGTAATCTTTGTTTGGCCGCGGCGCCGCTGAGACTGGCATGATGCAGCATGCACTCCGATCCGCCCGGAGTCTAATATTAAGAACAGTTGCCAGGGCCAGTAGGGCTTTCCACTCTGGCAGGTAAATATAATTATAGTACGTAACGCACCCTGATCAGGGTGTAATTCCATTTTGATTTGTGTTCAACTTTCTGTGCTGTAATTTCTGATCTATTCCCACTTTCTCCTGCATTTTCTGTTCATTTTGTAGGTTTGGTGGTTTTCGGGGCGGTACCAACAATTTTGTCTGCCTGCCTTTTCCTCGGAGTAGGATTGATAGTCTTGAAACCGCATGTCAAGGTCCATAATGGCGTCCGATCGTTGTCAACCCTGGTGTCATTCCGTTCAACTTCACTGCAGCCTCTTGACCCAAAAGCCAGCCATTCCTCCCTTGTTTCAGGGCCTTCAAGATGTTTAGGAAAGACAGTTAGTAACCGACGCAGATGCAGCGTTAAGTTCTGCAAGGTTGTTGTAGCCTGTCGTCACTGCGTAGGTTTCTGTATTCATTGTGCTGTTATCGATCGTTAGATAGAAACTTGTTTTTCCCTGCGTAGATCTGGTGGAGTAAACATCTTCAGCTCATAGAGGTTTTTGTTTTTCTGATCCCGTTCCTAAAGGAATAAACCTTGCCCTATCGTAAATTTATTCCAGCCCTGCTGATCAATTCAAAATGTACTTGTGGCTGTGATTCATATCCCTATCCTAGGGAATGGCGTTCTTCCTTTTTGCCTTCATTTCTCAAATGTTCAACTGGTGTGGATTGATTTTGGTGCGATACTTTGCGTTTAAAGATTCTCCTCTTTCCAACTCCCCAACTGTTATTTTGTTAGACTCCTTTGTAATTTATATTCATCCTGCGTCTCAAACCCACCCAAATCTTCCGCCTGAAACGGAGTGGGTGTGGATCGGCTTCCTGGTAGTCCTGCAAGGTCTCACGTCTTAAAGTAGGAAATCAAATCTCTCCGGGGGGGGGCCTCCTCTTTCCAACGCTCCCACCCCCCCCCCCAACCCAACCCAACCCCGAACCCCTTCCAAAGCGTTATCAAGCTACTATTCAGGCTTTTAAGGAGACGCTTCTATCCGGGATAACAGTGAATAGAGTTACATCATTGAGGAGCTAGGGGTTGAGGCGTCTTGCTCAAGGATGCTAACAGGTAGGCTGAGGATTCTGGGGAATAGAACCTTTCAGCATGTCTAGTCATTCAGCAGACACTTTCTATCCAAAGTGATTAATGTGGATTGAGAATCCTCTCATTCAGGGGCAGGTAGGGTTGTGGAATGGCGGCCTGGGGAAGGAACACTTCCTAACCATTACTACCCTCCCTGCCTCTCTGCCTCTCTCTATCGCTTCTCTTTTCTCTCTCTGTCTCTCTCTGTCTCTGTCTCTGTCTCTGTCTCTCTCTCTCTCTCTCTCTCTCTCTCTGTCTCTCTGTCTCTCTCTCTCCCCCCCTCTCTCTCCCCCCCTCCCTCTCTCTCCCCCCCTCTCTCCCTCTCCCCCTCTCTCTCATTCCCTCTCTCTCTCTCTCTCTCTCTCTCTCTCTCTCTCATTCCCCCCCCTCTCTCTCTCGCTCTCTCCTCCTCTCTACCTCTCTCTCCCCACAGCATCCAGCGGGCTGCGTTGGCCGTCCTGGAGAACTACTACCGGGACTTCCCCATCCACAACCCCTCCCTGCTCACGGCCTCCAAGTCCCGGGCGGCCAAGCACCTGGCGGGCCTCAAGGTGTACAACGTGGATGGTGAGTTCCCAGAAGCCCCGGCCGAGGGTGAGTCTGACTTCTTTTACTTTCACTTTCACTTTGCTTGAGGGACCTGTTGTCGTCGTTGTCGTTGAGATGTTTTAGTGGAAGTTGGTGGGAGATTTTTTTGCTTAAAGGGATACCGTCACGTTCGGCTCATTTCAGATTCAGCAGAGTCCGGGAAGCCCCACGGCCTCCGATAACGATGACGTTTCCGTTGACGCGAGAAAATCCCTGGAAAAGTATAGATTGATGTAATTTGGTCCAAATCAGAGGAGCAAATCCCGGACCAATGATATCAATAAAAAAATAAACATGCTGTATTTGAGAAAATAGCCGAGTTTCAGTTGGGATAATCTCGCTGTTTCAGCGTGGGTCGGTGGGACACATGTGTTACCATAACGAGAGTGTGTCGAGTCTCCACTGACCGCAATGTGATCCTCATCCTGCCAGTTCTACCACAATGCTCAAGGGGAGTGGCATGGGACTCTAACCCTCCCCTCGCAACCATTTCACCTGACGATGAAACAAATCGATCCGAGGAGTAACCGCGGTGGCACTCACAGCCTTGTTCGCTGCTTTGCCTAACTTTGCAAGTATTATCCACTCATGACTAACCTTACTAATGTTACGGTTTATAACAACCTTAGAGTATGTCCATAACGTAAATATATGGTTCTTCCTCTGCGGTGGATTGGTCGACGAGGTCATTATCAATAACCAATCACGAGGAGCCTAACCCCTGCCTCTCTCCTGTTGTCTCTTGTGTCGTTGCCGCTGCTAATCCTCTTTAGAAGCTTTCAAAGCTAAATTGAAAGCCTACCTTTTAGACGGTAAGTAACGCTACGCTAACTACTAGCTAAGTACCCGTATCCAGAATGCTGGCACCAGTCCCACACCTCCTCCCATATCACAAAGTACCCGTAGTCACACCTCACACCTTAAGTGGGTCAGGACGGAGAGAGTGATCTGAAACAACGTCAGGACAGCACAGCACTCCTGTCGTCCCTCTCCGCTTAACCTACACACCGCTAGCATGCTAGCACTATCACGGCCGCTGCGCTAGCACCCCCCCCCCCCCCCCCCCCCCCCCCTGTGTGTGTGTGTGTGCGTCCACGGTGGGTTGGTATATAAAGGGAATCACCCTCTCCTAGCGTTATTAAATGTTAAAGTGTCTGTAACCGCCGATGTGCACGATCCCCGGCGCCCACCATCTATAACCGTTATGGCACTCCCTTAAGTGTCCTCAACTCTCTCTTAAGTGCCCTAACTCCCAGCCCATGCCTCTCGCTCTCACTCTCTCTCTCTCTCTCTCTCTCTCTCACTCGCTCTCTCTCTCTCTCTCTCTCTCTCTCTCTCTCTCTCTCTCTCTCTCTCTCGCTCTCGCTCTCTCTCTGTGTCACTCTCTGTGTCCCTCTTTCGGTTCTTCTCTCTCTCGCTCTCTGTCATTATCGTTCTCTCTCGCTGTAATCAGGCACCGTCTCTCTCTCACTAGCCCTCACTAGCTCTGCACACGCACACAAGCACGCACACACACACACACACACACACACACACACACACACACACACACACACACACACACACACAGACACACACAGCTCCCCTACTGTGCAGTTCTGGAGTGCAGTTCGGGGGAGGAGGCTGACAAATCAATATCCATTTCCCTGACCGGGCTGTTCTCTGCTCTCTCTCTCTCTCTCTCTCTCTCTCTCTCTCTCTCTCTCTCTCTCTCTACCAATTCATATATCTATCTATTTTTGTCACATCTCTCTCTCTTTTTTACCTTGTTTCCCACCCATTGTCTCTCTCTCTCTCTCTCTCTCTCACCTTATTTCACAGCCCATCACTACCACCATTGTCTCCTTCCCTCCCTCCATCTCCTCCTCTCTGCCATAAGTCTCTGTCCACCCCCTCTGTCCATGACCCCCCCCCCCCCCCCCTCATTAAGAGTACTAGTGAGCCCTGGTCACACACAACCACAGCTGTCACAGCAGCACTCACGCTGGGCCCGCTAGCTGATGCTAACATGCTACTTAGCGCTAGCGCTGCTCGGCTGCTCGCTCTTCCTGCATAGCCGTCTGTTGTTTGTTCTGGTGGTAATGGCCGTAGACTGATGGAATAACCACTGCCAGAGAATGTTTTTCTGGAATATTGATGTATTAAAACGCCCGGCAATCTTTTGGGGTCGTGACCTCATATTGGAGGTCGTGACCCCTACTTTGGCGTCGCCAGATCTGAATGTGTGTTTGTAGGAGAGAGCTGATTCGTCAGCCACAGATATTTGATTTGTTTTGGACGAAAAGGGTTGAAAAGACGCGCGATCTTAAATATACGATAAGGCTGACTTTGTTTTTTGTCTTAGCAGCTTGTCATCTCGTCTTCAATTCGCTTTGACTAGAATTCAGGTGCAAGCTGGAAGTTAAACAGCTAAAGTTCCCCTCAAGGTGTTGCGATATCTGTTACACTCCTCTGCTCTTCCTCTGATTGCCACGGGGCACCGAATACAGAGAGAACAACATCTCTTATAAATAACCGTCTTCCTGTTTTAAAATGCATAGTGAGTTTATCCAGAATTCCCTCTTTTTATCTAAGGAGGATACAGAGATGATTTCAAATTCATGAATCCAGTCTGCATCATCCATTCATGACACCAAATAGCAGTTGGGGAAAATAAACATTATTATGAATCCAGATAGAAAGGCAACAATTAATTTAAATCAATAGAATGATTTGTTTCATTGAAAGACTTCACAATGTTTTCCTGAAATACACCCTCTTCAATTCAGTTAAATTCAACTTTATTTGTATAGCCCATAATCACAGGTACATTTTCAAAGGGCTTAACAAGCCATATATGTATGACCCCCTGACCCTAGCCCCTCAGAGGGCAAGAAAGTGATTCAAGAAGGAATCGTAGAACACCAACGTAAAACAAAAGTTTCAAACAGTGAAACCACAGACGAGATACACAGATCTTAACACCATCCACCCCCCAGTTTCAGTCTGTAATCTGATTTAACCCCCTCTCTCCGACACAACCCAGGGGCCATTCTTGTCTGTGTTCGACCCCTCATCAATAATTCAGTGGCGCAGTCTGGGTCTCTTAACCTGCCCCCCCCCCGGGGTACTAATCCCACGCAACCAACGGGCAAACTTTTGATGTTTCCTGGGAAAGTTATTAAAACCCGATACAACGCACCGCCCAGAACACACTGTCTGGCGGCGGCGGGGAAACGCCTGAATATTAATGACCACGTGTACGAGAGGAGGAAGGGTTGATAGGATGTCTGAGTGTCGTTTTTCGTTTTTACTTCTTTTTAATTTTTATGCTGCTATAATTCATAATGAAGAGGGGGATTTTTTAGAAACATGTTGTGAAGGAGCCGATGGGGAGTTAAGGCTTCGTTATGGTTCCACGTCGACGCAACGCAACGACAACGCAGACGCTTCAACGCAGTCGTGAACCTGTTTTGGTTCCGCGTCGGGTTTTAGTGAGCGGACCAATCACAGCCCTTGCTGCTGCGACGCCATGACGCAAGGTTGCAATTTTTACCCCTTGTGTTGGACGCAAGGAGGAAAACCACCTTGCATGGCGTCGACGTGGAACCTTAACTAAGCCTTTAGGGTGCCTTACTCATGGGCGCCTCCAGGTCACATGAAGACATTGGGGTTTGAACCTAGAATCTCTCCGGGCGGGGGACACAGAAGGTTTTGTCGGCACGGTAGCATGGTGCTCAACTGGGACCACTTGCTCTGTTATTTTGTTTTTATAATTTATATTGTTTATACCGTCCGTTTAATTGCCCTGTTTCTTGTTGTTTGTTCTGTTTGTCTTGCCTTGTCCTTACTTTAGCATTTAGTTTAGCATTTACCTTAGCGTCTATTTTTGTTTGCGTTAGTACTTTGTCTTTTTTTAAGTTTTGAATTTTGTATTATATTTTTATCCTGTGTTTTTCCACTGCTGCTGGCTTGTTGCAACAAACAAATTTCTCCTCCGGGGGATTAATAAAGCTGTATCTAATCTAATCTAATCTAGTCGATATTCCTTTAGACTGTTTACCTCGCTGCACGGGATTAACCAAGCCGGGATTCCTAATGTGCTTCCAGGTCCCGGGAACAACGCTCCGGCGGGAATGGCCCACTCCCAGTCCCGGGCCATGATCGCCGCCGCTGCGCGACGCCGCGACGCTAGCCACAACGAGCTATACTACGAGGAGGCGGAGCACGAGCGCCGTGTGCGCAAACGCAAAGCTAGGTATGTTAGCGGACTAAACGCAAAGCTAGGTATGTTAGCGGACTAAACACAAAGCTAGGTATGTTAGCGGACTAAACGCAAAGCTAGGTATGTTAGCGGACTAATCGCAAAGCTAGGTATGTTAGCGGACTAAACGCAAAGCTAGGTATGTTAGCGGACTAAACGCAAAGCTAGGTATGTTATTGGACTAAACACAAAGCTAGGTATGTTAGCGGACTAAACACAAAGCTAGGTATGTTAGCGGACTAAACGCAAAGCTAGGTATGTTAGCGGACTAATCGCAAAGCTAGGTATGTTAGCGGACTAATCGCAAAGCTAGGTATGTTAGCGGACTAAACGCAAAGCTAGGTATGTTAGCGGACTAATCGCAAAGCTAGGTATGTTAGCGGACTAAACACAAAGCTAGGTATGTTAGCGGACTAATCGCAAAGCTAGCTATGTTAGCGGACTAAACGCAAAGCTAGGTATGTTTGCGGACTAAGTAGCGCGCCGCATTCTTACTACTAGCTTAATTCCTCCTTTCTATCCAAAAATTATTTCAACATAATTTTAACCTAGGCATTCCAACTTGTGATGTCTCTAATCGGTTCATTTTAAAATGGAAAATGGACTGCATTTATACAGGCTATTCTAACCAATGGCCATTCAATATTGCCTGACATTCATCCATTCATGCACACATTCACGGCGGTGTCAACCACGCATGGTGATTGCCAGCTCGTTGGGAGCAGTAAGGGTGAGGTGTCTCGCTCAGGGACACCTCGACACTCAGCTAGGAGGAGCCGGGGATCGAACTAGCAACCTGTTACCAGCCAACGGTTACCAGCCAACCCACTCTCACCCCTGAGCCAAGTGCCGCCCCATGTAATGGCTCATCAACGTCACACCTGTTGGTAAAACAGGGGCCCTTTATAGCGACAGGCAACAAATGAATCCGGCAAAAAGGAGAAAAGACACTAAGAAACCACACTAAGAAAAGAAGAAACCACGCTAAGAAAAGGAGAAACCACGAAAAGAAAACACGCACATAGCTATCGAGTCTTGGAAGGACTCCCTCAGCCGGGGACTGACCCATCTGTGCTCCGTTCCGGGGGTTGCGTTTCCCCTCCCAGGCTGGTGGTGGCGGTAGAGGAGGCCTTCACGCACATCAAGCGCATGCAGGAGGAGGAGCAGAAGAAGGCCCCCGGCGACGTGATGGACCCCCGGGAGGCGGCCCAGGCCATCTTCCCGTCCATGGCCCGCGCCCTCCAGAAGTACCTGAGGACCACCAAGCAGCAGCACTGCCACAGCATGGAGAGCATCCAGAAGCACCTGGCCTTCTGCGTCACCAACAACATGACCCCCAAGGTGAGCCCCTGACCCCTGACCCCTAACCCCTGGCCTTCTGCGTCACCAACAACATGACCCCCAAGGTGAGCTCCTGACCCCTGACCCCTAACCCCTGACCCCTAACCCCTAACCCCTGGCCTTCTGCGTCACCAACAACATGATGCCCAAGGTGAGCTCCTGACCCCTGACCCCTAACCCCTGACCCCTAACCCCTAACCCCTAGCCTTCTCCATCACCAACAACATGACACCCAAGGTGAGCCCCTGAGCCCTGACCTCTAACCCCTGGCCTTCTCCATCACCAACAACATGACCCCCAAGGTGAGGTCCTGACCCCTGACCCCAGACCCCTAACTCCTTAGTCCTAACCCCTAACTCCTGACCACTGACCCCTAACTCCTCCGTCCTAACCCCTAACCCCTGACCCCTAACCCCTACCCTAATCCCACTGCCAGCTCCCCCAGGGCTTTTTCATTTCATTGTGTCTTTATTTCGCGTTTGTGTCTTATTTTCAAAAATCTGCAGCGCTGTCATTGATTGTCTCCCTACGACCCCCCCCCCTGCCCCAGGCGTTCCTGGAGAGCTACCTGTCGGCGGGGCCCACGCTGCAGTACGGCCGCGAGCGCTGGCTGGCGCGCCAGTGGACGCTGGTGAGCGAGGCGTCGGTGACCAGCGGGCTGCGCGAGGGCAGCGTCTTCGTGCTGCGCTCCCTGGACTTCAGCCTTGTGGTGAGCGTCAAGAGGCTGCCCTTCATCCAGCTGGGCGAGGAGTACGTGGACCCCAAGTCGCACAAGTTCGTGCTGCGGCTACAGTCGGAGACGTCCGTGTAGTTTACTGCAGCGGGTCGCTTTCCACACGTTAGAGATTTTTTTTCTTTTTAGAGAGATTTATTTTGAAAGTCCGTCGCCGATTTTTGTTTTTTCGTGGATTTATCGGATGATTGTTGATGTTGGGTGTTCATTTTTTGGGGGGATTTGATATATATGTATCAAAGTCTGACACTCGCTCTCCCTCTCGCTCTCTTTCTTTCTCTGTCGCTCTCGTTCTCGCTCTCTCGCTCTCCCGCTCTCTCTCTCTCTTTATCTCTTTCTCTCCCTCTTCCTCTCCCTCCCCTTCTCTCTCCCTCTCTCCCCTCCCCCACTCTCTCTCTCTCTCTGTCTCTCTTTATCTCTTTCTCTCCCTCTCTCTCTCCCTCCCCTTCTCTCTCTCTCTCTCCCTCCCCCCCCTCTCTCTCTCTCTCTCCCTCCCCCCCTCTCTCTCTCTCTCTCTCTCTCTCTCTCTCTTTCTCTCCCTCTTCCTCTCCCTCCCCTTCTCTCTCTCTCGCTCTTCCTCTCTATCAATATATCTATATATAGATGCATAGATATTTGGATATATTGTTCTTTTTATTGTGAGACATGATTTTTGAAACAAGTCAAACAACAGTGATGGCTGCTGTTTACGTCACACGTGGACGCACGTTACAGACCACTTTGTGTTCTCGCGGGGGGACAACGCACAACGCCAAAGGATTTCGACAAAGGAACGCTCCACGGGAAAAGAGCCTGCCGAGAGAAAGCCGGCGTTGGTTTCGGTTTGTTTTTGTATTCACCGTCGCCGGGGGAAACGCGAGGAGTCACACTGCCTCGGGGGGAAGGAGACGTCTCTCGTGTCGCCGTCGCCACGGAAACTCGTTCATTCACGACGTTGGGGGGCGTACGGACAGGATAAAAAGCCCACGCTGTTACTTTTTCATCTGTGCCTGCTGCTGCTCTTCTCGTGGATAGACACCAACCGACGTCTAGTGGTGACCAGTGGTCTCGGCGCCTCGCTTTTATTTTGAAAGAACAACCCAAAGGAAGTACATTGGAAGGGTTTCCTACCTATGCTTTGGAAGAAGAGATTTGCATTAAAAGTCTCGGGACAACTCTGTGGAGGATGAGCAAAATGAAATATCTGTCTGCGTTGGCCCTGTCTGACCTTTGACCTTTTCTGACCTTTGACCCTTTTCTTCTTTCAATTGATACTTTAAAAAACTCTCGCGCTCGCTCTACCCTCACATTGACCCCTATCGACCTCGAAGCGTTTTTTTTTAACGCCCTTATTTTGTAGCCGACAAAGTGGGACATGTTTTTACAATGTTTAACAGCTGTTTGCCCAAGATGCAAAGCAGGAGGGGGAATCATGCCAAGAGCTTTTATTAGAGTAGATCAAGGATGCACTGCCTGTGTGAACTCCAAATTAAAAGTCCTCTTCTAAAAAAAAAACAAAGAATGTAGGATATATGATAATGCTAAACCTGTCAAAACTGGCGACTTTAGTCTCTGATTACGAGGAGGGTCTTCAAAGGGCCGCCACCGCCATTATGAATATCAATATACGATATTATTACCAACAAATGTGGCTGATTGTGACGTCGTCTAGTCTTTCTGTGTCCAACACTCGAGATACATCGGATTTGGTTGGCGAGTTTAGCACGTTTCTTTCATTTAGAATTGTCAGGACAGAAACGACAGGGAAAATCTCCTTCCTGGTGTTGTTAAGCTAAACCAAATGTGGGTTCATGTGTGTGAGAGAAGGTCCATGTGAATTACCATACAAAGTTGGAGTTGGTCATTATTTGGAAGAAAACATTCAACTTCAACTTCTGACATGGCATGGCAATCAAAATTGCCATGTCAGCATTCAAGATAATTTCCTTCTAACAAATTATAAAATCTTACTCTTGATTTAAAGCTGCAGTTGTTTGGATTCATCATACCCATTACAGGTTTAAAATATGAAATAAATCTAATATATGTTGGCCCCTACGAACCCTTGCCAACACCAGCTGTGTTCTTAAATTAAGTTGGTCACAATGTGTGTTTTAAGTGAAAAAGCCTAAATTAACATACGATAACTGTATTTATTTGGAGGTGCCAGAAGCGTAATCACATTAAGTTTGGATGAAAATTGATTCACGATTTGAGCCCCAATCAGTGTCTGCTTCACAAGGAAATGAACTGTTGAGGTTAGAAAGTCTCTAATATGGTCTGTTGATCTACCGAGGGTCCTAGTGCCCCCTGGCTTGCCAAACTGCCACTTTTACTGCTGAGCGATTTTGTCACGGCCGATTTAAAAAACAACACTGAATACAGAATAGTAAAGCCGTCGACAATATAAAAAAAAAAAGTAATATATTTTTTTTTCTCTCCATGTCAAATGTTAACACTGTCTGAAATTATACTTTCTTCATGTTTCAAGATCTGAACAACGTGTAGGTGCTTGTCTGCTCAACACGCAGACAGGAAATGTCACTTTTTCTAATGAACCAGGTCATATTTTATACTAATAGACAGGGGAACTTTATATGGGCGTGAGCCTCTTGACTTTACACTGTATGTATTTATGTCAACAAAGCATGTGCGCATGATGAACACCAATCAGTCTGTTTCCTCCCATCTTCTCCTTCCAACTGTTACAGTGTTGCCAGGTTACAAAGGTTGCCAGATTACAAAACCATCGACCTGTATCTTTTTGTTGTTGTTTTTTTTTCGGGGCCGCGGAAAAACCTGCGCTGATGATTGCAATGTTACAACACACATATTTAAACTTCACCGCATAATTTGTAGAAGAAAAAAATAAACATTTTTATGAACATTTGTAAAAAAAAAAAGGGGAAAGTTAATTGTGTGTTTCTACTTGTCTAAAAATGTCCTCAGGAGCAACACCGTTAAAATGTCCGCAAGAAAAATTGTCACTCCACTGTAAAATAACCGAACTGGGTAGGGTCGCAAATTTTTTGCCAAGGGGTACTCAAGCAGCGGCCACTGTAATTGAACCTGGCACCATTTCCTCCCGTTCATTTGGCTGTCTCACAGCAGCCTAATCCACCATTCCGCTCCCGAATCTATTGGTTTTATTTCAATTATCGCTCGGAACCAACTTCGCAAAATTGCTCCTAGCGTACCATATACATGCTACCATCCTTTCTTTGAGTTCCTAGGCCGAATCTCCCGTGTGTCACCATCTCCATATGCACCAGACGGGATTTATATCCGGGGCGGGGGGGCATTACCAGCGAACGCCTCTGTCGCTAGCCATTAGGATGCTAGCCGTGTTCAACTGCCGCGCGGGAGGAAGTGTCACCTTATTTGGGCGGAGGCGGGGCTTTTTTGTTGTCATGGATTCCCGACGGTAATTGGCTCTCTTGTCAGTCTGTTTATACCAACCTCCCCCCCCCCACCCTCCCTCGGCTCCACCGGTAAACGAATGTCGCTGTTCCGGCGGCGGAAAAACAGACAAAAAACGAAACAGAAAAGGCAGAAATCAAACGTCACCCTCCCCCTTACCTCCCCTCCCCTCCCGCTTCCCCGAAAACGCCGGGCGCAAGGCGGGCTGTCGGACCTCATCAGTGCCGACGGTAATCCCTTATACTCGTTCCTTGACGCCCAAGTCCTCATTTCCTTCTCCCCCCTCTCTCCCTCTCTCTCTCTCGCTCTGAGTCCCGCCTCGTGGCGGGACTCAGAGCGAGAGAGAGAGAGGGAGAGAGAGAAAGAGAGAGGGAGAGAGAGAAGAGAGTGGGGAGAGAGAGCAGGAGAGTGCGAGTGGTAGAGAGAGAGAGAGAGAGAGAGAGAGAGAGAGAGCTGGGGAGAGAGAGGAAATGAGTTGAATTTGCATCTAAATGGAACGTCTCCCGCCATCCGAGCGCAGCCGTCTCTCTCGCGTCCGCTCAGCTCTGTAATGACTTGGTTTACGAGGTTTCGGACGCCGGTTACGAGGACGGGGAGCGAGGCTTGTGTTTTATAGAGCGTCTCCCGTTCACGTATTGATTGGTTGCCCCCCCCCCCCCCATGCTTTATCGGCTCCGTTTCCCGCTCGACGGCGATGCGGTGACTAGCTCCGACGGGGCGAGAGAGAGAGCATTTGACAGTAAATAATAACAACGAGAAACAACAAAAAAAAAGTGATTAAACATCAGATGTTCGGGTCGGAGTGGGGCGTGTTTATCGAAGGTTTGCGGTTCCGATACGGTCGTACAAAGACAACAAAACGTGTAGCGAGGAGAAGCTAAAACGGCTTTCTCGGCGGTTCGCTTTTTTACACATTACTCGATCTGTGACAGTTAATCATGTCCAACAAAAAAAATCTCAATATCCCTGACCCCGTTTCACACGATGTGTGTTCGAGGGCGATAGGGAGCGGGCGAGAGAGGGAGAGATATGGGGGAAACGAAGGGGCAGGGGTGTACCGGGTCCTCGCTGACCTCTTTCCGGCCCCGTCGCCGTGTTAGACATCATCGCGTTTGACACTTAACAGGATTACGCGCCCGGCCCCCTGGGGAGACCCGCTAAGACACAAGCCCCACTCGCCAGAGACAAGTGCTCCCCGTCTGGGGCCAAGGGGCTCATCCAGGGCGAGAGAGAGAGAGAGAGAGAGAGAGAGAGAGAGAGAGAGAGAGAGAGAGAGAGAGAGAGAGAGAGAGAGAGAGAGAGAGAGAGAGAGAGAGAGAGAGGGAAGAGATGTTCACATCCCTTGGTGGTGTGATCCTGTCGTTGTCCCCCCCCCCCCCCCCCCCCCCTTGCACCCCAACACCCCCGCTCCCCTTGATGGACGGCAAATCTCATTACTGATTTATGCTCAGGCGCCTTGGATCATTCCAGCAGGACTCTGGTGGTTTGCCGAGCGGATAGGCTTTGATATCCTAACCCCCCCCACCACACCCCCCGACGCTACTATCCTCCAACCCCCAATCCCACACCCCTGTGTCACGGCCAGGCACAACAGCCCCTCAATAATTCACACCCCCACTGAATAATGGACGACGGGGGCGGACTCAAAAGTCCACCTCAATTTCAGGGCGTGCTTTGTTGCGCAGAGCGTTTGCGAATGCGATTCCGACGTTGGGAAATATTAGCCGAACACTGGCCTTTTAGCACTACTTCAGTCGCTATTGAACACTAGTTGCAGGCCGATACATCTTTTGGTTCTTTATTGACTCTCCGCAGACAGAAGGCTATCTTATAATGTTCAATTCTACTTAAATCAACCTTAAAAACAAACGCTCTTACCTTTAATGGCATGAACACACATGTGCTACAGGTAGTCTACAGGTACATTTCAGTTAACATGGATTGCTGTATGCTTATTATCGTGTTTTTTACTGCGCTAATCTTAAATGCCTGACCTCCGACCTTTCTGTTAACAAAATTAATTTGTTTTCTATTGCGATTCAAACCGTGGCCCAAAACAGATAAAAAGTTACTTATTAAAGTTACTAATAGAAAGAAAAAATAACATTACAACTCCAAACGTAACTAGACATCGGTTAACCGTACGAGTTTAGATACAACAAATCAACGTTTTATACGATAAACCGACGTCACTTCCGAACTCTACATTTATTCCTCGCTGTCGCCTTCTTCATCGTCTCTGTCGCGGGCGTCGTCGTATTCGTCGTAGCCGCCCTCCTCCTCCTCCTCCTCCGCGGCGGTGGGGGCGGCGGCACGCTCGCGGCCGCGTCCGGAGTCGTCGTCGTCCTCCGTGTTGACCTTGCCCGACAGGACGTCCTCGATCCAGTCCTCCAGCTCCTCCGCCGTGGGCAGGTTCTCGTCGTTGGACATGTCCAGCCACACGCTGTCCGCCTGGAACGCGAACGTCACGAGGTCAAGATTCAAGGTGCAAGGGTTTTAGTGGTCAGACGCATGCGCAAGGAATGCAGTGGAATGAAACGCGGCAGTGCCTGCAGAGATTGTGAAACATTCAAATTTTCATAGCATTCGGCTAATGCTATGAAAATCTATTGCTATCAATGGCTACTGCTACCAAGGGTTAACGTTATGAAAAGCTAATAAGATTAAAGAGCGATTACTATAAAAAGCTACCGCTATCAACAATGGCTACTGCAATAAAGAGGTAACACTATCAGAAGCCGCCGCTATCAAGGGCTAACACTATCAAAAGCAAACACTATCCAACGCTACCACCCTTGTGCACTTGACGCTATCACGACCCTACGTTAGATCAAATATAAAAACGGCTAAATGTAATCATTGGCCCCAGATCCTTTCTGTGACCTAGTCGATTCAATGCACTGCCGACCATCACCAATCATTCTGATTGGCTGAAATGACTCAAGCGCTATACTTACGTCAGTGACGTTCACCACCCCGATCTGAGGTCGGAACAGGTCCAACCTGAAGGTCTTCTCCCAGTAGGTGGTGAGCTACAGAGAGCAGGGGGTGGAGGGGAACAGCTCGTATAGGAATGGACAATGTAGTGGTAAATCTGTTCTTTTGACCAAATAATCCTGGATTAAGCAGCAGTTGGATTCATTGATCGTATTAGTATTTAAGTATTTATAATAAAACATTATGATTGTCTCAGTAGAGCCCACTACCATTTGACCATATCAGATATATCTGTACACCATTAAACAAGTAAACAACTGCCAAACTCTCAAATGCCTAATAAAAGGAATTATTTTTCTATTGCCATTTGAACCTTGGCCCAAAACAGACAAAATGTTACTAATTTGACATAATATGTATTTTTCTCTTCAGGTATGTTCTTATTTAGTTGTTTGTCAGAATGTTGTGTTTCTACTTTGGCAGTTGACTCGCTTATTAACAGCTGCTGCTAAAACAGGAAGCAGGAAGTGATGTCAGAGGTACCAGAGGGAAGTCGTCGGGGTCGATCCACATGATGCTGAGCTCGGGGTTGTTGGTGTTGTCCCTGGCAACGTCCTTCAAGATCTCCAGGAACTCGTAGCCATCTGAGGACCCACATGCAAGGGATCAAATCTTTAGGCAGGCACGCGGTGGTCTCCGGGCCAGGGTTGTGGGTTCGAGTCCTGATGTCCACAGCCTACCCTGCCCCCACAAACCAACCCCTGCTCCTGAATGACCGGCCTCTCCCCCGACTGAAGGTCGCTTTGGATAGGAGCGTCTCTGACCCTCATGACGTCAAAGTACATTAAAAAAAATACAGAAGAGCTGTATGCTTTTACCAGGGTCTTCCTCTTCTGCGAAGGCAACGATGTGAATTCCATCCATGTCGTCTTCCTGTGAAGGAAGGCCGAAGGTTAGGATTTGGGTGCACTTGTTAAGTTGCTATTTGCTCTTTTTGTTTTTGTTTTCCAGGCATAACCCCGTACACATCTCAGACAGCCACAGGGAGGCATTCAGACATTTTGTTGTGGGTTCTCGTAAGTTATGAACGGAATCAATCCGAAACAATCCTACATTTGGAGAACCAACCAACCAACTGGCACCTTTGAACTGAACAGGTCTGGGCGGTAAAGAGCGACTAGTGGTTAGCTATGAATAATTGATTCCATGTCAATAATTAGAACACAAAACAGCAACTCACCCAAGTCTCGAACATGTTCTCTGCCCGCAACTTTCTCAAAGTCGCCCTTGAGAACACAAAAAATAAAAACGGCAGTTGGAGAAAACATTTACCAATGCCGTGAGTTCAACAGCAATGACAAACCAATCAATACAGAAACAGGCACCTGAGACCTTTTATTTTCCAGTATTTTCCAGTTTTTATACTATCCTTTTTTGTGTTCCTATTATATTTATTTTTTTATATTACATTGTATATCTATAAATGTTCTATTTTCCAAGCAGAGCACCTGTGAGACTAACAATTTCCACCTGGGATCAATAGTTCAAATACTTGAATCGTTCAATCAAAAGGTTATTTTTAAGTTAATCCGAAAAACAACCCGAACAGAACCCCGCCCTCAACATACGAACAGCCAATCGGAGCCCACCTTCTGTGCTGTTGGACGTACTCCACAATGTCCATCTCGGACAGGGGTCTCCCGGGCAGGATGGCGGGCTCCTCCATGAAGGGCTCGTAGAAGTTCACCTCGTTCATCTTCAGGGAGAGGTGCTTGGCAACCTGTCGGCGGCCATGTTGTGTGAGCGTCAACGTGGTGCGGAGAGAACACCACGATAAATATACATCGTGTTGGATTTGAGCCCAAATGCGTTTGTTGCACGTAAACATTTTGAAGTAGGATAACATTTTAGGATGAAATTTGTGTTACTTTGTGTAATAGTGTACTTGTGTAATGTAATTAACCCCCACTGTATTAACCCCCACTGCAACAACAAAAAAAGTTACATGTTGTTACAAAACGTTATTACATGTTAATTTATATGTAATAACTATATGTATATATATATATATATATATATATTTATATTAACTTATGAACATTGATTATTATACACTTCTTATTTGTGCTGATTTGATGCACTTCAACAAGACACTGTTATATTTAACCGAAAGTATATTTCTATTTTGAAAATCATTATTTAATTTTCACAGCTTGGTTAATGTATGTTTTCAATCCGATAAAGATGAACGGAATACATTCTGTTCGGTGGCTGCGTTCGTTCACGCAGTGTGTGTTTCGACGGTAGATTGTCCTTGTTAACACTCACAGCCTTATCAAACGTGGCAAAGAACTTGATGTAGGGCTGGAAACGCTCAGACGCCTCCTGGAAAGATTTATAGTCTGAGAGAGACAGAGAGACAGCGAGAGAGAGAGAGAGAAAGAGAGAGAGAGAGAGAGAGAGGAACAGAGGGGCCGGATGATTAACAGAGAATGACATTTGATAGCAAACCAAAGGCCACGGCAGAAAAGCTGAGATGCAGTGAATAATACCAATAAATACCAAAGATAAGAAGATGAAGGGCCAGTAGAGGGCGGGGATTGGGGAGTGAATCTTAGGCTGGAAGGAAATCATTTGTATTCCGGTTGCACCCAGAGACAGAGGCTAGCCCCCTGAATCTGATCCGTTTCATTCGATTTCCCAGCATGACGTCCCACTTCTTCCTGCTACGCTCCGGCCGGCAGGAATGACTGACCCGGGGCGATACCGCGACCTTGGGCTTGCCTCAAGGTCACCGCTGACCAGGCCCCGGCGGTCTGCCAGCTGCCAGGAAGACGCTGTTATCATGAAACCCCAGAGCCGAGATGGTATCTGCCCTTCTCCATGTCGCTCTCGCTCTGTCTTTGTCTCTCAGTCTCTCTCTCTCTCTTTCTCTCTCTGTCTTTGTCTCTTTTTCTCTCTGATGCACTCACTCTGTCTCCCTCATTCTGTGTTGCACACTCTATCTGTAATTCTCTGTCTTTTATCTCTCCCCTATTTTTCTCTCTGACAATATTATCTCCTCTTGTTTTTTTTATACTTTGAATATCTCTCCATGTCTCTTTCCATCGCTCTCTCTATCTCTCCCTCTATCTCCCCCCTCTCTCTCTCTACCTCTCCATCTCCCCCCTCTCTCTCTCTCTCCCCCCCCCCCCCCCCCCCCCCCGTGGGAGGCCTAATGGCCCCGGGGCTTAAAGAGCAGAGCTCCAGCAGCTATTTAAAGGCCCCTCAGGAGGAAACTTCAAGAGGAGCCACAGCAAGCAAGTGTCACTCAAGTGGTCACATCCCGGACGCCTCCATTAAGCCCCCGCATCTCGCATCATACACAAACATACACGAATATGTACATACCCACAGACATGTACATAGATATACACACAAACTACACACACACACATAAAGGAATGTACAGACACACAGACATGTACAGTGATATAGACTCAAGCGCACACATGCAAACACATTCACACATACATACACACACACACACACACACATATACAGACAGACAGTCATTAAGGACGCACACACACACCAGCACACACACACAGGCACTTACAGACATGTACAGACAAAGACACACACCCACAAACACACACACATACACACACACATATACAGACAGAAAGTCAGACAGACAGACAGACACACACAGACACACAGACACACACACACACATAAGAACCAGGGCTGTGGGACTGACAGGAGTCGGCGCCCTTGAAGTAGCCAATCAGGCGGATGTCCTCCTCCATCCTCTCGAAGGCGCGCAGCTCCATGGCGTTACTGATCAGCTCCACGGGGTCCTCCAGAACCTGGGGAGAGAGAGCACAGCGGGAGCGCTCTCTCTCTCTCTCTCTCTCTCTCTGTCTCTCTCTCTCTCTCTCTCTCTCTCTCTCTATCTTGCACATGCTCGCTCTCTCGCTCGCTCTCTATCCCTCCCTCTCCCTCTCCTACGCTCTCTATCTCTCAATCACACACTCACTCACTCACTCACTCACTCAATCTCAATCACTCACACACAAACACACACACACACACACACTTACTCATTCACTCAGACACACACACACTCACTCACTTACTCTCACACACACACACACCTCGCACCTGCTGTCTAGGAGGTATCGTGTGTCCACAGTGTGTGGAAGTCGATACCGTTGGGCACACTACATTCCGCGTCTTGTCCAGACAAAGTTACGTTTCAAACGTAACGTTATCCCGTCGCTCAAACCGTCTAACGAGCTGAATAATTACACGTTAAGATATATTTTTACCGCCATTTGAAATGTGAAATGCTGGGCAGGAAATGACACGGCAGAAACTAAACACTTTGACCCCTTGATTGGAAATGTACACACCTGTGTTTCCGACATCCACCTGTCAGCTATCAAACCCATATTTGCATACCGGGCTGCGATTGGTTCGTTCGACTTGTGATGTCACAAATTCTCCTTACATGACTCCTTATATGGACACTGAGATTCCAGAAGCTTTCCCTCTTTGGTGGAAGATCTTGAATAATGTTAATCCGGGGAAGACGTCTACACCTTGAGTAAAGTTCACCTAGACACCTACCCCTTGCTACCCCGTCCCACCCATACTACTTGTTGTATGTTGTACATCCTGGCACTTAATTTACACACTTATTTTAAGTCGTATTTAGTTATGGTAATAAGTTATGTAGCATCTTATCCTAGCTATTGTTGTTGTAAACCTGAAATAGGTTAAACGTGATTGTTTCTATGAACTTCCTTACCGTACCGACAGCAATTAATTGTTTCATCTTCTTCTGAAAACATACTATTTTAAGTCGCTTTGGATAAAAGCATCTGCTGAATGCCATAAATCTAAACATATATGTACACCCAAAACACAACATTACGTCTGTACCGTCGACGTCAAAGAAACGTATGTCAAGCGACCACATGATGGTGTTTCGGTCGGAAACACCTCGCTGGTGTTGAGAGCACAATATGACACCGACCGTGACACCATCAGTTAGCGCGTCGGGTTAACAGGCGCGTCGAGGAGCGTGTCAACGGAACACGACGGATGTGGACAGATGTAGACGGATGTTGACAGAACACCACTCACGTCCAGCAGGAACTCCACCAGCGTGTCGGCCGAGAGCTCCCCGTCAAACTCGATCACGCGGTCGTCCTTGAAGACGTACAGGGTACCCAGTTCCTGCAGACCTAGAGCCCAGGGTGCACAGGAAGTTCACAGGGTTCACAGGAAGTTCACAGGGTGTGTGTTAAAGGTGACATATCATACCACCAGGCGTGAGTGTGATTAGCTGTTACAAGCCGTTTTGAAAATCAGCCTCTTCTGACATCACAAGTGGGCGCGTCCACCTAGATGTGTGCTGGACGTACCAGCCAGTCTACCAGCCTGCCCATTGGATTGAAGCAAACGTGGTTCATCTATCTATCTATACATCTTGGTGGACACGCCCACTTGTGATGTCAGAAGAGGCCGATTTTCAAAACGGCTTGTAACGGCTAATCACACTCAAACCTGGTGGAATAATTTGTCACCTTTAAGCTAGTGCAGACCCCTGGAATTGAGACGCGCTTGCCGTTGGGACTTTTTTGTGGTGAAACAAAAAGAATATTCCTCAATTTAATGACGTACATTTTCACTGAAAATGTTTCAAACAAAGTCCACCGTCTTAGAATTAAACAGAATATAATAGAATTCTCTTTATTGTCATTGCACATAGTTCAGCAAAACTGTAATGTCCTCTAGATGGTTCGATTAACCTTTTTATATATGAGAAAGGTAAAAGATATATGTATAATATTATCAAACAGACATACAAACAAAAACGCACAAAGAGAATACCGAAATGGAGCCGTCTTCCATCTTTCTTTTACCCTCGTAGGAAATAAAGCAGCTTCTGCTGACATGCAACCGAGCATACTCGGCCATTATAGGTTCACACTACTTGTGATGTCACAAATTGCTAATGTGGTGTGGTTGTGCGGTGGGGTTGAGAAAAGAAGACGTACCTAGTTTCCGGGCCACTTTGGCGTCTTTCTGGGCGTCGACCATTCCGAACCCGATGTCTTTGTCCTCCAGAACCTGAGCGGTCAGCTGGGAACAAGGAAAAAGGAAGGGTTAGCGTTAGCGTTATCACAATACTGATACACATCGCCCAGACTTTACCCTCAAGTACACTGACTGTGTTGTCTTGGTCATCCATGAACGAGAAAAATAGGGTAGTCATCGATCACAGTCAAAGTTCAAAGTCAAAGTCAGCTTTATGGTAAATTCCAAAATATGTGCCAGACAAATAGAGGAATCTAAATTGCATTCCTCTCTGACCCACCGTGCAATAAGTACAAAAGGATCAAATGAGGTCAAATGAATAAAATAAGTAATATTTACAATAAATAAATTCTAAATAGTGCAAAATAATTCTGAATAGTGCAATTTCAGTCCATCATAAAACAACAACAAAAAAAAACCTGGTATCCATGCACTATCAGAGTTGGCCAATCACAAATATTTGGTTTATTATTGTGTGTCTGTGTGCGTTTCCCTGTGTTTGTGTGTGTCTGCTTAGAATGCCAGCTTAAGGGTAGGCCCTAAAGCCCTCAGGTGTAACAGAACTAATTTACGCAAACAAGACAAGACTAAACTCTGTAACTGTAGCTTATGGTGGCAGGGAGCCTGGCAGATGATTTCCGATGAACTCAAACTTGCAGAACAAAGCTCTCGTCGTACCGTAAGATTCCGAAAATTAGGTTAAAAAGCGGAGCGAACGTCAAACTGAACAGGCAGGTCTCAGTCATATCTGGTTCACAGCCAGGCGAGAGAAAATAGTTTTGGGAGCAAGCTATATTTAAAAGAATGACCTAGAAACGCTCCCTGGACACACGTTATCCACATAGGAACGCCCTCGACGAGGGCCGCATTCACCGTTTGACGGTCCAGAAATTCGGATATTTGAGCTTTGCTTAAACCTTGCACGGAGGAACGGTTTGGAACGCAAAAGAGTGAAATGTTAGTGACGCTAAGTGGGTTCAGGACGACGAGGTCAGGCGGTTGGCAGTTGTTCGGGAGACAGGTTGACATGTTGTGACATGTTAGCTAAACGGTGTGACAGCAAAATCGGAGTCTTCCGAATACTTACAAGCTTAGCAGACACTTGTACATGTTGACTGACACATGATATGTAGCCACCTCAGGATAGAAAGACTAGCGTGGCCTGGCTGGAGATTTTATTTTTCTGGACTTTTTTTATAATTGTCCCTTTAACTTACAGGAACTTATACTTTTTTTGCCTTTGAGCCATAACAATGTTGACAATATTCCGAGCCTTTCCGTGTTCTACTTTATTATTCTACTATTCTATTATATTCCACCATCCATTCTACCCTATTCTAGTATAGTCTATTCCATTGTATGATTCATATTATATTTTGTTCCGTCCAATTAAATTTAATTAAATGTAATTCACTTCACTTCCCATCTCACCCAACCCTTACCCCGAACCCCACCCCACCCTACCTCCGACGCCACCCCGGTCCCCTCCAACCCCCGCCCTTACCTCCAACACCACCCCAACCAACACCTCCCTTACCTCCAGCACCACCCCACCTCCGACCTTACCTCCAGGACCACCCCTTCCCCACACCACCCCTTCCCCACCCTTACCTCCACCCCTTCCCCACCCTTACCTCCACCTCTCCCCCACCCTTACCTCCACCCCTCCCCCACCCTTACCTCCACCCCTCCCCCACCCTAACCTCCACCCCTTCCCCACCCTTACCTCCACCTCTCCCCCACCCTTACCTCCACCCCTCCCCCACCCTTACCACCACCTCCACCTCTCCCCCAGCCTTACCTCCACCTCTCCCCCACCCTTACCTCCACCCCTCCCCCACCCTTACCACCACCTCCACCTCTCCCCCAGCCTTACCTCCACCCCTTCCCCACGCTTACCTCAAGCATCACCCCTTCCCCACCCTTACCTCCATCCCTCCCCCACCCTTACCTCCACCCCTCCCCCACCCTTACCTCCAGCACCACCCGTTCCCCAGCCTTCCCCACTCCACCCCTTCCCCACCCTCAGCTCCGGCACAACCCCACCCCCACCCTTACCTCCACCCCTCCCCCACCCTAACCTCCACCCCTCCCCCACCCTAACCTCCACCTCTCCCCCACCCTAACCTCCACCCCTCCCCCACCCTTACCTCCACCCCTCCCCCACCCTTACCTCCACCCCTTCCCCACCCTAACCTCCATCCCTCCCCCACCCTTACCTCAAGCACCACCCCTTCCCCACCCTAACCTCCATCCCTCCCCCACCCTTACCACCACCTCCACCTCTCCCCCACCCTTACCTCCAGCACCACCCCTTCCCCAGCCTTCCCCACTCCACCCCTTCCCCACCCTCAGCTCCACCCCTCCCCCACCCTAACCTCCACCTCTCCCCCACCCTTACCTCCACCTCCACCCCTCCCCCACCCTTACCTCCAGCACCAGCTCGGCCATCTGGAGCTGCTTCTGCAGGGCCTTGCTGGCGGGCAGCGGCTCGTGGTAGAAGAGGCACATCATGTCGTGGCGCCGCAGCGCCTTGCGGTAGTTGCGCTCGTGCACGTCCAGCACGCGGTCCCGCCCGTCGAAGTTGGGGAACTCCAGGCCCTCCTCGGCCCAGCCCAGGCTGAGGAAGAGGAGGCAGGCGTGGGCCAGGGCGCCGAGGACACGGGCGGGCAGGGGCTGCATGGCCGGGGGAGGTGAGGGGGGTGGGGGGGGGGGAGAAGAGGTGGAGCGGTACAACTTTGTTTCCACGGCGATGAGTCGGATGAGAGGCTGAAGGGGTTTGGGTTCCCGTTGGTAGCTTGAGTCAGCTGAACTTCCCCCGTGGGTCGGCGGTGTGTGGCGGCCCCGGATCTGTCTGGATCTCTCTCTCCTCTTTATGTCTCTCTGACTCTCTTACTCTCTCTTGTCTCTGTGTCTCTCTCACTTTCTAATTCTCTTTCTCTCTACCTCTCTCTCTCTCTCTCTTCTCTGTCTCTCCCTCTCTCTCTCTTCTCTCTTCTCTCTCTCTCTCTCTCTCTTCTCTCTTCTCTCTCTCTCTCTCTCTCTCTCTCTCTCTCTCTCGCTCTCTCTCCAACATGTCTCCTCCCCATCACCTACTATTGCAATCTCTCTTGGGATGAACCACCTCAATCAATTCTTGTGAAACTCTTTGACATAGCCTACTTAGGCGAGAGAAAGAGAAACTACATTGGATTTGCTCTTTTCAACTGCCTCATTTAAAATACTCGTTTTTAAAACAACAAAGATTCAGATTCGTGAAAACAAAAAGTTATCTTTATCTAAAACATGTGATGTGCAATGTTGGGGGGATGGGATGAATAAAATGTATCTGTGTCTGTACCTGGAAATATTTAAAATACAATTGAGAAAAGATTTAACATTTAGACACGAAAGATTAGAATTGTGCATCATGACCTTCTGGTAGTTGCATGTATGTCATCGATTTATTAGTCAAACGGTTAAAACACTGCCATCTGTGAAAAGTAGGCTCGCATTGCATGTAATTACGGTAGTCCTGTGCGCACGCCACTACCGTAACGTCGACGCAGGCAGTACTAGCTGAGGACCGATTCAGCCGGTAGTACCAGCCCGATCACTTACACAGACACTAGTAGTCGATGAAAAACCCATCAGCCGCAAGTAGAAGCGCAAGGAAAAATGGAGCTTCTACGATCGGGGATAGTGTTGCTTCTTCTCCAAGTTCTGCAGCTGTGTGTGCTCGGTGCATCAGGTAGGCGACCCAGTATGAAGCAGGCCAGTTTATTCTCCCAGTTTATTCCCAGTGTAAGATATTAAATCATCCCCTTTTGGCTCACAAGCGACCGAGCTAAAAGCGCGATTTCTTTGTTACACACTTCCTTATGGATTAAGTTTGCAAAACTTATTAGTATGTGTAAACTAAACGTTAACATTGTTTGGAACGAAACCACACACGCATGCACGTACACACACAAACGCACGCACGCAAGCACACACACACACACACACACACAACTATGTGTCTTCTGTGCTTTGGTAGCCTTAGCGAATGCAATCAACAACAGGTCCCAATTGAAGAGACGGTTGAATAGACTAAACGCATATACCGTTGTTGTGTTTAACCGTACATATACTCTACTTTCTCAAGTAGGGTCTTAATCTGAACAGACCATCAGATACTTAAGGGGGGGATTATTTATATGGTATTAATGCAAAGGGGCAAGTGACCGACACTGAAATGCTTACGTATACATGACTCTGCTTCACTGCAGGTAAATCAGACCAGCAGTGGCCAAACATTCAAAGCACCATTTCCAGAGCTGTTGAGGAGTACACTCCCTGCAGTCCGGTCAACTGTAGCTGTCATCTGAGGTGAGTTACGGTCTGCTACCTGCTGCCCTGGCTGGAATCACAAGATGTATATGTTCAAGTTAAGTTCAGCGGTCATCAACTGTTCCAACCTCAGGACCAACATGTGTGACAAAGTCACAACCCAAAAGTAATTACAAAATGTATTGAACGATACTGCAGTGATCAACAATGCCTATTGTTTAAAACATGGAGCAAAATAACCTGCAATAATCGGGGATGAACTCAATGAAACATGATTTAAGATTGAAACGTAAGTTAATTCTCTGACTTCTTTCTGAAGATTAAGGTTGATCTGCAACCCGCTCAAAATGCCCTAGGGTCACGACCCACCAGTTGAGAACCCTTTCATTTGTTATAACTGATTCAAGATCACTATTAAGTCGTTCGGCGAGACCCTCTTATCCGAAAAGCCTTGAACAATGAATAGAGAGAAGGGTCATTTAGTGGTAGGCAGCGGCTGATCTTCGAGGAGAAGGGTCCTTTCAGCTGGCGGTAGAATGCCCTAGAAGCTAGACTATCCTTATGCTAACTACGGGGTCCAGGTCAGTCTCAAGAAGTCACCATCTCACACATTCATGTCCCCTTTTTAGCAATTAAATGGACTTTGTCATAAAAAGTGGCGTTAATCTATCACTCACCACTAGAGGGCATTTTTAAACGATTTAACAAACTGCGACCACAGTTTGTAATCAAAGCATACCAACTGATCCTTATCCTAGCTAGCCCCTAGCTACCCCTATCCTAGCTAACTAGCGTCCTAGCTCATCCTAGCTAACTCCGTTTTCTGTCGCCTGTTTCCCAGCGTCCTTCAGGACGATCTGCGTCCGTTCCAAGGGGGCGTGTCGGAGAAGTTGATGGCCAGCACCGTGCGTCGGGGGGTGGGAACCCACTACCAAATCATCGGCCACAAACTGTACCGCGAGAAAAACTGCATGTTTCCAGCCAGGTGAGAGAATCCCAATTGAAGATCCGAAGGTGGCAGTAGCTCAGGAGGTAGAGCGGGTTGTCTTAGCTAGTTCGATCTCCGGCTCCTTCTAGCTGAGTGTTGAGGTGTCCCTGAGCAAGGCACCTCACCCTAAGTGCTCCCGATGAGCTGGCTGTCGCCTTGCATGGTTGACTCCGCCGTGGGTGTATGAATAAAAATGGCTGTAAGTCGCTTTGGATAAAAGCGTCTACTAAATGTAAATGTGATTGTGATATGCTCATGAACAACAGCCCCTTGCATTCCTAGCAAGCGATATAGAAGTTGATGGACTAACATCGACCAAAGTTTTTTATCTTGTTATGCGACGGCTGTAGGCTTCACACTGAATGTCAAGTAAAAAGTTCTTTATCAATCCCAGATGGGATATTTGGCTGTCAAAGCGGAAGTTCAAAAACCAAAAAATGTGCTACTTTATATTCCGTTACTCTCTCATCGAACAGAACAGGGGAAAACCACCTGGGATCCGATTCTGTCTTCTGCCTGTTCTTCAGAATAACCCCCGAGTTTGTGTGTGTGTGTGTGTGTGTGTGTGTGTGTGTGTGTGTGTGCGTGTAACTCAAACTGTGTGTGTGTATGTGTGTGTTTGTGTGTGTGTAACTCACCTGTGTGTGTGTGTGACTGATCTGTGTGTGTGTGTGTGTGTGTTTGTGTGTAACTCACCTGTGTGTGTGTTTGTCACCTGTGTGTATGTGTGTTTGTGTGTGTATGTGTGTGTAACTCACCTGTGTGTGTGTGTGTGAATGTGACTCACCTGTCTGTGTGTGTCTGTGACTCAACTGTATGTGTGTATGTGTGTGTGTTTGTGTGTGTGTAACTCACCTGTGTGTGTGTGTGTGTGTGTGTGTGTGTGTGTGTGCGTTGCCTCTCAGGTGCAGCGGAGTGGAGCATTTCATCCTGCAGGTGATTGACAGGCTGGCCGACATGGAGATGGTGATCAACGTCAGGGATTACCCACAAGCCCCGGGGTGGGTGCAACCCACCTTCCCCGTTCTCTCTTTCAGTAAGGTTAGCTCCTACCACCGTGTGTGCGTGTGTGTGTTCGTGTGTGATGACTGCACGCGCGTGTGTGTGCGATGACTGTATAAATGTGTGTGTGTCTCTGTGTGTGTGTGTGTGTGTGTGTGTGTGATGAGCAGACGGCTGACTACCAGGACATCATGTACCCTGCCTGGACGTTCTGGGAGGGGGGTCCGGCCGTGTGGCCCATCTACCCCACGGGGCTGGGCCGCTGGGACCTGATGAGAGACGACCTGGAAAGGTGAGGCGGAGAACCAGGGATGAGCTCCACCCCTTCCCCACCCTTACCTCAAGCACCGTCACTTCCACGGCCTTACCTCCACCACTTCTCCAGTCTTACCTCCCCACCCTTACCTCCCCCCCCCTAGTGCTCTCACCCCAGGGGGCGACACAACCCGGTAACGACCCCTTGTAGCGACCCGGGGTCAATCCCGCACCTGGGGGGGCGATGAGAACGTTTGTCTTTCCCCTCTGCTTTTTTCAACCCTGCCTGTCTGCTCCGTCCGGTTCGTAAAGCCGCATGTGGCTCAGGAGGTACAGCGGGGTTGGCTGGTAACCGCAAGGTTGCTAGTTCCATCCCCGGCTCCTCCTCGCTGAGTGTCGAGGTGTCCCTGAGCGAGACGCCTCACCCTGAATGCTCCCGACGCTCTGGCTGTCGCCCTGCGTCACCGCCGTCGGTGTGTGAATGTGTGTATGAATGGGTGAATGTCAGGCAATAGTGTAAAGCGCTTTGAGTGGCCGCTGGTTAGAAAAAGTGCTCTATAAATGCAGTCCATTTACCATTTACCATAAGGTCACAGGAAAACAAACAAAGAAAAAAATCATACTTCGGCGAAAAAGTAAGGTGTACAAATCCACTTAAAGCATATTCTGTACCAGTTCCTTATTCAATGTGATTTATTGGTTGTCTGTCAACAGTCAAATGCTTCCCAAACGATCCCCCCCCCACCCCTTAATACATCGCTAGCATACCCAATGTTAGCATGGCTCTAGTTGTGTGACTAGGGACCATGTCCTGAATAGACGGCCTGTGTTGTGGCTGTGTGTTGGCTCGGTTCCTCATCGTTGGTCTGTTCCTCTGTCAGGTCTGCTGCCCAGTGGCCCTGGAAGAACAAGGACCCCAAAGGGTTCTTCAGGGGATCCAGGTCAGCCTCAAGCAGGAACTGTCTCCCGTGTTCATGTTCTGTTTTGAACCGCTTATTGAAAGAAAAAGATACTCCGTTTTAAAACAGTGGCGTTTATCTATCGCTCACTACTAGTGGGCGCACAGCTCTTATGATTTAGCTTCCTGTCATCTGACATTTTAGTGTCTCCCCCACCCACCTTCTCCCTCTCCCTCTCCCCCCCCTCTCTCTCTCTCCCCCCCCTCTCCCTCCCCACCCCCTCTCTCTCTCCCTCCCCCCCTCTCTCTCCCTCCCCCCCTCTCCCCCTCTCCCCCTCCCCTCTCTCCCCCCCTCTCCCCCTCTCCCCCTCTCTCCCCACCCTCTCTCTCTCTCCCTCCCTCTCCCTCTCCCCCTCCCCCTCCCCTCTCTCCCCCTCCCCCTCCCCCTCCCCTCTCTCCCCCTCCCCCTCTCCCCCCTCCCCCCCCTCTCTCTCTCTCCCCCCCCTCCCCCTCTCCCCCTCCCCCTCTCCCCCCTCCCCCGCCTCTCAGAACCAGCCCAGAGCGTGACCCTCTGATCATCCTGTCCAGGGAGAACCCGGAGCTGGTGGACGCAGAGTACACCAAGAACCAGGCCTGGAAGTCTGAGCGGGTCGGGCACAGTGCTCACAAAGAATAACCCTCCCCTCTCTTACTGCACCTGTCTCTCCTCGAACTGTCTCTCTCCTTCTCGCTGTACCTCTCTCTATCTATACCTCTCTCACTCACTCACTCACTGAACCTCTCTAACTCTTTCTCTAAGTCTCTCTCTCTCTCTCTCTCTCTCTCTCTCTCTCTCTAATTGTACCTCTCTCTCTCCCCTAGGACACCTTGGGCAGACCCCCAGCCAAGGAGATCCCATTGGTGGACCACTGCAAATACAAGTAAGACGGTCCTACGATGCCTCCACCTCCATGAGGCTTCTTCAGCACCACCGTGTCCTTGAGCAGCGCGTTAACCCTCCGTCGTCCGCAGGTACCTGTTCAACTTCCGGGGCGTGGCGGCCAGTTTCCGCCTGAAGCACCTCTTCCTGTGCGGCTCGCTGGTCTTCCACGTGGGCGATGAGTGGCACGAGTTCTTCTACGGCCAGCTGCAGCCCTGGGTCCACTACGTACCGCTCAGACAGGACCTCTCTGACGTCAGGTAGCTAGCGCTACGTACCGCTCAGACAGGACCTCTCTGACGTCAGGTAGCTAGCGCTACGTAGCGCTCAGACAGCACCTCTCTGACGTCAGGTAGCTAGCGCTACGTACCGCTCAGACAGGACCTCTCTGACGTCAGGTAGCTAGCGCTACGTAGCGCTCAGACAGCACCTCTCTGATGTCAGGTAGCTAGTGCTACATACCGCTCTGACAGGACCTAGCTGACGTCAGGTAGCTAGCGCTACGTAGGGCTCTGACAGGACCTCTCTGACGTCAGGTAGCTAGTGCTACGTACCGCTCAGACAGCACCTCTCTGACGTCAGGTAGCTAGTGCTACGTAGCGCTCTGACAGGACCTCTCTGACGTCAGGTAGCTAGCGCTATGTAGCGCTCAGACAGGACCTCTCTGACGTCAGGTAGCTAGCGCTACGTAGCGCTCAGACAGCACCTCTCTGATGTCAGGTAGCTAGTGCTACATACCGCTCAGACAGGACCTAGCTGACGTCAGGTAGCTAGCGCTACGTAGCGCTCTGACAGGACCTCTCTGACGTCAGGTAGCTAGTGCTGCGTAGCGCTCAGACAGGACCTCTCTGACGTCAGGTAGCTAGTGCTACGTACCGCTCAGACAGGACCTAGCTGACGTCAGGTAGCTAGCGCTACGTACCGCTCAGACAGGACCTCTCTGACGTCAGGTAGCTAGTGCTACGTAGCGCTCAGACAGCACCTCTCTGACGTCAGGTAGCAAGTGCTACGTAGCGCTCAGGCAGGACCGCTCTGACGTCAGGTAGCTAGTGCTACGTACCGCTCAGACAGGACCTCTCTGACGTCAGGTAGCAACGTAGCGCTCAGAGAGGATCTCTCTGATGTCAGGTAGCCATAGCCTTCGGCGGCTAGTAAGGGTTAGCCATCAGCAGTTAGCTAGAGTAAGCCATTAGCTTGCATTAAGCAGTGTCCCTGGGTCCACTACGTACTGCTCAAACTGGACCTCGAAGACGTCAGGAAGCTTTAGCCTTTCCCCTTTAGCTAGAGTTAGCTGTTGGCAGCTTATGGTCAGATTAAATTCTGGGTCGAGGACTTCTGGGCCCATAGACTAGATTTAGCCGAGTGGTTAGCTTGTGTTCATCTTGTTTTGTGCCGTGAGTAACGTGTTGTTATGATTACTCTGTGTGCTCAGGGAACTGCTCCAGTTTGTGAAACATCATGACGCCATTGCACAGGATATTGCCCACAGGTAATGTGTGTGTGTGTGTGTGAGTTGGTGTGTGTGTATGTACGTGTGAGTCGGTGTGTGTGTGTGTGTGTGTGTACGTCTGAGTTGGTCGGTCTGTCTGGCTGTCTGTACATACGTCTGAGTTGGTGTTTGTGTGTGTGTGTGAGTTGGCGTGTGTGGGTGTGTGTACGTCTGAGTTGGTGTGTGTGTGTATGTCTGAGTCGGTGTGTGTGTGTGGGTGTGTGTACGTCTGAGTTGGTGTGTGTGTGTGTGTGTGTGTGTGAGTTTGTGTGTGTGTTATACCCTATTCCTAAATGACTCAAAGTGCGTCACATGGTTATTCATCCTCGTTTTTCCCGCTCTTTCCAGGGGTCGACAGTTCATCCTGGAGCACCTCAAAATGGAGGACGTGTCGTGTTACTGGGAGCAGCTCCTCTCCCAGTTTGGCCGCCTGCTCCAGTACCGTCCTCAGAGGAACACGTCGTACGCCCAGATCAGCCACAAAGCCAGCCGGACAGAACTATAACCCCCCCCCCCCCCCTCCATGATTTGACCATGAGCTCCACCGTATTGGTGGGGCATTTAAAACAGGGTCTAGTCAGCTGAACGATGAATGTGTTTGTAGACCTGTCTCTGTGACTGTTAGAAAAAAAAATGACATCTTCTGAAATTGAAATTGATTTTTTTTTATCATCTCGTAATATCACAGTGTACCTAGTCAACAAAGGTTTGAATTGAATAGAAAAGCAAATTTTTTCTATTTATTTTCCCTCCAAATCGAACCCACTTTGACATACTCAGCTGTTTGTGATAACGTCACTGTCCTAACAGGCCAAACAACAAGGACCCCATTACAGATGAAATCCCACTAAAATAAATCTCCAGGATACTTATTGTGTGACGGAAAAGACGGCTGCATTATCTGGTCTTTGTTAAGGGCAATAACGTTATTTATTGGTTCGTCTTGGGCTGCGTTTTCTTGGACGTAACCAGGACATACATTGTAAGCAGTAAAGTCATGTTATTCTATTCTCACGAATGAATGAGGGAATTCTGTAATTCAGAGTTGTCCATTTGTGAGCTAGGTTCACGTTAGGTAGTGTCTAAAAGTGGCCTTTTAATTATTGGTGATAATTGATATTATTTACTGTGTGTGTGTGTGTGTGTCTGTGTGTGTGTGTGTTATGAAGCGTTCATTTATATTTCTATTCACACACTGCCATCTACTGGGCAAATACGATATCTGCAATACACTTAGCGATTACCCTTTAGGATTTTAAACATTCAAACACAGGACAACTGTTATTTTTAGTTTTTTTTTACTTTTATAGATATGATGTCGGAGTTGGATGGTATTCGTAGTAAACCTGTATTTTATATATATATATATATATATGAATTTTTTTTCCACAGTATTTGTAATCTGCTGTCAGGGGCCATATAATCCCTTCCCCCTTGTCTGTTTCTAGTTTGATTTGTGTTCTTAGAAAGGAACTTCATGTTATGCAATAACAATAAACCGTTACCATTCCGGCCAAACTGTTACTTGTTACATCTTAACTGCATTGTGTTAATTTTGGTGTTTTAATTCTTTATTTGAACTATTTTTCCTCATCTATGCAATTTTTCATAATTGAATGTTCATTCTGTTATCAAATTAAAAAACATTAAAATGGGTTTTGGGCAGCACCCATGCATCTTAGAGGCCCTTGAAAACAGTGAAGGTGTCATTCGGTCCTCCACCGCCGCGGGGCGCTGTTGTCCTCTCCGTCAACACTCGTCCCAGTTCAGAGTTCATCACGCCGGTACGATTCAATGACAGCCAGGGAAGAAGAAGGGCAAAACTATGTTTTGAATTGAAACATGCATGTGGACTGTACACTAGGGATAAACGTGACCCGCTATTCAACGCAATCACAGCGACTTATCGGTAAGGGGGTTTGTCCCAGAAAGCGCAGTGGTTACGCACCGTATTAGTAATAGTTAATGCAATGCGTTCGCACCCCACCACCAGAGGGGTTCATTGTAACAGTGCAAAGCGTTCACATCCCATTAACAGAGGGTTTCATTGTAACAGCAAATGTTGTTTAGTGATCCGCATGTAATAATGCAACACTTGATGTGACTGAAAGGACGTGTGGTACTGTCTTTGATAATATATGCAATTATAAAGACGATAAAGGCCTGGGATTTGATTCCAGGTCAACAATGCGTTTAAAATGTAATTTTCTTAGAAATTGATGTAAAAATAGTATTTCAATCATTGTTCAATAAGAAATTGATAGCCTGCATGAAACAAATCTGCCATAGAACGGATCATCTTCTGAATAAGTCTCTCCACCGCCTCCCAGTGTTTCCAGTGGGAGGTTCCCAGTGAACCCCACAGCTGTTCAGTCTCACAAGGTGGAGCCCAGGCTTAAAAAAAAATACATAAATACATCTAAATGCAATTAGCCTGTAGGCATTGACTTTTGAGGGCGGATTATTTACATCATTAACAAGCTGCGGGGAAATGCAACAACATCCTCATCCACGACACGTGTTTCCATGTTTCTCCCACACACGCACACCACACACACACATACACAGCCGCGGCGGCAAGTGAGGCGTGATGGATCCGCAGCAAGCCGGAGTTGGCCCGGCATCGGGACGGCAGGCAGACTCGGGCCCCCGGGGCGTTCTCAGCACCGGGCTTCTGCGGGGCCTCTTCCAGAGGGCCGGGCCCCAGCCCCCGTCCTTCTGCTCTCTGCTGCTCCCCAGGGTCCATGCAGCTGACGCGGCTTCTGCCCAGCCGGTCTCTTCCAGCTCTCCCCCCTCCACCACCACCGCTACTATGACTCCTGGCGCGGCAGCCTTTGGCAGCACCTTGCCGAGGAACTTCGGCCGGCCAGAGTTCCCCGACACGGGCTGGGACCGCATCAAGGACCTCTTTGACCGAGAGTTAGTGTTTTTTTGTTTAATAATTGTTGTCCACTGTTGAGTGTTCTGACCGCACGCGCGGTGATATAGGGTCACGTGCGACACACCGTGGTGTCGGTGGCGGGAGTGTCGGACGCCCCTCGGGTCGGACCCTTTGTGTTACCGTGGTCGTTCACGGAGGTGCTCGGCTCGGCTCTTAACCGGTCCCACCCAGGTCACTCGGTTAAGTCCCTCACAGTTTTTATGAATTTAGCCTTGGGCCTTTGGTTTATGAGCGGGTCAAGGTCCCTGGTCACCACGAAGCCCTGATGAATCTTTCTTCCAAAAACCTCTTTACGTTGCCTTTTTGCCCGCTCTGTACACGTCAGTCACAATCAACCCCTCCTTGCATTATGGTCCACTTACCGTGAGGGACCGGCTGGGAGGGCGGGTCGGGCCGATGAGTCGACAGGTGAAGGACTCAAAGGATATGTTAACCTACTACAAATGTAGTCAGGTAGATTTATTTAGGTCCAATAAACAAAAGATCTCTTACAATAGAGTATAGATTGAGGGAGTGCTCGTTAAGATAAAGGTAAGATAGTATAGATTGAGAGAGTGCTCGTTAAGATAAAGATAAGATAATTATTAATTATAATTATAAGATAAAATTAGGAACAGATCTTAACCAAACTGAAATATACTTCGTATCCGGGTATTTCAGCTTGTTCAGCTGTAGCCCGAGATTGAGTCAGATCTAAACTAAACTAAGAGGTACTTCGTATCCGGGTGTTTCAGCTTGTTCAGCCCTCAGATGAACCCTCTGAATCACTCTCTGACCATTGCGTGGATGGTCTCCTCTTTTTATGCGTTATGAGTCCCGCTTTTGTCTACACCCAAAAGAGCGAGGGCCCGATGTCATCTAGCAGTCTGAGTTTCCATATATTTTCTCAACAACTGTTCCTCTGTTATACTTTTCCTATTTCACCCGCCGGGCGGCACATGATTTTTGAGCTGATGCCTTCATAGGTTTACAATATGTTTGTGTTCTCCTTAGGAGCACACTTGTGTGTCATGCCACATGCTGCTATAGTCAACGTATGGTAGTCATCTCTTGGGGTCTTCAGAGACACACGTTCTTTGTGTTCCTCACAGTGGCCCCCTCATGCAGCCCATGTCTCCCCCCGTCCATGTGCTCTTTACCATTGATCGCATTTTGAATTTGACGCAGACACATCTTGAGTGCTTCTAATTTTCTAAATAATAAGATATATAAAGTATATATATATATATATATATATATATAAGATACACTTTTCATGATT
>NC_136937.1:29745714-30015714 GCF_949987615.1 Pollachius pollachius | reverse complement strand
TCTGCCCCTCCCCCACCCACCACCCCCACCCTCCACACCAGGGAGGCGGGCCAAGAGGCAGCAGCTGCCCCTGGCATCACCTCTCTCTCTCTCTCTCTCTCTCTCTCTCTCTCTCTCTCTCTCTCTCTCTCTCTCTCTCTCTCTCTCTCTCTCTCTCTCTCTCTCTCTCTCTCTCTGTTTCTCTGTCCACTTTATCATTCAAACTTTATTAAAGAAAGTGCGTGTATATACACAGAATCAAGCACAGAGATGGATGCATGAAAGACAATCGTGGCGTTTGTGACCTACTTATGACTTCCGCCGTCATATCTCAGCCCCCTGTCCAGCGCGTGGGGTGATCTAAGTTTTTGCTTCAAACCGTCCGTATTATCTTTCCTCTCTACTCTGTAGTCCCTTTGTCTCTCGCTCTCTCTGTGACTCTCTGTTTCTCTCTGTCTCTCTCTCCCTCTCGCTATGACTGTCTCTCTGTCTCTGTCATCTTTCTCTGTCTTTCACAGTGTCTCTCTCTCTCTCTCTCTCTCTCTCTCTCTCTCTCTCTCTCTCTGTGTGGTGTGCTCGGTCGCCCAGCCACCTGGAGCGTTTGATGTGTTGCGAGCGGCTCCGGCCCGTGGCCGGGCCAGGTGCATCGGTCCGCCTCCGAGCTAGCCAGCCAGGCTAATCGCAAAGCATATCACGCTCCAAATCGCTCCTCTGAACACACACACACACACACACACACACACACAGATTTGGCACATTGCTGAGGTGTGAGGAGGAAGCATTGGTGGTTGGGGGGTGGTGTATGGGACCGAAGTGTGTGTGTGTGTGTGTGTGGGTGTGTGTGTGTGTGTGTGTGTATGATTTAGTCAAATTTGACGAGCTTGGAAGCTGTACAAATTCATTACAACCTCGGCGAGAAGCTGCCCGGAGCAGGGTTTCACGCCTGCGCCAGTCATTAACAACAGCCCAAGAAGTAAATTGTCTTCCGAAGTTCTGGAAACGTCCGCGTAATGTTGAATGACACCCGTGTTCTGATGTGTCCGGCGCCATGGAAGCAAGCGATACGATATCTCGTTAACGCTTCACAATAAGGGTGCATTAATTTACCGTGCATTAGGTTACGTTAGTTAAGTTAAGACAAGTCAACACAACGTAATGAGCATTAACTAACATTTTAGTTCAGTTAACTAACGGCCTAGTAATCATTTACTAATGGTGTTCATGTTAACTAAGGCAAAGGTTTTCACGTTAACTAAGGTATTCATTTCCAAATTATTTTATGTATCACGGGCTAGGGTTAGCTCTAACCCTAAATGTGACCCTATGCTAATGCTATATATGCTTATTACTGCATTAACTTGTGTAAATTAATGGTTAATTAATGTACTCTCATTGTGTTACAGATATTCCAAAGTTATTTGGCAGTCTTTTATCCAAAGTGAATTATAGTAAATATATTTAGCTACAGGTCTTTAGACAGCAGGTAGGGGTTGTGGGCATCAGGATGTCTACTGGTAGGCGGCAGACATATTGGATTTAACTCAAAAACTCAATTTAAGGTACATCTTGTTCGAATCATGTTGTTGCCGGTTTAGTGACTTATAAGTATTAAGTATACCTCCTTACGAAACTTGAACTTTTACACCACTAATTATGTCTACACGAGTAGTAAATATACTTTTTCTGCCGTGTCGTTCGTGTCCAGGCTCCCCGCGGGCGCCCTGGTCGTCAGCATGCAGACGGTTGCCGGGGAAACCACCCGCGACCGGGTGAGACGAGAGCGCAGCGAGCTGTACCAACTCAAGCTGCAGGAGTGGTGCGTCAAAGCGATGGACAACCATAACGCATCACAGGGAAATGTGTCCACTGCACACCTACCCAATATCCGGTCAGGAAGATGGCGAAAATGTATATCGATATGCATCTGGAAATCTGAAAGGGATAGTAGAGGCGTGGTCTAAATCCCACCTCCCCCCAACGTAGCCAGGAGGCTACATTTCCCTACCCAGGGGGGCGGGACCCCGCATGGGGTTGGTATGATATGATGACTGTCGCAGTGGGAGAGCGTTCCCGTATAAACTCCAGATATTTGATGACAGTTTATGTTTAATTTGTTTTTATTTGGTGATGTGGGTAGATGGGGCAGATGTTGATTGGGTTAAAGCGATGTGTGCCCAACAGATGCCCAACAATGTAAGAAGTTGGGGTAGCTTTCAGAACTTTCAGGCCTGATACTGACCCCTCAAATAAAAATGAAATGTAATATGATGTAGGATATTTTTCAGATTAGTAAATCCATTTTTTGGTGGTACATTCTAATCAGAGAACTAAAAGTACTTTAAGATAACTTGGAGTCTAGCATTTGCTGACCCTGTTATGCCCGACTATTACACAATAAGAAAACCTCAACAAAGAATTCTGGGGGTGGGAAATAAAGTTCAAAACATTCTACTTCCTGTTTTTCGTTTTTCAGGTCCGCCCGCCTGCAGCTGACGGACGAGCTGATTGGTGACCTGAGTGTGAACACCAATGAGAACCGGGACCTGCAGAGGATCACGGAGCTCCTCGAAATTCCCCGAAACGAGGGCCCCGTCGGGGACACTGAGGGCCCCTAGCGACCCCTAGTGGCCCCTGACTGTATGGTCATCCTCATCAAGACAATGTCGCGATACTCACAGCAGCCCTGAACCAACCGAAATAAACACGCTCCCTCCCTACCTCCCTCCCTCCCTCCCTCCAATGGACATAATATGATGTTCTGAAGACCACGATAGCTCTAATACAATAGAGTGATTTAGCCCTTCCCCATCGCCGGATCCACCGCCACGCGAGAAGGATCTGGACCGCATCTGAAGTCCTACGGGCTGGGGTAACGCTCTTCATGAGCAGACCTCGGGATTGGTGACGTCATGTGATGAGGGTGATCGGGCGTTGATTGGTGTGAACGATACAAATCAAGATTGGTGTCACAGAAAAAATCTGTATTAGGAGATGTTTGTTCGTCTTTGTCCACGGGGTGAACACCATTGCAATGTTCTAAAGTTCCCATTTTTTTATGTAGGGTTCGAAATGGCAACCCACAAATAAAGAATAGTTATTATTGTCCATTAAAGCTAAACTCTTGTCGTCTGCATACTGCACCTCATGTGTTTCAAAGGCCAAACCCTTTAAATGACCGCTGGTCTCTCTGTCTCTCACCCTATTTAATGGACATTATTGCCATCTAGTGGATGTTTTCGGAATGTACAAAGGGAATTTAGGTAAGTCTGGCAGGCCTATATGGGGTCAGAACAGTCTCAATAATGAATGCACAGAGAAGGATTCACAAATGTATTTTGTGCTTTATATATAAATTACTCTCTTCTCACAAATACATTTCAATGCATACACAAATGGATATCGGTATGTATAAATGTAAAATAAATCCATAAACAAAAATAAGTTTCACAAACACATTTCTGATCCACACACAAATGTGCCTTGTTTTAAATAAATGTAATATAAATCCATAAATATATTAATTTAAAAAATATTTGCAATTTTCATCAAAAATGTATTTGGATGTTACATTTATATACAAAGTGTTAAACTTGAATTAAGACGCTTTTCATTTGTGAACTTGTTTGCATTTGTGTGTGAACTGGTCTGTGGATTTTTGAGACTCTACTGACGTGACTGGATTCACAAATGCATTTTTTTCAGCAAGGAACTCTCTGTGGCCAATCAGATGCCTCCCTCGTTTTCAGCCAATCACATGACTGCAGTTCCGTCCTCTGAAGAATAAGTCCAGCCTCCGAGCCTCCCGGTTCCCTCGGTCAAAAGTCTATGGGAAATAACGGTTTTTTTGAATGATCATACATAACAATCTTTTGGTGGCGAAGAAGTCAAAGCTGCGTCACGTTTTGAACTACACACTTTTTCCATGTAGTTTCGACTGGGTTTTGCAGTCATGTGATTGGCTGAAAACGCGGGAGGCATCTGATTAGCTACAGAGTTCCTTGTTGAAAAATATGCATTTGTGAATCATGCCAGGTCAGGAGTCTCAAAAATCCACATATAAATACAGACCAGTTCACACACAAATGCAAACAAGTTCACAAATGAAAAGCATCTTGTAAATTCAAGTTCAACAGTTTGTATATAAATGTAACAACATCCAAAAACATTTTGATGAAAATTGCAAACATCTGTCTAATTCATATATTTATGGATTTATTTTACATTTATTTAAAACAAGACACTAACCCTAACCCTAACCCTAACCCTAACCCTAACCCTTATGGATAAATTTTACATTGATACATACCGATATCCATTTGTGTGTGCATTGACATGTATTTGTGAGAAGAGAGTAATTTATATATAAATCACAAAATACATTTGTGAATCCTTCTCTGTGCATTCATTATTAATGAGACTGTTCTGACCCCATAGGCCTACTTAATTTATCCCGGAGAGAAATTGCAGAAGCTTGACTGGCCATCTTGAGTTTAATGCTTACGTTATATGACAAATGTAAATTGATGACACCCTTAATGCGTGTAGCTCGGCGCCGGAGAAAGCGATTGTACTCCCGGAGCTTAGCTGCAGGGCTAGCGCCAAGATCCCCCCGCCGGAGCTGCTCGTCCACTGGTCCACAAAATCTTAGCGATGCTCTGATTGGAGGGGAGTGGGGAAGTGGGCGGTAATATTTAAATGACGCCGAAACTGACTCGCTCGTTTGGTAGCTGGAGCTTTTTTTCAAAGTTTGTATGCGTGTGGGAGCGCCATATACCCACAACAACACCCCAAATCCCAGGAAAAGTGCTGTTTTCATAATATGTCCCCTTTAAGAATAGTAAACAAATGCGAAGTAAGTAAGTAGACCGTTTTTTGTGAGTGTGCCATGTGTTTAAATCGTCCCACACTTTGTTGCTAGACCCCTAACACCGACGGGATGGTGACACTTCAGTGTGTCGAGACTGCTCCACTCTGGAGGGGAACGATGGGGCATGGGCTGGAAATCTGGCCCAATCTGGCAACGCTAGCTGCAGCGTGCTCGCCGCGCTAGTGTTGCAATATTGGGCCAGATTTCCCGCCCAATCTGGCAACCCTGCATGGGAGGCTTTCTAATCGGTTGAGAAAGAAGGAAGTTGTGTCACAACTTCACAACTTTGGGGGTTGTACCTCTTTGCCCTGATTAAAAATATAAATTATAGCTTAATTCTCAAAACATTACACCAAACTTTGAATCGGTTGTTGGACATGGGAGGCCTTCTCAAACTATTTGGGAAGACTGTTTATTTTTGTATTGAATATTTATGTATATTTAATAGTTTCAATGGTTGGCTCAAGTCATTAAATTATTGTTTAGTTGAATTGTTCTGTGTTCTGAAATTGTTTTTGTTAATTATTATGGTGGAATGATTAAGAATGCAAATGTGCGATGGTTTAATGAGGGTGGGGTTTTGTATATGCCGGGTATGACTTTTATGCTCATATGTTACTCATATATTACCTACATTGAAATAATTATTCTCACAAAGATTAACATCGACATTTTTAATTTTACCAGTATTAATTGTTGCACTGCCAGCAGCAGGCTGACAGTTGCAGTGTCAGCAATGTCGGGCCAAGTTAATAAGTAGCTTCTTTCTAAATCGTCCAAGCTAAGAGCTCTTTTGGTTTTCCTAGCAGCACAACTTTGGATGAACGCGTCTTGATACATGAATACATAGTATTGTGTGAGGCTGTTTGTCAACGCCACACGTTCTATAACTCTCGATGCTATGGCATTTCGAACCAAATGGGGGCAGTGAATCCACCTCGGAGCGATCCACCCCTGTGAAGAGAGACACAATGAACTGCAGCCAGGTGGATTCACTGAAGCACCCTATGCTCAGCTTCAGTGAATCCAACTCGGTGATGTTCACACACGCGCGCGCGCTCCGGGTTTTCCTTCTCCTACTACAACAGAAAGCAGGCACATAAGTACACCCTCCCTGATTGACCTGAGTGCAGACACCTGCTCACCACCAGGTCCAATCCCGTGCGCTCCCAACCTGTCCATACTCCCCCTGCAGGCCAGACGCCGCACGTCCCCCCACATATAGTTTTATTTATTTTACGAAACAAAACAAATATTGAAGAAAATATTTTCGATAGATGTGCCTTTACAGAAATGTGAAATGTGATCTAATAAATATGTTTCATCTTTATTTAAATAAAGATTTGAAAAACAAATCTGCTGATGTCCATGACATTCATAATGAAAATGAAACAATTCTGGGATGTAGTTTACGGAAACTCATAGATCTATGAGTCAAACTACCTCGCGTCAATTACATAGCTGTTTAGATGCAGTAGACTACGCTTACTGCTGTCTCAACTTAGGACCAATTTAGGACTATAACTTATGATCAATTTAGGACTTCAACTTAGGACTTGACATGATCATTTTTCATGCCAAGAGTTTGACCGTTTATTGTGCGATTGTTCAGATTAAGGCTGTAGAGAAAACAACCAAGATAAACGAGTATGATTCTTTGCTTAACTTCGGCTGCTCGGTAGCTTGGTTTACACTCCTACATTGTGGTGTGTGTGTGTAGCTCGTGGTATTGCTGCGTCTGAGTCAGCCGAGGCTATTTGGGTTCATGTCTGGGGGTTTTTTCCACACTGATAAGCAGCAATTTGAATAACGTTTTTTTTTAACGTCCCTAACTGTATACATAGATACCAGTCTGCATATGTCTCAGCCTTACACGCACAATACAAAGACGACGCTGAAGTTAGCCCCACATGCAAATGCAGCCCCACATTCGCCGATTCCGCGTCTTTTAAGTTTCGATTCCACCTTATAAAGTGGTCGTTGCAGGGTGGGGGAGATTCCCGTCATATCAAGTGAGCCCAGAGAATCATATCATAAACAAGTTATATTGCCCTAGCAGGTGAACAATAAAGAGGTTAAGGTATAAAAGGTTAAATACAAAATGTATATAAATATCAGATATAATACCAAGTACTATAAAAAGTAAGATGTGGGATATTGTAAAAATTCTCTATGCATACACAGTATTTACAATATGGAGGATGTGTGCAATAGTGCAATTATTGTGGAAAGTCCAGGGGGATGAGTCTGTTCATGGGGAGTTTGACAGGTGACGAATCTTGCTGCTGCGATCGCATATTGTTGTATTTCTCCCAACAGTTATGGCATTTTGTTAGCATCTGGAGTGTCTTTAAAGTCCTTGCATACCTTTGTAATCCGTTGGAAATGCTGATGTCTTTGTATGGGTGGCAGGAAGTCAGGCAGTGCAGCTCTGTTTACAGTTGGTCGTGTGTGCAGTGGGAGCACAGTCTGTCTTCTCTTGGGAGCCAGGTCTATCTGTGGCTTCCCTTCCCGTTGCACAGGCTGTGTTCGCTGAGTCTGTATCTGGTCAAGGATTTCCTCAGTTTTGGATCGGTCACGGTGGTCAGGTATTCTGCAACGGTGTAGTCTCGATTGAGGGTCAAAAAGAAACCCAATTACTCTGGTTTTTGGTGGACTCTTTCCAATGTGCCAGTTTTCCTTTTGTCTTTAAATTTGGTTTTGCCTGTGTTGGTTGTTGTGTGTTTGACAGAGTCCTTGGACAAGCTGGCTAAAGGGACACTTTTCTGGGTGTAACTCTCTGTGGGTAAGAGCCTTGTCGTGGAGCGTGTTGCTGTCGCTTTCCTTAAGGTGGTTATAAAATCTTAGGGCTCACTTCTGAATTTTAATAACGGATAATATTTTATGATTTTGCTCTTTGTCTCTCAATCACTCACCATTGCCTTCCAACACTTATATATATGTATATATAGATACAGATCATCTTAGTTGTAATTTTTTGTGAGGCAGCAACACCACACACACACACACACACACACACACACACACACACACACACACACACACACACACACACACACACACACACATATATTTATTTTATGATTACAGCAACACACTCATGCAAAGACACACACACCAAACAGTTCTGCGTAGGAAATCCGACTCGGCCCTGAACCGAGGTGGTGAAACCCCGTCGTCACGGAGCGGGCTTTCTTGGTTCACTGGAGAAGGCGGGGCTGCGCACGGAGAGAATACCTCTTCAGAATAATTTGCAATGAATGTTGGGCTAACTTCAGCGTCGTAATAAAAAGTTAGATCTCGTAAAGAGCAAAAAGTCTATTCTCTTCTGATCGATTGCTCTTTTTTTAATAAAACCTTTTATATTGAATGTTTCCTCGACCATCGATCGACCCTCACTAGAGCCCGTGTACATATTAGACATTCTGCCCTCACTTCAGCCACCTCTGGTAAGTCCATTTACGAATGTCGTGTCATGACGTGACCTACTTTCGACCAACTCCAAGTTGAACTATCGTTCAATGAACGCGTTCAGGCACAACACTGACGGCCACCTCATGACGCATCTAGGTACGCATATTGTAGTTCATTTAACATGTTGTGGATACCTATAAAGAGAGCTAGTGCAATTCAAGCTAATTATATTATATCACAATGTAGCGACCCTGGGACATTGAAAGAGTTTGTGTATAATGTGTTGCATTGTATTTCGTTGTCCGTTATGCCAGTTGTTCTATGTGCATGCACTGGAATGTTCCACTTGTCAATCAGTGTGGGGGGCGAATCATCAGGTCAGCTTGGGGAGGGCCTTGGGCCAACAGGAGGGTGGGGGCTTGCACGTTGAAGGGACCGGGTTGGGGGGTTGCCCGGTTAACCGGTTTGTAACATTAAAGTTACTTCAAGTACTCATGAATGGACATCGTTATGTCACCGGCGAGGTCATTACAACATAAAGACTTCTCTAACCAGAATACAACATATTACCTCGTGAATTGACGTGCATTGAGCGCTCCAAATGTGCAATATTTATATTTATGTACAGGGAGCAGAAATGGGAAAATAAAACCGGTCACCCTCTCTGGATGGAGAGGACTAGACAGAGGAATTCAAGAGTGAGTATTTAAGTTGTGATATCTTTATTCCAAGACTCTCGAAGTTGAGAGACAGAGCAAACAAACAAGCTGAAAGCAAGTAGCTACAATAAAACCACACATAGTTGCCATCCCTCTGTACATTGTATCCTTTTAGACAAACAATATTTTCCTGTACAAAAATATGAACTAAATACATTTGAAGATAAGGATTGAAGTTTTTATTTTATTTTTATTTTTTTACAGAGAAATGTGTCTGAAAATTATCAACTAATGTAGGGTTTATCTAGGTAAGCCAGGCAAAAACACATGGTACCCACAAGCACTGGTCCAAACCCCCAGGATAAATGAACCCCCCAGAATCCCTTGTGTGACTCCGTAGGAGTTGCCACAATAAACATCATCGACATATACCCAGCGGTCGAGTTGTAAAAAAAAGCCAGGGGGGATGGTTGATTTTAACTTTTAGGGACAGATCATTTGTGCTAATAACAGCGCATATGGTGGGAGACCAACGGTGTGATAATTATTATTATTAGTAGAAGTACTATTATTATATTATTAAATCTTTTTTGGGATAAAATAAGGATTTTAAAAACTGATTCTTATTTTTTTTTTCTCCAAAAATGCATTCGGCAGAGAAGGGAGACTAGCGTTGCTCACGGGTTGGAATGAAAGGGAGAAAAGGGGACAGTTGTCTGCGGAAGCGATGTCTGAGATGCAGAGACAGCTTCACGCTACCAGTGTCTGTCTCGTACGGTGTGGGATGAGAGCTCGTGAAGGCACTATTGCGCAAGGCGCGCAGCAAGCGTGCCTGCGTGCTTGCGTAATAGCATACTGCCCGAGAATGCAGTGTCGCTGTCAAATCTGTCCCTGGGAAAAGTAACGTTGCGCCGAATTGAAAAAGGAAACCGCTATAAGGAAATAGCGGTAATATTTCCACATTAATTGATAAAATAACAGGGGATGGGAATGGGGGATGGCTGTTTCAGAAGGGGGATGGTTTTGATCATTTTAATGCCAAAGGGGGATGCCATCCCCCCTCATCTCGAGTGCTGCATATACCAATACTTTAAAATCAAGGCTATATATATACCAATACTTTAAAATCAAGGCTATGTTAGGGTTATATATTAATATATTAGGGTTATATATTAATATATTAGGGTTATTTTGTCACCTAAATGCACCTACAGGTGCATTTAGGTGTGTATTCGCGTATTTGCCGTTGCAAAAGTATATGGTTATTCGTTGTTATGGCTATGTTTTGGGCGAGGTTTTTGGTTTACGGGGCGGTCTTTAGATTAGCAATCCGATCCGGCCACACGGTAACGAAACTTAAAACTGCGCCTATTTAACAGAACATGACGTGGAAGTACTCTTCCTGAAGACAAAGAACAACAACATATGAACGACATAATCCCACAAGCCCCAAAGCATGATAAGGTGAGTACAACGAATAGAAAAAAGAATGGGATGATTTTTTTACTTGATAAAACAAATGTGTCCTCAAATGCCCTCTGCTTCCGTGGATACGAACGAAAACACACACACACGCACGCACGCACGCACACACACACACACACACACACACACACACACACACACACACACACACACACACACACACACACACACACACACACACACACACACATACCATACTTGACAGACTTTGGGGACTGGGAAAGTCCGCAAAGTCGGGGAGTATGGGGGGGGGGGGGGGGGGGGGGGGACACAAAACAGACACAAAACAAGGAAGCGACACGTACGCGATATGCGCATACCGTTGTTTGTGTTCCGTCTGTCTGAAACCACTCGCATATATTAAATGTCTCTTAAATGAATCAATCACATTTTGATGAGTTTGAGTTTGATATTGCGAGTTTGTTTTGCCATCGAGTAAAGAAAAGTGCGACATCATAAATTCAAGGCACACCTTCAAGCTGTTGTAGTGAAGCCGAGTCCCAATTCGAAAAGTCAAATCTTCTAACCTTTATGCCTCCTTTCCTTAACCTTTGTGGAAAACATCATCGGGTTAAGGAGAATTGAAAAGGTGCTTCCTTTCGAACATAGGAAAAGACCGCACTGTTTAGAAGGAATTCGACTCTGTCACTTGTCCTAACCGACGTCGTTGCGCGACGGCGAGTATTGCTGACCTCTAGCGTCTCTAGCGTGAAACTACAATTTCCCGAAGATGGACTAGGCCTACAACAAGCGTCTTCGATCCATTCGTTCTTGTCGTATTGATTTCAATCAGGTTGTCGCAAACAGTGAGAATCACTGAGGTCGGACTTGGCCAACGGGAATATTTTAGGCCACTTGCATCCCTATGTCTGACTAGGAGTAGAAGGAAATTAAACACTTATACGCTCCGACCAGTCTTCTAAAGTTAAACCTTATACAATATCAACATAAAAGGTCTAGGACTGTGCTGGTTGACACGGAATACAAACCATTAAATATATATTATATCTATATATTTTATATATAGATATAAACACACTCCATCCCTATTTGTAAACCGCCATGTGTAATGTGAACCGTTCACAAAAGCAACCAAAAAATTCACCACCCTTTTCAAGCGATACACACACACACACACACACACACACACACACACACACACACACACACACACACACACACACACACGCACACAAAGGCTGACACACACACACACGCACACAAAGGCTGACACACACACACACACACACAAACACACACACACACACACACACACACACACACACACACACACACACACACACACACACACACACACACACACACACACACACACACACACACACACACACACACACACACACACACAGCAGACTGACCGGTTTTGTAGTAGATGCCGTTTGTGTGATTTTGTGCCCCCTACAGGGCTGCACGCTATGGACTAAAATGTATATCATGGTATGTTAATTTATCTTCTAATTTTGAAATAAATGCTTCTGAAATACTGGTTAGGCAGCAAAACCGCATTAAAAGAAATATCTGAATTTTTCCATTCTTCCATCTCTGAATAACACTAATGTTTAATAGTATGGATTTCTTTCTCCACTTGCTCACAGACGTTGCTCGGATAGTTTTGACATCCCAATTTGGCCTGTGTGCGGGTAACGTGTACCTGGGATCGAGTGTTTTGACCATCTCTTTAAAGCCCTTTCTATCGACATTTTGAAAGGGAATCATGTCCTTACACAGGTAAACAGTGACCGTGTGTGTTATCTCGTTCCACCGCTGGCTTGTTTGGTTCGTAAGGACTGGCTTTGGAAAATGCCTGCGGAAGCGATGTCTGCGGAAGCGATGTCTGTGACAGCTTCATGCTACCAGCGTCTGTCTCGTACGGTGTGGAATGAGGGCTCGTGCAGGGAGCTCTCATGATGACCCTTATCCGGGGGTTACTTCATTGCCCCCGGATACATGACTCCATCTTCTTCAGATAGTTTTGCTGAGTCAGAGAGAGAGATGACGTGCGAATAATATATTTGGAGGAGGATATTAAGTTAGTTATTATTCGTTACATGATTGTGATTTTACCTTCGGTACTCAAATATAATCCACATGTGTATGTTTCAAGGTCTCCAGTTTACTATGGATGAGGCGAGACTGGAGGGGGATCCTACCCCTAAATCCACTCTGTCTTGGGAACATGGCCGCCAGAGCAAAGACCAGAGGTATAAGAGGAAGATCTCTAACTGCCTGTGACTGTTGTCCATCTCAGAGGTCAGCAGTGATATATCATGAGACCTTCATTAGTCTGAGTAAAAGCTGTGTGTGTGTTGTGGTGAAGCCCAGAGCAGCAGGAGAGAGCAGACTTCCCTGGACCCAGCTTTTTCTACTTGAGTGACCTGTTACTTGATACAGATTGTTTGGGGTATGAAGATGGAAATCAGTCTATTGAGAAAAGGTAAGGATTGATCAGAGATGATTAAAAAATACAGCATCTATCAAACATTCATAATCCTGGTTCCTGTTTTTCTAGAAGAATCCAGCAGCAGAGAGCAGACTCCCCCGGACCCAGCTGTGTCTCCATGAAGAGTCACCGCTCTATGGATCACCCTGCTACGTTTAAAGATGGAAATCAGTCTATTGAGAAAAGGTAAGGATTAGGGCCGCAACGATATGCGTATCGAAACCGAAATCGCGACACTCAAAGCCACGAACCTGTCTCGCGGTGCGAGAAGGCAGAAGCGCGACACGCCCTTTCTAACTCTCCGGTCAAATTTTCAGATTGAAATTTGCTGATAATCGGTCTAAATAATAGTCTGCTGACACCGCTCCTCTTATCAATGCCGTAAGTCTGCGACGAGATGCCCTCTCTGTGATGACAGCTCTCCGTGGCTACGGAGGATTGCATTTCTCCACAGCCTGCGAAGTCCTCATATGCGATATAAACGACTTTTATCCAGAGTGGGCCAAGCGCGCAAAAATAGCCTGTGTGATCCCTGTCTCTAGTGTTTTGTGTGCTTTGACTGGCAGTTGGTCTGCTCATAGGTCGGAATGAAGCGGCCACCGATTATTGACAGGATGGGTACTTTATTCTACCGGACTCGTTCGTTTCTTCACTAGACACACACACACACGCTACCGCTCGCTCTCCTCGCTCGTCCACTCACTCGTTGACGTCACTCATGCACACACACACACACGCACACTGCCATTCTCGCACACAAACATACGCTACTCGTAACACTATGCCTCGTTATTGCGAATCAGACATTCATGTTTTTCCCATCTATTTGAAAGTTAAACATGTTGCATTCTATACGGCCTGATTATGTCATTATTTAAGCTACATAGCCTAATAAGAAGCGATGATAGGATATTTGACCGAAAACGAAACCTATGCAGGTCACTTTGACCGGCACCGTTTTTTCTATCGAGAATGCGGGTTAGTGCTACCAAACTATTCAAATTACTATTATTTATTTGACATTAATTTTTCCAAATACGTTAGCCTGAACCACAAAACTAGCTGAGGGTTTTTGCCTACCCGCAAGCATCCTCCAACTGCAATCATCGGTTATTTATTTATTCATTTTGCTATACTTTAATACTATTCTTTCTGTTCAAATCTGTTCAGTGTTCCAAATAATTTGTTATTAAATGGTACATTAAGTTAATTGTTATATAAGTGTTGTTTAAATAAAATGCTTTTTAAATTTAAAAAAATTGTGTATCGAACCGTGGGCCAAAAATATTCATACAAACCGAATCGTGAGTTGGTGTATCATTACAGCCCTAGGAAGGACTGATCAGAGATGATTAAAAAATACAACATCTATCAAACATTCATAATCCTGGTTCCTGTTTTTCTAGAAGAGTCCAGCAGCAGAGAGCAGACTCCCCCGGACCCAGCTGTGTCTCCATGAAGAGTGACCGCTCTATGGATCACCCTGCTACGTTTCAAGATGGAAATCAGTCTATTGAGAAAAGGTAAGGATTAGGGCCGTAACGATACGCGTATCGAAACCGAAATCTCGACACTCAAAGCCACGAACCTGTCTCGCAGTGCGAGAAGGCAGAAGCGCGACACGCCCTTTCTAACTCTCCGGTCAAATTTTCCGATTGAAATTTGCTGATAATCGGTCTAAATAATAGTCTGCTGACACCGCTGCTCTTATCGATGCCGTAAGTCTGCGACGAGATGCCCTCTCTGTGATGACAGCTCTCCGTGGCTACGGAGGATTGCATTTCTCCACAGCCTGCGAAGTCCTCATATGCGATATGAACGACATTTATCCAGAGTGGGCCAAGCGCGCAAAAATAGCCTGTGTGATCCCTGTGTCTAGTGTTTTGTGTGCTTTGACTGGCAGTTGGTCTGCTCATAGGTCGGAATGAAGCGGCCACCGATTATTGACAGGATGGGTACTTTATTCTACCGGACTCGTTCGTTTCTTCACTAGACACACACACACACGCTACCGCTCGCTCTCCTCGCTCGTCCACTCACTCGTTGACGTCACTCATGCACACACACACACACGCACACTGCCATTCTCGCACACACACATACGCTACTCGTAACACTATGCCTCGTTATTGCGAATCAGACGTTCATGTTTTTTCCCATCTATTTGAAAGTTAGGCTATTAAACATGTTGCATTCTATACGGCCTGATTATGTCATTATTTAAGCTACATAGCGATAATAGGATATTTGACAGAAAACAAAACCTATACAAGTCACTTTGACCGGCACCGTTTTTTCTATCGAGAATGCGGGTTAGTGCTACCAAACTATTCAAATTACTATTATTTATTTGACATTAATTTTTCCAAATACGTTAGCCTGAACCACAAAACTAGCTGAGGGTTTTTGCCTACCCGCAAGCATCCTCCAACTGCAATCTATGGTTATTTATTGATTCATTTTGCTATACTTTAATGCTATTCTTTCTGTTCAAATCTGTTCAGTGTTCCAAATAATTTGTTATTGAATGGTACATTAAGTTAATTGTTATATAAGAGATGTTTAAATAAAATGCTTTTTAAATTTAAAAAAATCGTGTATCGAACCGTGGGCCAAAAATATTGATACAAACCGAATCGTGAGTTGGTGTATCATTACAGCCCTAGGAAGGATTGATCAGAGATTATTAAAAAATACAGCATCTATCAAACATTCATAATCCTGGTTCCTGTTTTTCTAGAAGAGTCCAGCAGCAGAGAGCAGACTCCCCTGGACCCAGCTGTGTCTCCATGAAGAGTGACCGGTCTATGGATCACCCTGCTACGTTTAAAGATGGAAATCAGTCTATTGAGAAAAGGTAAGGATTAGGGCCGTAACGATACGCGTATCGAAACCGAAATCGCGACACTCAAAGCCACGAACCTGTCTCGCCGTGCGAGAAGGCAGAAGCGCGACACGCCCTTTCTAACTCTCCGGTCAAATTTTCAGATTGAAATTTGCTGATAATCGGTCTAAATAATAGTCTGCTGACACCGCTGCTCTTATCAATGCCGTAAGTCTGCGACGAGATGCCCTCTCTGTGATGACAGCTCTCCGTGGCTGCGGAGGATTGCATTTCTCCACAGCCTGCGAAGTCCTCATATGCGATATTAACGACATTTATCCAGAGTGGGCCAAGCGCGCAAAAATAGCCTGTGTGATCCCTGTCTCTAGTGTTTTGTGTGCTTTGAGTGGCAGTTGGTCTGCTCATAGGTCGGAATGAAGCGGCCACCGATTATTGACAGGATGGGTACTTTATTCTACCGGACTCGTTTGTTTCTTCACTAGACACACACACACGCTACCGCTCGCTCTCCTCGCTCGTCCACTCACTCGGTGATGACACTCATGCACACACACACACGCACACTGCCATTCTCGCACACACACATACGCTACTCGTAACACTATGCCTCGTTATTGCGAATCAGACATTCATGTTTTTCCCATCTATTTGAAAGTTAAACATGTTGCATTCTATACGGCCTGATTATGTCATTATTTAAGCTACATAGCCTAATAAGAAGCGATGATAGGATATTTGACCCAAAACGAAACCTATGCAGGTCACTTTGACCGGCACCGTTTTTCCTATCGAGAATGCGGGTTAGTGCTACCAAACTATTCAAATTACTATTATTTATTTGACATTAATATTTACAAATACGTTAGCCTGAACCACAAAACTAGTTGAGGGTTTTTGCCTACCCGCAAGCATCCTCCAACTGCAATCATCGGTTATTTATTTATTCATTTTGCTATACTTTAATACTATTCTTTCTGTTCAAATCTGTTCAGTGTTCCAAATAATTTGTTATTAAATGGTACATTAAGTTAATTGTTATATAAGTGTTGTTTAAATAAAATGCTTTTTAATTTAAAAAAATCGTGTATCGAACCGTGGGCCAAAAATATTGATACAAACCGAATCGTGAGTTGGTGTATCATTACAGCCCTAGGAAGGACTGATCAGAGATGATTAAAAAATACAACATCTATCAAACATTCATAATCCTGGTTCCTGTTTTTCTAGAAGAGTCCAGCAGCAGAGAGCAGACTCCCCTGGACCCAGCTGTGTCTCCATGAAGAGTGACCGCTCTATGGATCACCCTGCTACGTTTCAAGATGGAAATCAGTCTATTGAGAAAAGGTAAGGATTAGGGCCGTAACGATACGCGTATCGAAACCGAAATCTCGACACTCAAAGCCACGAACCTGTCTCGCAGTGCGAGAAGGCAGAAGCGCGACACGCCCTTTCTAACTCTCCGGTCAAATTTTCCGATTGAAATTTGCTGATAATCAGTCTAAATAATAGTCTGCTGACACCGCTGCTCTTATCGATGCCGTAAGTCTGCGACGAGATGCCCTCTCTGTGATGACAGCTCTCCGTGGCTACGGAGGATTGCATTTCTCCACAGCCTGCGAAGTCCTCATATGCGATATGAACGACATTTATCCAGAGTGGGCCAAGCGCGCAAAAATAGCCTGTGTGATCCCTGTGTCTAGTGTTTTGTGTGCTTTGACCGGCAATTGGTCTGCTCATAGGTCGAAATGAAGCGGCCACCGATTACTGACAGGATGGGTACTTTATTCTGCCGGACTCGTTTGTTTCTTTACTAGACACACACACGCACACTACCGCTCGCTCTGCTCGCTCGTCCACTCACTCGTTGACGTCACTCACACACACACACACACACGCACACTGCCATTCTCGCACACAGACATACGCTACTCGTAACACTATGCCTCGTTATTGCAAATCAGACGTTCATGTTTTTTCCCATCTATCTGAAAGTTAGGCTATTAAACATGTTGCATTCTATACGGCCTGATTATGTCATTATGTAAGCTACATAGCGATAATAGGATATTTGACGGAAAACGAAACCTATGCAGATCACTTTGACTTGCACCGTTTTTTCTAGCGAGAATGCGGGTTAGTGCTACCAAACTATTCAAATTACTATTTTTATTTGACATTAACATTTCCAAATACGTTAGCCTAAACCACAAAACTAGTTGAGGGTTTTTGCCTACCCGCAAGCATCCTCCAACTGCAATCATCGGTTATTTATTTATTCATTTTGCTATACTTTAATACTATTCTCTCTGTTCAAATCTGTTCACTGTTCTATATAATTTGTTATTAAATGGTACATTAAGTTAATTGTTACATAAGTGTTGTTTAAATAAAATGCTTTTTAAATTTAAAAAATCGTGGGATGTATCGTACCCTGGGACAAAAATATTGATACAAACCGAATCGTGAGTTGCTGTATCATTACAGCCCTAGGAAGGACTGATCAGAGATGATTAAAAAATACAGCATCTATCAAACATTCATAATCCTGGTTCCTGTTTTTCTAGAAGAGTCCAGCAGCAGAGAGCAAACTCCCCCGGACCCAGCTGTGTCTCCATGAAGAGTGACCGCTCTATGGATCACCCTGCTACGTTTAAAGATGGAAATCAGTCTATTGAGAAAATGTAAGGATATGGGCCGTAACGATACGCGTATCGAAACCGAAATCGCGACACTCAAATCCACGAACCTGTCTCGCAGTGCGAGAAGGCAGAAGCGCGACACGCCCTTTCTAACTCTCCGGTCAAATTTTCAGATTGAAATTTGCTGATAATCGGTCTAAATAATAGTCTGCTGACACCGCTGCTCTTATCGATGCCGTAAGTCTGCGACGAGATGCCCTCTCTGTGATGACAGTTCTCCGTGGCTACGGAGGATTGCATTTCTCCACAGCCTGCGAAGTCCTCATATGCGATATGAACGACATTTATCCAGAGTGGGCCAAGCGCGCAAAAATAGCCTGTGCGATCCCTGTCTCTAGTGTTATGTGTGCTTTGACCGGCAGTTGGTCTGCTCATAGGTCGGAATGAAGCGGCCACCGATTATTGACAGGATGGGTACTTTATTCTACCGGACTCGTTCGTTTCTTTACTGGCCACACACACACACACACACTACCGCTCGCTCTCCTCGCTCGTCCACTCACTCGCTGATGTCACTCACGCATGCACACACACACACACACACGCACACTGCCATTCTCGCACACAGACATACGCTACTTGTAACACTATGCCTCGTTATTGCGAATCAGACGTTCATGTTTTTCCCCATCTATTTGAAAGTTAGGCTATTAAACATGTTGCATTCTATACGGCCTGATTATGTTATTATTTAAGCTACATAGCGATAATAGTATATTTGACAGAAAACGAAACCTATACAGGTCACTTTGACCGACACCGTTTTTTCTATCGAGAATGCGGGTTAGTGCTACCAAACTATTCAAATTACTATTATTTATTTGACATTAATATTTCCAAATACGTAAGCCTGAACCACAAAACTAGTTGAGGGTTTTTGCCTACCCGCAAGCATCCTCCAACTGCAATCTATGGTTATTTATTTATTCATTTTGGTACAGTAAGTTAATTGTTATTTAAGTGTTGTTTAAATAAAATGCTTTTTAAATTTAAAAAAATCGTGTATCGAACCGTGGGCCAAAAATATTGATACAAACCGAATCGTGAGTTGGTGTATCATTACAGCCCTAGTAAGGATTGATCAGAGATGATTAAAAAATACAGCATCTATCAAACATTCATAATCCTGGTTCCTGTTTTTCTAGAAGAGTCCAGCAGCAGAGAGCAGACTCCCCTGGACCCAGCTGTGTCTCCATGAAGAGTGACCGCTCTATGGATCACCCTGCTACGTTTCAAGATCGAGGTCGAGGTCAACAACCTGCTAAGAAAAGGTGAGCATTTATCAGATACATTTAAACCTTTACCAATATCTACAAATCCTTACTTCCAGATGGTGTTTTTCTTTTTCTAGGAAGATACAAGAGAGAGCAGACTCCCCTGGACCCAGCTGTGTCTCTATGAAGAATGACCACTCTATGGATCACCCTGCTACGTTTAAAGTTAGACGCCCCTCCAGAGAGGAGAGGTAGGAGTTCCAAACAGACGATGAAAACGGACCAGTTAGTTCTCATTCGACTGTGCTGATACTGATTTTTAGGAGGCAGGAAAAATTCATTAGATCCTGTGTGTTTGTGTGTTCTCAACAGACAACACCAGGAGAGGTCAAAGGTTACCAGTGCTCAGTCTCTACAGCAGCATCAAACAGAGCTGATTAAGGTGTGTAAATGTCCAGCAAGACATTTGACTTCCACATTTGGCTTCCCTCTTTAGAACAGCGGCAAGTTAATCTAGGACAGATGCTTCCTATTTCCCCAGTTAGTTCCGGGTAAAGTTATCATCAATGTTTTTTTCTGTTCCAGAGGGCTGAGGAGAACGCACACACTTTTCTAGACAAGGAGCTGAAGAAGCTCTGGAGGGTTCTCTTCCCAGATCACCCACAATATTCAGAGAGTCAGAGGGAGGAGGTGGAGTTGGATTTGAAGAAAGAGGAGCAGAGGAGGCGCGCCATAGAGGGAGTAATAGGCATTGCAAAGTTCTGCCTGATGGAGATGAACCAGGAGGAACTGGCCGACACACTGTGGGGCGGTAAGAGACACGTAATTGGAAAGGCAGAAGAGTCTTGCTTCGAAAAGAGAAGAGAGACTTATTTGAAGAACAGTGAGAGACCTCTGTAACAACAAATTGTGCGTTCTTGTGTATGAAGTACAGCTAGAGTTCTCAACAGCTTGATTCTTTATTATTCAATTGTTCCTATATCTATAGAAGCCTTATTAAAAAAATGTTTGATCCCAGCCGTGGGTTGGCTGCAGAGTGGACCGAGTCGCGGCACATTTTATCGGGATAGATATTAATATGGATTTATTGTGCAGCCCTTCTTTGGACTATTTAAAGCCATTTTGAACAGCAAGGATAACATAAGGGCTTTTCTTCCACCCAGTGACATTTCAGCACGTTAACCAGGAAGAATTCTTACGGGAAAGTGAATGAAGTGAAGTGTGGACGTCAGCACTGGGTTAGGGCAGAGATGTTTGTTCATTTCAAACTTACTGTCATAATGTGAGATTTCTAAATTTCTAACTTTTCATGTGGAGATACATTTCCTCTTGCAGATGAAATGGTTTGATCCAGATATGTAGGTTTATTGTGGAGTTATCAGGTCAAATAGTTTGATCCAGATATGTAGGTTTATCGTGGGGGGTATAAGGTCAAATAGTGATATATCTGGTTATGGTAGGGCTATCGTGTTAAATGGTTTAATCCAGGTAGGTTGGGTAGGCTATCTGAGGGGTCTACTGAATGACTCGCGCTATGAACATTTACCTTCACTATTGAATTTACGTGGAACGTAAAATGTCTGCTTACACTACAACCCCTAACCCGCCAATAACGCACTCAATGAAAATGTTCTGCACAATCACACAAATCCAGGCTAAACTACTTGGGTACATTGCAGGAGAACCCTGGTCTTTCAGTAGACCTTCAAGATAGCCTGCATGTAGAAATGTTACACTGACGTGATTGTTTTTCTGTATTTCCAGAAAATAATTAAGTCTTGAAATCATTTTGTACAAGCATACAACACACATCTAATGAATAATTTATAATACTATAAATAATATAATGCCTGTGAAATATAATTTAGAATATGTCCTCTGTTTTTTCTGATTTAGGAACTGTTGTTGTCGAGTGCCAACGTAAAATCAAGTCTCATATAAAGAAGAAGTTCAGGTCTGTGTTTGAAGGAATCGCTAAAGTAGGACAGTCAACAGGTCTGAATGAATTCTACACAGAGCTCTTCATCACAGAGAGAGGCAGTGGAGAGGTCAACAAGGAACATGAGGTCATACTGATTGAAACAGCTTCCTGGAAAACAGCAAAGGAGGAAACACCAATAAAATGTGAAGACATCTTTAAACCCTTACCTTGGCAAGATCAACCAATCAGAACAATAATGACAACTGGGGTGGCTGGCATTGGTAAAACTGTCTTGACTCACAAGTTCACTCTGGACTGGGCTGAAAGCAAAGCCAACCACGACATACACTTCACATTTACCTTCACTTTCAGAGAGCTGAATTTACTGCAAGGGAAAAAGTTTAGCTTGGTGGAACTTATTCATCACTTCTTTATTGAAACCAAAGAAGCAAGAATCTGCAGATACGATCAGTTCCAAGTCGTCCTCATTTTGGATGGTCTGGATGAATGTCGACTTCCTCTGGACTTCCAGAGCAACCAGATCTGGACTGATGTTACAAAGCCAACCTCAGTAGATGTGCTGCTGACCAACCTCATCAGGGGCCACCTGCTTCCCTCCGCTCACATCTGGATAACCGCGCGCCCTGCAGCAGCCAATCAGATCCCTGCTGAGTGTGTTGACAAGGTGACAGAAGTAAGAGGGTTTACCGACCCACAGAAGGAGGAGTACTTCAGGAAGAGATATAGCGATCAGATACTGGCCACAAAAATCATCTCCCATGTCAAGGCATCACGAAGCCTCCACATCATGTGTCACATCCCAATCTTCTGTTGGATCATTGCTACAGTTCTGGAGGACTTATTCAAAACATCTGAGGGACGAGAAGAGATGCCCAAGACCGTGACTCAGATGTACAGTCACTTCCTGAGGGTTCAGTCCATACAGGGGGACAGGAAGTATCATGGGAGGGCTGAACAAAGTCGATACTGGAGTTCAGAGAGCAAGGAGACCATTGTTTCTCTTGGAAAACTGGCCTTTAACCAGCTGGAGAAAGGCAACCTGATCTTCTACAAGGCAGACCTGGTAGAGTGTGACATCGATATCAGAGCAGCCTCAGTTTACTCAGGGGTGTTCACCCAGATCTTTAAAGAGGAGCGTGGTCTGTACCAGGACAAGGTGTTCTGCTTTGTCCATCTGAGCATCCAGGAGTTTCTGGCTGCCCTATATTACGTTCTGTCCTTCCTTGACATTGGTGTCAATCCACTCTCGGAAGAAAAACGAAACTCCAGGGAAGATGACCTCCTCCTCCTCTACCAGAAAGTTGTGGACAAGGCCTTACAGAGTGAGAACGGACACCTGGACCTGTTCCTCCGCTTCCTCCTGGGCCTCTCTCTGGAGACCAATCAGATTATCCTAAAAGGTCTGTTGGGAAGGACAGGAAGTGGTCCACTGACCAATCAGAGAACAGTCGATTACATAAAGCAGAAGATAGGTGGAGATCTCTCTCCAGAGAGAAGCATCAATCTGTTCCACTGTCTGAATGAGCTGAACGACCCTTCTCTAGTGAAGGAGATCCAACAGTCCCTGACATCAGGAAGTCTCTCCACAGAAGATCTCTCCTCTGCTCAGTGGTCAGCTCTGGTCTTCATCTTACTGTCATCAGAAGAGGAGCTGGACGTGTTTGACCTGAAGAAATACTCTGCTTCAGAGAAGGGTCTTCTGAGGCTGATACCAGTGTTGAAAGCCTCCAAAACATCTCTGTAAGTTCACAAAAAAATGTATAACGATACACACATTGTAATGTAGATAATGCTATAATATAGAAGTAATAATAGTATACAAAATGTCTCTATAGGTTTACTAATATGTATTACAATGCACACAACACAATATACATAACACAAGAATAAAGAATATAAAAGTAAATTATATTCTCAGAGTTCTTTTCAAAGACTATTATTTAAAATAATATTTTACATCTAAAACGTACATCCATATTACAATTAAACTTACATGTTCTGTTTATTTTGTGTTAAGGCTGAATGGCTGTGAGCTGTCAGAGAGATGCTGTGAAGCTCTGGCCGCAGTTCTCTTCTTCAACTCTAGTTTGAGAGAGCTGGACCTGAGTTTCAATGCTCTGCGGGATTCAGGAGTGAAGCTGCTCTCTGGTGGACTGAGGAGTCCACACTGTAAACTGGAAACTCTCAGGTCAGTTTTACTCAATGTGTAAACAGTGACACAAGGTTCCATATCAGAAGACAATTAAAACTTAAACTTAACTACCGGCCCCTTGTTTGAGAATGTCCTAAATTACGTCTAAATATATAATTGCATAACTCAGTACATGTGATGACCACATTCTGCCTGTGGTATTATTTGAAATGTTACTCCTTGTTGTTAAGGGGAATACATATACAAATACATCCATATGCTTGCAAACTTTCCATTATAAATATAAATATCAACACACAATATAGTAATAGTGCCCCCCCCCAACACACACACACACACACACACACACACACACACACACACACACACACACACACACACACACACACACACACACACACACACACACACAAACGGTCCCCCATGTAATTGACGGTGGTAGATATAAATCCACAAAAATTAACAGTTCTTATAGGGATACTTCACCGATGGAGATATGAAGGTGATATGAAGTAAATTATTCTATGTATTATAAATGTGCAAAAAAAAATTAAATCAATTCATCCTAGCCTGAGAAAAGGCAGAAAGTGTCTCTCTGTCTCAAAAGTAAGACATCCTCCAACTACCACAGTGCATTGCGCTCGCTGCACCGCCCGCCTGTTTCCGTTTGGAAGGTGAAGGACCCATTATACTACTGCGAGTGGTAGCGCGAGCAAACTTTGTGAAAACGTATCCCGGTAATACGTTGACTAGTTTAGACTTCTGCTGTGTAATGTAAGCATTACACAGACTTCAAGCTAACGTAACGTAGCCTATGCTCTGCCAATAAGATCGGCTACTTTTGGATAACTACATTGTCACGTTCCCTGGGACTCAAAACTATTATAGCCAATGTGTTAGTGAAAAAAAACAACACTTACTCTATGCTCAGACGTGTTTCTCCCGGCGGGCTTTGGCTGGCGTTTCCAGTTCACTTTCTGGGTCCGGAAATATGTATCCAATACCCAACTGTTCAGATGAGGCATAAAGCCTGGGTGAGAGGTTACACACATGACCCCGTCCTCCCCAGATTCAGCCATTTATTCTAGATGAAACTGGCGTCGCTGAAATTCACTGACTGTCCCGGAAAAAAAAATCGCTGAAGACTGGGTTAGACCGAGGGGAAAAAAACTTTTCTTCTATTTCAATAGCGATTTTATAATGATAGAACGCCGGTTCTGAATCAGTAAAGTATCCTTTTAATAAATAAACTAAATACATCATTTTCATTGGAATAAAAACACATTTCTATCCTGTTTTTTTGTGTGAAGGCTGAATGGCTGTAAGCTCTCAGAGAGATGCTGTGAAGCTCTGGCCTCAGTTCTCCCCCTCAACTCTAGTCTGAGAGAGCTGGACCTGAGTAGAAATGATCTGCAGGATTCAGGAGTGAAGATGCTCTCTGATGGACTTCGGAGTCCACTCTGTACACTGGAAACTCTCAGGTGCGCTACAATTCAACAATTCAATGTGCTAATCAGCTATAACCCTGATGGCCACATTCATGACTCTGGTATCATTGGAAAGTTACACCTTGTAGTTCAGGTAGATATTCTTGTTCATCGTTATGCTTGCAATGTTTAATTATAAATACAAATATGAACACAAAATATCATTAAAGTGCCCCCCCACAGTCCCCCGTATACCGTAAAAGAGTAAAACAGATTTGAAGCCATAAAGTTCACAGCTCAAATCTTTTTTGCCATGACAGTAGAATGTGTACATTATATTCTAAGTTTGTTCCTGAATGTGGTTTATGTTTTATTACATTCTTATTCTAGTTATTATCATGTAGTCAGCAGGTAAAGCTATCTTTAGAGTTCAGCAAAGTTCAATAACAGCCTTTTCCTAAAACTTTTTTTGGGAAGAACATTTTTTAATCTTTTAGGGGAATTTTATACATGTTGTTAAACATGGCTCTTCCAACAACTTTTTTTGCAAAGATTTGTTTTTTGTCTTTTTAGGGGAATTTTAATTCATGTTGTTAAACATGCGTCTTCGTAAAACTTTTTTGGGGAAGAACTTTTTTTAGTCCCCCGCTCGCCACAACTTCTCTTCTCTGGCTGCAACTGACCAGTGAAAGCACCACCGTGTATAGAACCCCAGAATAATTTAATACATATTATCAACTGACCAGTGAAAGCACCACCATGTATAGAACCCCAGAAGACTTTAATACATATCCACTGACTAGTGAAAGCACCACCATGTTTTTTTCAAATTAATGATTTCTTTAGTAAGTAGCCATGAAATAAGTGGGATTTTTTACTATATCGCAGATAAACGTTATGAACCTGACTTATGAACTGAAGTGTGGGCACCATCATGTCAATAAAATCCTGGGGAGAACCCTAGAACACTTTAATAAATGTGATTATTGGTATCATTATTATCGCCACCATTTGGTTTAAAGTCTGCCAGCACTGCTGATTTATGACATCTTGACAACAGCTCTGTCGTTCTTGCCAATTCTAACACAGGAAGCAAGGTGTCAAAATGGTACCGAAGTATTTGAATAATGTTCTAATGTTGAAATACAGAACAAATGATGGATAGTTTGGCTACTAAAGTATTGGGGACAAGCCCCACAAAGTTCCTAACATGTTCATATTTATTTTGCGTGAAGACTCAATGGCTGTAATCTGTCGGAGAGATGCTGTGAAGTTTTGGCCTCAGTACTCAGCTCCTCTAGTCTGAGAGAGCTGGACCTGAGTACCAATGATCTGCAGGATTCAGGAGTGAAGCTGCTCTCTGCTGGACTGGGGAGTCCTCTCTGTACACTGGAAACTCTCAGGTCAGTTTTACTCAATGTGCAAACAGTTACAATGCAAGGTTACATAACAGAAGAGTTTCAAAGGATTGACATCTATGAAAGTTACAATTCAAATATGTAATACTCTTTAGAATTCAGATTGAACAAAGTGTGTGTGTGCGTGCGTGCGTGTGTGTGGTGCGCGTAGGTTGTCTGGCTGCCTGGTCACACAGGAAGGCTGTGCTTCTCTGGCCTCAGCTCTGAGCTCCAACCCCTCCCATCTGAGAGAGCTGGACCTGAGCTACAATCACCCAGGAGACTCAGGAGTTACGCTGCTCTCTGCTGGACTGGAGGATCCACGCTGGAGACTGAACACTCTCAGGTATGGAGAGGACAGCTCCCCACTCAGGGACAAAGTCTCCTACAAGGATTCAACCACCTGCTATATTAAATGGTTTAAATGTAGAAAGCTATGGGACAGCAGATTTTGAATGTGATGATACCATGTTTAAAGACAATATGCTTCTCTCCCTTTGTTTACCCCCAGTGTGGAGAACAGTGGAGTGTGGAGGCTGAAACCAGCACTAAAGAAGTGTAAGTTACTGTTTAGTTTGATTCATCACAACACACACCAACTCTTTAGATGGAAATGCCATCCACAAAGCAAACAATTAAGCTTACTTGTATAAAATCCAACAGGTGTTATTATTTTCACACTATTATTTATTATTGTGATGATTATTAGACATAATCATACAATAATCATGAGACTAACAGTATTAATAATAGTTATAATAGTGTTTATTTGATTTTAGAAAAACTACTATTGTTCAATTATTATCCTCATTATTATGCTTATTTATTATTATAAATACAATTTTTGTTAATAATAACATCAATATAATGACACATTTATATTTCATATTGCTCCTATAATCACAATACCTTCTAAATATGAATGCGTTCCACCCCCGCCTAGTATCCGATGATAGTTTCTATGTACTTCATCCAGAAGTAATCAAGACAACAGTACTTGTCATCAGCAATACTCTTGTTTTGAATACTTCTTGACTAGATGAGGATGAGGATGATGAATAATGGGATAGCAGCCTCATCATGTCTTGTTCTCCCGTCAGATGCCTGTGAGCTCACACTGGACCTAAACACAGCCTACAGACGACTCTCTCTCTCTAAGGACAAAAGAAAGGTGACGTGGACAAAAAAGGACAAGGTGCCTCCTCATCGCCCAGAGAGATTTGACTACTGTGAGCAGGTGTTGTGTAGAGAGGGTCTGACTGGGCGCTGTTACTGGGAGGCAGAGTGGAAAGGAGTGGTTCTGATAGGAGTGACATACAGAGGGATCAGAAGGAGAGGAGTGGGCGCGGACAGCGAGCTTGGAGGAAACGACAAGTCCTGGAGTCTTCATTGTTCTAATGATGGTTACTCTGCCCGGTACAACGACAGAAGTACATCCAGACGTCTCCCCCCTGCTGGCTCTAACAGAGTAGGAGTGTATCTGGACCAGCCTGCTGGCACTCTGTCCTTCTACAGAGTGACCCCGGCTGTAGCAGGGTCCTTAAAGACACTGACACTCATCCACACCTTCCAGTCCAAATTCACCGAGGACCTCCTCCCTGGGCTAGGTATATCGGGTGAAGGTTCCTCAGTGTCTCTGTGTCGGCTGTAGTGACACGCACACACCCACCCACGCACGTGGGTGTCATCTTAAGAGCAGCAAGGCTCAGACGGGTTTCACAAAGAATCGCTATTTCTATATTATCTCGGGCCGGATTGTCTGCTCGCTCCTATAATCATGATAGCTTTTCCTGAATCCATTGTGTCCATTGGTCTTGCCAGCAGTCAGACCAATGGGGACCCTGCTTTAGCTGGATCTCTGAAGCTAAGCAGGTGTGGGCTTGGTTAGTTCTTGGATGGGAGACCAACTGGGAACACTGAGTTGCTGCTGAAAGTGGTGTCGGTTGGTGGCCAGTAGGTGGCACTCTTCCCTCTGGCCCAAACATCCATCCCGATGCCCCAGTGCAGTGACGAGGACACTGTGCTGGGGAAGGTCCTTCGGAGGAGACGTAAAACCGAGGTCCTGACTCACTGAGGTCATTAAAGATCCCAGGGCACTTTTCGCAAAGAGTGGGGAATTCCCCGGGGTCCTGGCTAAAGCTGCCCAACCAGGCTCATTCAATCTGGCCCCCTAATCATCCCCCTGTATAATTGGCTGATTCATTAATTCCCTCACTCTCCACCTCAAGCTTGTGGTTGGTGAGCATTCTGGCGCCGATTGGCTGCCGTGCATCACCCATGTGGGTGCTACACATTGGTGGATAGGGAGGTCCCCCCTTCATTGTAAAGCGCCTTGGGTGACTTGAAAAGCGCTATATCAATGTAAAGTTAATTTCATTTAATTTCATGTATATGAATGAATTCCACCCCTGTCTCGTATCCGTCGGTAGATTATAATCCCAGCCCTAGGACTTGTTACTCAAATTGTGTATTTTTCGTATTTTATTCAATCCGTGCTTGCTGTGGGGTTTAAGTCTTATTTTTATGAACCTGTAAATATCGTGTGTAACGATGCAGAGTCCAGTGTTTGTTTTCTTTTTAGTTGTTTCTAATAACCAGTCTTTTAGTTCAAGTTTTTGTATACTTATGTTAAGTTGTGTACTGTGTGAGTACTCCTGTTACCTATTTTTATCTTGCTGTTGGACTTTTTGTATGTGACAGTCGTTTCTTCTTGGAATAACGTGATTTCATTTATTACGTCAATACACTTATTTTTCTAGAAGCGCGGTAGCTTTAGGTTGGCACACACACATAGTAATAGTAATTAAGTAGTAAGTGTAACTGTCATTGTGAAAAGCGAGGGTCTCATTTCCCCAGATCCTACCATTTAGCCCTGTTTACCTTTGCATACACACATAGCACCACACTACAAACAACCACACACCACAGTTTAATCCACTTCATTTATTTAAACAACATGATACATAATTCACACAGTTAACCATACATTCATTTGTTTTGCAAAACACAACGCTCCAATACAACTACCCTTCTTCCTGTCCATCCGGCAAACTGGTCCATGGGGAACGCGTGTCGCATGGGAACCAGGGCTTTATTTTCTGTTCCGGGACAGTTTATTTGGTTTGCTAATGGTAGCGTTTGTGCTTCTGAGTGTCGTTGTTATAGTTGGTTTGATTTATGTCAATGACTGTGTTGTGTGTGTATATATTTGTATGCATCGTTTAATGAAGATATAGTGTTGGGGCTATTTTTTTGGTGGCGTTTGATGATTGATCATGGTTGTATTGATGTGTCACCTATCCAAGTGGGCTCTCCCAATTGGCCTCTGATTGGTAGGCTTATTTAATGGGAAGACTGGGTGAGGGAAAGAAAAAAGGTGGTAATTTCATATGCAACAGCTTGATGAGAGGCTGTATTCTTTTGTTTGACTTTGACTTGCACATTTTTGGAACTGTAAATAAACCAGCACCTTAAACTCTCTGAGCCGCCTCCTGCTTTCTACAAGTTCACTCCTTGGGTGCGTCCCGTCCCGCATGTGAGTTGGGGGTTCAATACCTCTTTCTCACAGTCATCATTAAAGATATGCTGTAATATACTTGTAATATAACAATTCCAGTTCAAAGATTTAAAGATAATAGAAAATAAAAGCTTTCAACTATAGCTCCTCCCTGCCTTGGTACCTCCTTCATTGTTTTCCTTATTAGTTCCCTTCATCTCTTTTTGTTTCCTTGCTTACTTCCCTTTGAAAGAGGTACCCAAAGTGCCAAGCAGTGGGCCAAAAGCGCTCCTTTAAACGGTCAAATCCCTTTCATCACTCACCTCAGCAATGGAGCTCTCACTGTCCTGGATTCTTCCCCTGCCTCACTCTCAAGCTAGATGTCAAGAGGGGTGGTGGAGTGATAATTACCTATTGAGCAGCTTATATTATTTCACATTGATAGTCATACTGAATCTAAATACAACTGAAATACCAGGCTGGGACATTGCAAATTAGGCTACCCAAAGTTCCAAGCAGTAAGCCCAGAATTCTATCTGATGGGGAAGCAACAACAAACAATTTTGTGACCCCAGTTTATGCATGGGCCAGCCAGGCTATTAACTGTCAAAACGGGGAGCCCCTGGCCATTACAAGGGACTCAGCTGTAAGCTAACTGAAGTTAACTGATTAGTACCAGTGATTACTTACTTCCCTCTTCCTTAGAGAGTTTTTTTCCTTCTGTCCACGTTGTCTGGGGGAGAACAAACCAAAAAATAAACCAGTCTGGTCTATAGTAACGGGTTAAAACGAGCCTCCCTCCGGCTCTTTTCACCATCTTGCTAATGTTAGCAACGTTAGCGCTTCTTAAAAGTTGGCTTACCAAACCGAGAGGCTGCTGTCAGTCAGTAAAGTGACTTTGTAACAAAAACAAAGTTTTCGTTAAGTTAACAATTTCCTGAACACTTTGTGGTGTCAGTGTCACCCACCTTAATCTACCTGGCATCAGGGCATCAATGACTAGCTACTACCGTTACCAGCGGTGTGTGTGTGTGTGTGTGTGTGTGTGTGTGTGTGTGTGTGTGTGTGTGTGTGTGCGTGCGTGTGTGCGCGTGCTCGCACGTGTGCTGTGAGGCTGTCTGCCTGGGTGAGATGCAGCAGTGAAAACGTGGTATGGGTTTCATTGATTTGGGCATTCTCTCAATAAGCAAGCGGAATGGATTTGATAATCAAGCACTGACGGAGGAGGCGGAGAAGAGCGCCGAATGGATAGACCAGGGGGCCGTATTACAAGAAACTTCCTAACTCGAAAATCCTATCTTATCTGTTTGGTAACTATGGTAACAAGGGTTATGATCCGAATTTAGGAAAGAAGTCATCACAGAACGGCCGATCCTAAAGTCAGGGTTCTTATCTTAACTCCAGATAGGAAATGTGGTCTCTCCAGGCACTGTGTGTAATGCGTGACAAACCATAATGTGTACAAAACACAGTTTTTCTATTAAAGACAGCCTCCTTGAGTGACTCCTACAAACACTAAATAATGAGCGTTATCATGCGTATCATCAAACAATCCTCTAAGTGGCTCTCATTGCATGGTGTGGCAACAGGGGGGCGCCCAACCACCTTTGTGGTATTGTAACCAATAAACAGAATTTACTCGGGTTGTGATAGCAGTTTACTATCGATCCAGTTTTATTTAACATTTGCTGAACTGAAATGCATCTTACTTGATCACAATGTAGGTCAGGAACAACATAAAACAGTAAACCTTAAATCACATGGAAATGTGATTATATTTTTGGTAACCCATGAAAACAAAATGGATACCGAACGGTCTTCTTATAGAACATAGAACAAATCTTGAAGTGTCCTTATATTGTCTTTAGCAACAAAAAAAAACAACAAAATAAAGTAAAGTAAGGTGCTGGCCAGCAAAACAATATTATAGAGCTCTATGTGTGTGGTTATTGAATTGGTTTTGCCTGCAATCCTTGGCGACGTTCAGAAGATGGCGACGGCTCCTCACGAGCCACTGGGAAAAGCAACTCAGGAAACAGCAACCGTCTCTTTCATCAATGTTCATTAACTCGGCGGAGTTCCCTTCTTATGGCCTTCTTGTGTATACACTTTGCCGACGGGATTCCGGCTTATTATCAAAAGCAAACCGAGTACTTTGTATGGTATATATTACACTTAAAATACTTTTAACAAGTTAAACTCCGAAATAAACAGCAGGAGAATTACAGCTTGACCACACGTTGCTTGCAGGCATTGAAAAAGAGATCTACCCGCGAAAACTTAGTCTCCAAGGTAACAATAACACACACCGTAAAACAGCAGTCGTAAAGCTGCCGCAACATAAAGTGGTCGTAACCCTTAAAGAGACACACACCAAAAACAGTGATAATACAGAAAAGCATTAGCTGACTGAAAATATATCTGGGTTACAGTATCAGGACGATCACCTGATTTACTTCAATCCATCGTATTGATTCTATTGATTCCTGTGGACAAGGATAATGTTAACGCAAGCAAAATGAACACATATGCATGTGTGGCACACGTCCGAATGTTGCTTGAAATGAGACGCTTATCAGTGTTTATGGTTGGTGGGTGAGTCCGGGGTGGTGTCGTGTCACTCAGGGAGAGAGGTGAGCATACACGACGTAGAGCCACTTGTCAAGACCAAGAACAACACGTTTTTTAAACGAAATAGTCTGACAGAACATTATCAGGTGAGTCCAACATTTTGACCCAATATCCTCATTGAGCCTTTCTAGTCTGCGGGTCTTCATGTTGTTCGTCATGTTTGATTAAGATTTATTCTTGAAACAACACGAACATCTATAACATCTAAAACATCTGAAACATATACAATAGAACGAGTTAAATCGCTTCTTCTTTTTTTTTTTTACCATTGTAATGCATTATAAAAATGTGGTTAGCACTCAACTAACCACATTCGTTTTTATAATGTAGCTGAGCGCTGCTTGCACCACTCAACTTGAGTGGTGCAAGCAGCGCTCAACTATTGTTCTTCTTGGGCTTTATTATTCTATCTTTCTTTATTATTTTCTACAAACTCTGGCACCACACTTCTTACACAACTTTTCCCCTAGAGACTACATTCCACTTTTAAAATGTTAATATCTGCTTGGAATCGTGCGGTAGAATTCAACGTTTTTAAATATTTTATGATTTTTTTCTAAATATTATTTTTATAATGGATGTCAATGGGAGGAGGGTGAAGCCGTCCGCCCATTCTGACACTTCTACTACTTCAGCTTTCAACTCGGTAATTTTTTAACCTTTAAACACCGTTCAAACATTTAACAAATCACCACACTTTGATATTCAAATACATGTAAACACATTTTCTAAATAATTTATACTTTTTTAAGATTCCACTGTTTTATTTTTAAACCCGCTTCGTATATTTTCAGTTGGTCTTGACTAAACTTCCGTTGAGCCCTGAGACTACTCCGACCGCTCTAGCCCAACGTGGCTATCACAAAGGCGAACCCTTTCGGATGTCGCGGAGCTTTACAACGTCAATATATAACCTAGAAACACAATCTAAAGCTTCAATGGTGTATGAGTATGTATGAGTGTTTCTTGTGTCATTGGCGCCTGAATGATGCATCGATTGGCATTGTGTTTGTTAAGCATCGGAAGTTTGTGTGTGGGGAACCCCGTTTATATGGCTAGAGGCTCGGCTCTTCCTATATATCTCTATCGAGTGTTGGACTCCACAGAGTCCAACATTATAACACTTATCATTTTGTAAGGTTATCTTGATGAAGTAGATGTGAAAGAATAACTTTAATAAGACAAGGGATCACGCACACTCACTCACTCACTCACTCACTCACTCACTCACTCACTCACTTGATTCAACCATTTCAAACAGCTCGGCTATTTTATCTGAAATGTATTCAAACTTTTCATTTTAGCTATTTGTTTAGCTCTTACACTTTATTTGTTTCTAACCATTTTACACTTTCAAATGGTGTGCATGTTTACTCCATTGAGACTTAAACTATTAAAATCTTGTCACTTGATTTAAGCTATTCAAATCAACATTTATTTTACGTCTTTAACTGTCGCTTTGTTAAAACATATTTTCAACATAACATGAAACAGCACTATCTTTTGCAGGAAATGCATTTTTGGTTTTCTAACTAAAACAAATGTTTTCTAGGAATGGCCTCTGCTCAAACGTCCTGGTCTAAGGAGAACTTTTCATGTTCCATCTGTCTGGATGTGTTCAAAAGCCCAGTTTCCACACCATGTGGACACAACTTCTGCAGAACCTGTATTACAAAGTTCTGGGATGGCCAAGTCCGGTACAAATGTCCTCTTTGCAACGAGCTTTTCCACACTAGACCTGATCTACGGGTCAATACCCTCTTATTAGAGTTGGCAGCTCAGTTTAGAATGTCCGTACGAGTAAAAAAGCAGCCTTGTGTTGAACCAGGAGAAGTTCCCTGTGACGTCTGTACTGGGACCCAGCTGAAGGCCGTGAAGTCCTGCCTAGTGTGTCTTATCTCTTACTGCCAAACCCACCTCGAGCCACATCAGAGAGTTACACGCCTGAAGAAACATCGGCTGGTCGAACCTATGGACCGTCTGGAAGACAGGATGTGTAAGAAACACAACCGACTTCTGGAGCTCTTCTGCCAGACTGAACAGGCGTCTGTGTGTCAGTTCTGCGCAGAGACAGACCACAAGTCCCATCACGTTGTACCTCTCAAGAAGGAATATGAAAGGGAGACGGCCAAGCTGGGGAAGATGGAGGCTGAAGTTCAACAGACGATCCAGAAGAGAATACAAACGATTCAGGAGATCAAAGACAAAGTAGACTGCATTAAAGCCGACGCAGACAGAGAGATAGCCGATGGTGTGCAAGTCCTCACTGCTCTGATGCGCTGCATTGAAAAGTGCCAGGATGATCTCAACCAAATGGTTAAAGAGAGACTGAAATCCACAGAGAAACAAGCTGAAGGCCTCATCAAAGAGCTGGAGCAGGAAATAAAAGTTCTGACCAATAGAAGCTCAGAGCTGAAGCAGCTCTCACACACTAAAGACCACCTCCACTTCCTCCAGACCTTCAGATCCCTGAAGGATCCTCCACCCACCAGGGACTGGACGACGGTGGAGGTCCGTCCTCCGTCATACGTAGGGACCTTGAGGAGATCCCTGGATCAGCTGGAGGAGACACTGAACATGGAGATGAAGAAGGTGGCTGACCTGAAATCCGCTCTGTTGAAGTGTAAGTTTAGGGGACTAGGGGACGTCTGTTCATTCAAATCCTAGTGATTGAAATTCCCAAATAGTTCATAAAATAGTATATTCTGATATTTGTGCATTATTGATATCGTTCCGAAAAAATTGACCCCAGAACGAATTTCAATTTCAACTTCTTTCATTTCTTTATTTAGCAAAGAATAATAGATTCTCGGTACTGTATGCTGTAATGCACAGAAATAAAATACTTAAACACTTAAATTGGTGCACATAATATGCCTCTTCGTCTGAGCTGAACTTGCAGTGTTAAGATTGTGCTGCATGTTCAGACTAAGAATTATTACTAACTTGTGTTGTGGCTTTTGCATTGTGTTGTGGCATCTGTGTCTGTGTTGCTTTTACGTTTGAGTTGTGGAGGTTTCAATTTTGTTGTGGATTTTCCAATATTGCGCTTGTGTTTTTTGAAATTTTCAAGTTTTGTATATGCAGTTCTTTCGACGTGTCTTGGCCACTGTAACATACTTCACTTCCATGATATTTAAATTATTAATTAATTAATTAGATGAGCTACTTATCTTTCTGTGTGGATTAGCAGCCTAATAATGTCGAATTCTCCCGTCAGATGCCTGTGAACTCACAATGGACCCGAACACAGCCCACAGACATCTCTCTCTGTCTGAGGACCACAGAGAGGTGACACAACTCGGAAGTAATCAGTTGTATCCTTATCACCCAGAGAGATTTAACTACCATAGACAGGTGTTATGTGGAGAGGGTATCGGGGGCCGCTGTTACTGGGAGGTAGAGTGGGCAGGAGAGGTTGAGATAGGAGTGACATACAGAGGGATCACAAGGAGAGGAAGGGGGGATGACAGCTTACTTGGAGAAAACGACAAGTCCTGGAGTCTTTATTGTTTTGATGGTGATTATGATGATGATGATGATGGTGATGATGACGATGATGATGATGATGGTGATGACGATGATGATGGTGGTGATGACGATGAAGATGATGATGGTGATGATGATGATGAGGAGGAGGAGGATGATGATGGTGATGATGATGATGGTGGTGGTGGTGATTGTGTTTACGAAACAAAACACAATTGCTCTGAAACAATCATACGTCTCCCTCCCCCTGGCTCTAACAGAGTAGGAGTGTATCTGGACAAGCCTGCTGGCACTCTGTCCTTCTACAGAGTGACCCCAGATGTAGCAGGGTCCTTAAAGACACTGACACACATCCACACCTTCCAGTCCACATTCACCCAGAACCTCCTCCCTGGGTTTATGTTCTGGCGTGAAGGTTCCTCAGTGTCTCTGTGTCGGTTGTAGACACACACACACACACACACACACACACACACACACACACACACCCACACACACACACACACACACACACACACGTTTGTACATAGCTAATAAAAAATACACATGCACACATTTGTATAATAATCAATAAAGATACACACACACAAGTTTGTATAAATAAATACACGCACACATAAATACATTTATAAATGTACTTAAGGCAGATAAGTTAAGCATAAAGCAGCAGGTGATTGTGGGCTGTGTTACTTAGCGTTGCGGTCAGATTAATTGATTGATTGTTAATTGTTGATGGGATGACCAGTTCTTATATGAATTTATATTTGGATTGCACTGTGCTGTTTAAATATCAGCTGAAATGCTTTTAGGGGTCAATCGGAGAGTGTAAATGTAATCTTCTTTTTAACTTATATACTTATATACAGTGAACTATACTACAAATGCTACATTTTATTAGGCTTCTGAAAGGTGGAGCTTGATGCACCATGAAAGGAAGGGGACTTTTAAGTTCTTACAGGGCTCATATCAACTTTAATTAGCTTAACATGGAACCAGATTAATAATGCAAGTGGTATAACTAATGATGGTCATGTTGTGAATGACTTTAAACTGAATATTGATGCCTTGTGTTCTGTTTGGAGCAACGCAGCAGCAGAACATGTTCAGTTATTAAAGATATGTGCACACCTGTTTGTAACGTCTGCTTATTCTATTATTTTAGTCCTTCTGTTTATTGTGCACATGTAAGGGACTATTTTTCTGTTGTATTTGAAATCATAATGGTAATAAAAAGCTCATCCAACTGTTCTCGTGTGTTCAGCCGATGGCTCTTAATGTTTCTTTAGCTGAAATCCTCCAGGCTGAGCAGATGTTTCTCCAGAGCTCTCTGTTGGTTATCCTAGCAGCACACCTGGAACGGCTGGAAGGTCTTTATAATCTAGAGTCATGGTGATATCAGTATGCGCTCATGCTAAATATCTATAACATGAGGTGAACGCAGTGTGTGTGTGAGGATATTGGCAAGAATTAAACCACCGTCTAAAAGGTACTGTGTTCAATTCCCAACCTCCGCAGCGTAACCCGTAGCATTCCTATAGAGCAAGACGCTCCCTAACCCCTACCGTCCTTACACCTGTTAATATATGTATATATTAACTGTAAGTATCTTTGTGTAGCCGGCCTTGATTGCATCGGCTAATTCTGCGCTGTGTTAATGAGCCGGGAGACAACTGCTGATTTGCCACGGGAGATTTTATTCTGTGTGGGAACACATCAATACATACGTCAATGCTGTCCGTCTCACAAGCGCACTGTCTCTCCAGCAGGGCAACTCTCCGACTCGCGAACATGTTACATTACGACATCAGAACCAACCTGCCCACTAAACAAATGAAATTAAACAAAAATACACCGAAATAAACAAAACATAAAAACACAAAAAGAGAGCTCACATAGCTGTGTGGGAACACATCAATACATACGTTAGTGCTGTCCGTCTCACAAGCACTCTAAACAAGAGGTCACTAAAGGCGCCAAATCACACAAAGACGGTCGAACTGAATATAAAAGTACGTTTACCCACTAAACAGAGCGTCTTTTTGTCAGAAACTAAAAACCATAAACTCAAAATATTATTATTTACGTTCGTTTTATGTTTTGACCATGTTTTATAACTTAACACTAATAAACCGGGAGCACTCTACATTCCTAACTCTCTCCAGCAGGGCAACTCTCCGACTGGAGAGGACGGCGCGAAATAAACATTAAGTGACTACACACAACCCAACGTATTAAAATAAAAGCGTTCAAAACAAATATTCATTTATACATAAAGGAAAAATAGTAAATTAAAGGAATAAAATAATTATTGGTGAAATATAGCAGAACTATAAATACATCGGTTACATACGGATGGACGTCTCTGAAAAATGACTAAACAGTAGTACTTATGAAGCCGTTTTGCAAAGCCATGATTTATTACTCTGTTTTTGCATGTGGAACCACTAGGGAGCGGTGAATCCATTATGGATTGACCGCGTGTGTGTGTGTGTGTGTGTGTGTGTGTGTGTGCGCGTGTGTGTGTGTGTGTGTGTGTGTGTGTGTGTGTGTGTGTGTGTGTGTGTGTGTGTGTGTGTGTGTGTGTGTGTGTGTGTGTGTGTGTGCGTGCGTGCGTGCGTGCGTGCGTGCGTGTGTGTGTGTGTGTGTGAGAGAGAGATAGTTGAGAGGTTCCTTGTATACTACATAACGTCATAGTTACTATTTAGGTTGCATTTAGGTCTGTATTCGCGTATTTGCCATTGAAATAGCATTTGGTTAATCGTTGTTCTGGCTATATAGCCTACCTATTTGGCGGGTTTTTGGTTGACTGGGCGGATCTGGCAACAAAGGTCGAACTATATGGCTGTAATCTGATAAAAGGCGTATGTAAAAGTACTGACATAAAACGAAACTTAAAACTGCGCCCAAATGAACATTACGTGGAGGGACTCTTTCTGAAGACAAAAAACAACAACATATAAACGACAAAATCCCACAAGCCCCAAAACATTATAAAGTGAGTACAATGAATAGAAAAAGAATGTGACGAATTTTTACTCTGAGAAATTGGATTGTTTCCTCACCTGTGACGCTTCTCTGGGACTCGGGTTCGTCCCAGAAACACACACACACACACACACACACACACACACACACACACACACACACACACACACAATACTTGACAGACTTTGGGTGGGGGATTTGGGGGGGGGTCGCAATTGTGTGTGAATTGGGGGGACAGAAGTGCGCATTGGTGTATTGCACTCAGCGCGCGACTCCGAGAGCTTTGTTGAACAAGGAAGCTACACACGCAATATGCCAACAGTGTTTTTTGTTCCTTCTGTCTGAAACCAATCGCATATGTTACATAAACGACATTGCAATGACATTTTACGCAAGGCCATAATAACATTTACCTTAATAGGCTACAATACATTGTTGTGCCGTCGACTAAAGAAGTTCGTCATCGTAAGTTCAATGCACACCTTCAAGCCGGAAGCCCGGCCTGTGGCTTGGCAAGTCGACTTTTTTCGATTGCAAAATTTGGAGAAAGAATGGGGTCAAGTCCTATGTAGGCCCAGTTGCCATTCTCCTCAAAACAATACGTGTACGTTCCACTCTGCTGTGAACGCAGATATAGTTTTTGACACACAATCTTACATCGTATCCATACTATATCCCTACAGACAATGTGAAATTGTACATGATACTAAATCCACCCTAAGAATTCAGTACCATTGCAATGAGAACATCTGGTATATATCCCTAAAATAATTGAAAAGGTAAGTCTGACAATGTAAAAAGCCAGTCAGTCCACCATACCACATTTGTATTTTCAAAGGATTGCATAATAGAGATAACTTTTTCAGCACCAAATAATAGATATTAATATAATAATAAGTATGTATGAACATGTCCGATTGACTTTGTTAGTTCTTGTGTGGTTACTATTCTAACCTGTGGTGCTCCTAACAACCTGCTGCTTAGGGATCCACCGCCTTTTGCTGCAGCTCCTTTGCTGCTTCAGTATTCTGTCTTTACGTGGTGTCTTTGCACTGTAGCAGATTTCAATATCATGATTTTCAAAAAAAGACAAGATAACAAGATATCAAACCAGATAAACAGTTTAATTGTGGCCTATAACTGCAACCTGAGCCGATAGTCAGATTTATGTAGTAGTGTGCTAGTGGGCTTTGAATCAGGAAGGGATATGCAAAGGTATGCAGCATGTTTCATATTGTTTTCTCAAAACATGAGGATGTCCTTTATTAAGAAGTCAAAATGTATAGACCACCAACCTACACCGCAGAAGACTAATAACCTAAGCTAATTTCCCAAAGAAGTGACATGTTGTTTTAAGTTGGCTGCTGGTCGGGAGGCAGAGAGCCTAAGGATAATAATACAGAGGATACAGCAGATTAATCTCAATAGCGGAGTTACCGCGACTATTGCGTTCATTTTATTTGTAATGCTACCATTTTAATTTTGAATGCCCAAAAACTACAGCAGGCAGGCAAATGTGATGTCACATTGAAAGCCCATGAAGTAGACGAGGCTTCATTGACAAGGCTCCCAACTTTACTTCTGTATTATTACTTTTAGACGTTTTTTATTCCCGAATAATTGATTCACACATTCATTTTAAATTTTTTAATTTTACGAAGCATTGATAATTTAATTGGTCACTCAAAAGGGCACTTTGGACATTTAGAGCCAAATGGGCAGTTGCTCGGTCACCAATAGCCCCAAACATTATTAAGGTGATGACAAAGAATAGAAGATTTTGTATGCAAAAAAAAAATGTTACGTTTGGGTTTGTGTGTTGGAGGAGACCACTACAACCTGCTGAACTTGAATACAAACTTGCTTAGTCTGCTCCTTTATCTTCCTAATTATGTCAATATGACACAATGATGACGGATGACCACCTCAAACTGTTTTATTGGTAAAAGTTAACCAGAGAGAGGGATTTATAGGTTTAAAAGCTCAATTTACAGAAAAACACTCAGCAGGCAAATAAACAGAAACTTCAGGAATTTACACAGTGATGTGAGGTATGCGTGCTCCAGCTTAACCTACGTCACCAGTCCCTTCAGAACCCTGTGACGGGGCGCATAGCTACCGTCACGGTAGCGATACGCTACATACAGGAGACTGAGTGTGGGTTTGTCTTGTTTGTTTATGTATTCCGTTACCTTCATACTGTTTTAAAATCATTCATCAAACATGTCATTTATCATATGCACTACGACAGTTTAATACAATCTTGCAAGTACCATCCTTACAACTTTCTGTTTCTTTCTGCTTGTTTCCATTTACCATTAACGTCACCTGTTTTGTCGTAATAACCACTCGTCTTATGTTTATATGAGGGTTGGAGCACCGCGTCACCAGGGTTTATATCTACGTCAAATCTTCCGGGTAAACCGGAAGTGACCCCGAGTTATTATTTTTATTTTATTGCTGTCTTTTTACATTTTGGCTATGCCAAAATATAGCAATGGTGCACAGTTTATAAGGTTAATTGTTTCTCGCTAGTTGAGGATAGAACGGAACTTGTTTTAAAGCTGTTGTGTAACTGCTCTGGTAAACACCCCTGACGCAACGGGAAAATTGGTATGCACCAATTAGCAGCGGGGGTTAGGCCTACTTAGGCCGACGTTCAACAGTGGTTCGGGGAAGCTGATAGAGAGAGGACTTATGCCTGTATATTGCTCTCCTGTGTTGGACTTGTTTAAAGGTCCGGTTTCCTGAAATTTTGACTTATGTTTTTTTTTTGTGACTCTCAAGCCTATTTGATATGCTGAGTCAACCTTTTGTATATATATAGATTTTTTTTATGTTTTTGTTTTTTTGTTAATTTTTGTTCTATTTTTTTATCGCCTTAATGGCCTTAAATTGGGATAAATAAAAGATCCCATCCTATCCATCACTCCTCGTCTGCTCCTGAGTGTTTTTTTCATCTAGTTCAAGTCGCTCCAACACATCTACCCTTGACAAACCCTTACCGGATCGTGACTCCATCTCCTTCAGTTATTTTCTCTGGGTCAGAGAGAGAGTAAGAGAGAGAGAGATGATGTGCGAATACTGTATGTGAAGTGAAGTGTTCACTACAGGCATGTGATCTCATGTTTGGTGCTCAAATAAAATCCACAGAAACAATATGTAGTTGTGTTTGTGTCCACGTCTCCAGGCTACCATGAATGAGGAGGGAGAGGAGGGGAGTCCTACCTCTAAAACCCCTCTGTCTGGGGACTATGGCCGCCAGAGCCAAGCAGAGAGGTAAGAAGTTCTGTAACTGCCTGTGACTGTTATGCATCTCAGAGCAGCGATATATCATGAGACCTTCATTAGTCTGAGTAAAAGCTGTTTGTGTGTTGAGAACCCAGGGTCTTTTTAACATGAAGACCCATAAAATAAGCCCTCCAGACACTTCTTTTCGTTGATAATCGCGAATTGATCGTGCCCACGAATGCCCGGAGCAATGTAACAGCCCAAATGGCTTCCATGTTATTGGCTAGGGGCAGTGTGACAGTTCCAAATCAACATTTTTTAACCATTAATAATGCTCAAAATAGCACCAAACGTCTGCAGTAGCATGACTAGGGTCCCTACACATAAACCGATTCGTGAACAACTTAGTTAGCGTACCGGGAGTTTATTAAAAAAAACTGTTTGCCAGGTAGCAGGTATTCGACTTGTGTGGACTTCCTGGAAACATGGACTTACCGGTAAGGCACAGACTTGGAAAACAGTTTTTTCTATTAAACTCCCGGTACAATAACTAAGTTGTTGATGCTTCGTTTTATGTTTAGGGACCCTAGTCATGCTACTGCAGAGGTTTGGTGCTATTTTGAGCAATATTAGTGGTTAAAAAATGTCGATTTGGAAGCGTTCACACTGCCCCTAGCCAATAACATGGAAGCCATTTGGGCTGTTACATTGCCCCAGCTTTTTTTGTGGGTTTTCATGCCGAAAAATACCCTGGGTTCAAATTTCGCCGGAATTACACTTTAATCCTGGTTCTTGTTTTTCTAGAAGAGTCCAGCAGGAGAGGGCAGATTCCCCTGGACCCAGCTGTGTCTCCATGAAGAGTGACTGGTCTATGGATCACCCTGCTACGTTTAAAGATGGATGCCCTTCCAGAGAAGAGAGGCAGGAGTTCCAATCAAAAGATGAAAACAGAGCAGCTAGTTGTTATCACACGCTACCGATACTGATGTTTAGAAGTCATGAGAAATACATTAGGTGTGTGTGTGTGTGTGTGTGTGTGTGTGTGTGTGTGCGTGCGTGCGTGCGTGCGTGTTGAGAAAAGGTAAGGATTATCCAAGATTATTAAAACACAGCATCTACCAATCCGCCTTACATTCCTGTTGTTGTTTTTCTAGAAGAGTCCGGCAGGAGAGAGCAGACTCCCCTGGACCCAGCTGTGTCTCCATGAAGAGTGTCAGCTCTATGGATCCACCTGTTAAGTTTAAAGATGGAAATCAGTCTATTGAGAAAAGGTAAGGATTGATCAGAGATTATAAAAAGACAGCATCTATTGAATATCCTTAAATTGTAATTGTAAAAATTGAACCCAGGGTCTTTTTTGACATGAAGACCCATAATATAACCCATCCAGACACTTCTTTTCGTTGATAATCGTGAATTGAGCGTGCCCACGAATGCCCGGAGCAATGTAACAGCCCAAATGGCTTCCATGTTATTGGCTAGGGGCAGTGTGACAGTTCCAAATCAACATTTTTTTAACCATTAATAATGCTCAAAATAGCACCAAACCTCTGCAGTAGCATGACTATGGTCCCTACACATAAAATTATTCGTGAACAACTTAGTTAGTGTACCGGGAGTTTATTAAAAAAGACTGTTTGCCAGGTAGCAGGTAATCGACTTGTGTGGATTTCCTGGAAACATGGACTTACCAGTAAGGCACAGACTTGGAAAACAGTCTTTTTTTATTAAACTCCTGGTACAATTACTAAGTTGTAGATGCTTCGTTTTATGTTTAGAGACCCTAGTCATGCTACTGCAGAGGTTTGGTGCTATTTTGAGCAATATTAGTGGTTAAAAAATGTCGATTTGGAAGCGCTCACACTGCCCCTAGCCAATAACATGGAAGCCATTTGGGCTGTTACATTGCCCCGGCTTTTTTTATGGGTTTTCATGCCGAAAAATACCCTGGGTTCAAATTTCACCGGAATTACACTTTAATTCTGGTTCTTGTTTTTCTAGAAGAGTCCAGCAGGAGAGGGCAGACTCCCCTGGACCCAGCTGTGTCTCCATGAAGAGTGACTGGTCTATGGATCACCATGCTACGTTTAAAGATGGATGCCCTTCCAGAGAAGAGAGGCAGGAGTTCCAATCAGAAGATGAAAACAGAGCAGCTAGTTGTTATCACACGCTACCGATACTGATGTTTAGAAGTCATGAGAAATACATTAGGTGTGTGTGTGTGTGTGTGTGTGTGTGTGCGTGTGCGTGCGTGCGTGCGTGTTGAGAAAAGGTAAGGATTATCCAAGATTATTAAAACACAGCATCTACCAATCCGCCTTACATTCCTGTTGTTGTTTTTCTAGAAGAGTCCGGCAGGAGAGAGCAGACTCCCCTGGACCCAGCTGTGTCTCCATGAAGAGTGTCAGCTCTATGGATCCACCTGTTAAGTTTAAAGATGGAAATCAGTCTATTGAGAAAAGGTAAGGATTGATCAGAGATTATAAAAAGACAGCATCTATTGAATATCCTTAAATTGTAATTGTAAAAATTGAACCCAGGGTCTTTTTTGACATGAAGACCCATAATATAACCCCTCCAGACACTTCTTTTCGTTGATAATCGTGAATTGAGCGTGCCCACGAATGCCCGGAGCAATGTAACAGCCCAAATGGCTTCCATGTTATTGGCTAGGGGCAGTGTGACAGTTCCAAATCAACATTTTTTAACCATTAATAATGCTCAAAATAGCACCAAACCTCTGCAGTAGCATGACTATGGTCCCTACACATAAAACGATTCGTGAACAACTTAGTTAGCGTACCGGGAGTTTATTAAAAAAGACTGTTTGCCAGGTAGCAGGTAATCGACTTGTGTGGATTTCCTGGAAACATGGACTTACCAGTAAGGCACAGACTTGGAAAACAGTCTTCTTTTATTAAACTCCCGGTAAAATTACGAAGTTGTAGATGCTTCGTTTTATGTTTAGAGACCCTAGTCATGCTACTGCAGAGGTTTGGTGCTATTTTGAGCAATATTAGTGGTTAAAAAATGTCGATTTGGAAGCGCTCACACTGCCCCTAGCCAATAACATGGAAGCCATTTGGGCTGTTACATTGCCCCGGCTTTTTTTATGGGTTTTCATGCCGAAAAATACCCTGGGTTCAAATTTTGCCGGAATTACACTTTAATCCTGGTTCTTGTTTTTCTAGAAGAGTACAGCAGGAGAGGGCAGACTCCCCTGGACCCAGCTGTGTCTCCATGAAGAGTGACTGGTCTATGGATCCACCTGCTACGTTTAAAGATGGACGCTCTTCCAGAGAGGAGAGGCAGGAGTTCCAATCAGACGATGAAAAAAGAGCAGCTAGTTGTTATCAGACGCCACGATACTGATGTTTAGAAGTCATGAGAAATACATTAGGTGTGTGTGTGTGTGTGTGTGTGTGTGTGCGTGCGTGCGTGCGTGCGTGTGTGTTGAGAAAAGGTAAGGATTATCCAAGATTTTTAAAACACAGCATCTACCAATCCGCCTTACATTCCTGTTGTTGTTTTTCTAGAAGAGTCCGGCAGGAGAGAGCAGACTCCCCTGGACCCAGCTGTGTCTCCATGAAGAGTGTCAGCTCTATGGATCCACCTGTTAAGTTTAAAAATCGAGATCAACAACCTGCCAAGAAAAGGTGAGGTTTTATCAAATAAAAGTTCACATTTAAAAACATCCACAAATCCTTGCTACCAGATGGTGTTTTTCTTTTTCTAGAAAGATACAAGAGAGAGCAGACTCCCCTGGACCTAGCTGTGTCTCCATGAAGAGTGACTGGTCTACGGATCATCCTGCTACGTTTAAAAATCGAGGTCAACAACCTGCCAAGAAAAGGTGAGGTTTTATCAAATAAAAGTTCACATTTAAAAACATCCACAAATCCTTACTACCAGATGGTGTTTTTCTTTTTCTAGAAAGATACAAGAGAGAGCAGACTCCCCTGGACCCAGCTGTGTCTCTATGAAGAATGACCACTCTATGGATCACCCTGCTACGTTTAAAGTTAGACGCCCCTCCAGAGAGGAGAGGTAGGAGTTCCAAACAGACAATGAAAACTGACCAGTTAGTTCTCATTCGACTGTATTGATACTGATTTTAAGACTCAGGCGACATAAATTGCATCCTGTGTGTGTGTGTGTGTGTGTGTGTGTGTGTGTGTGTGTGTGTGTGTGTGTGTGTGTGTGTGTGTGTGTGTGTGTGTGTGTGTGTGTGTGCTCTCAACAGGTCAAAGGTTACCAGTGCTCGGTCTCTACAGCAGCATCAAATAGAGCTGATCAAGGTGTGTAAATTGCCAACAAGACATTTGACTTCCACATTTGGCTTCTCTCTTTAGAACATTGGCAAGTTAATCTAGGACATATGCTTCTGATGTCCTCAGTTAGTTCAGCGTAAAGTTCTCATTGATGTATGTTCTTTTCCAGAGGGCTGAGGAGAATGCACACACTTTTCTAGACAGGGAGCTGAAGAAGCTCTGGAGGATTCTCTTCCCTCATTACCCACAATGCACAGAGAGTGAGATAGAGGAGGAGGTGGAGTTAGATTCGAAGAAAGAGGAGCAGAGGTGGCGCGCGAAAGAGGGAGTTCTAGGCATTGCAAAGCTCTGCCTGACGGAGATGAACCAGGAGGAACTGGCTGACACACTGTGGGGCGGTAAGAGACACGTAATTTTAAGGGCAGAAGAGACTCTTACTTTGAAAAATAAATAGAGACTTATTTTAGTAGCAGTAAGAGACCTTGGTTACCCTTGTTGTTTCAAAGCATACATGGTGGTGCTTTCACTAGACAGTTAATATGTATTTAAGTCTTCTTGGGTTCTCTCCATGGTGGTGCTCACACTAGTCAGTTGATAATATGTATTAAAGTCTTCTGCGGTTCTATACATGGTGCTGCTTTCACTAGTCAGTTGATATGTATTAAAGTGTTCTGCGGTTCTCTACATGCGGGTCTACGTCTCATCCAAGTTACCAATGACGAGTCCTAGCCAATGAGAGGTAGAGTAGGGCGGGTCATGACTTCGCCCTCTGTCTGCTAAACTCTGCTGCTGCTGATAGACCACCTTGTGCAGCTTGTTTGCTCGCGCAAATGGCTAGCTCCACTTCCAGGCAGCGTGGAGAACACACTTACTGTTACTTATACAAGTGATTATGCGGGTGATAAGGTTAGCTTGTCAACTTAAAGAGCTAGTGAAAGTACGGTTTTAGCTCAAATTCGAACACGTCATGTAATCCTAATGGTTTCGACCCACGAAAATGTTGCGATATTTTATCAGTACCGTCAGTGTGTAACTGTAATGAGTGTTATAATGAGGGAACTCAGATGGAACAAGCTCAACGCGTCATCCCACGGTGCTCTTTGGTCACGAACAGTACGCCACCTGCGTTCGCAGCAGAGTGGACGTACTGTTTTGGGGAGAATGGCAAAAAGGATTTGGCCCTATTTTTCTTTAAATTGGGGACCTCTTTCAGTCATAGTGCTAAAAGGGCAGAGATAACTATGTTGATGATCATATAAGACAAATTTCCATGAGAAAAGAAATCGCAGATACAAGAGTATCTGACCCGTGCCATGTTGCCTGTAAGGGTGGTTAGTGTAGTTTTATGTGTCAGTGTCACTTTGTTAAACAGAGTTTGTTAAGAGTTTGGTTGGGGCGTGCATTGCTCTTATTCTTTCTTTTCTGGCAAAAAAATGTTGTCACCTTTTTGGGCCATCACCAGTTTGCCCCCCTGTTTTAACAATGAACATATTCAGCAGCTATTTAAAATTTTGAACGAAGGAGAAGTATAGCAACAAATAAAAACAATAGCTTATTTACCAATAATGGGTTGGTAAATGAACATGAGTAGGAAAATTCACTAGAAAAATACAATAAATTGTGCGTTCTTGTGTATGAAGTTGCATCGCCATGCACAAAGGGTATGGCATGAGTTCTCAACTGCTTGATTCTTTATTATTAATTTGTTCCTATATCTATGTAAGCCTTATTAGAAAAAAGTTTAATCCCAGCTGCGCTTGGCTGCTGAGTTGACAGATTCGAGCCAGGCCAATTTAGTATAAAGTAGAAAACAGCAATTGAGATCTGATGAGTTTGTAGTTTGACCGCCAATTGTATTCTGCTTAAATGCATTGCACTGACTGTTTAATGCTGTTAAATGCAGGTCAAAAATAGCACTCATTTAAATTGTTTTTTGTCCATGTATGCAACTCGCAGCTAAAGAAAGATTCATAATTCTACAAATCCTATCGCCTCGGAAATAAAATGTATAATGTCTTTCTTTTTTTTCTTTTTTTAGGAATGGAAGCTGTTGAGTGCCAACGTCAAATCAAGTCTCATCTGAAGAAGAAGTTCAGTTGTGTGTTTGAGGGAATCGCTAAAGCAGGACAGTCAACAGGTCTGAATGACTTCTACACAGAACTCTTCATCACAGAGAGAGGCAGTGGAGAGGTCAACATGGAACATGAGGTCAGACTGATTGAAAGAGCTTCCAGGAAATCAGTAAAGGAAGAAATACAAATAAAATGTGAAGACATCTTTAAACCCTTACCTGGACAAGATCAACCAATCAGAACAATGATGACAACTGGAGTGGCTGGCATTGGTAAAACCGTCTTAACAAACAAGTTCACTCTGGACTGGGCTGAAGGCAAAGCCAATTACCTACACTTCACATTTCACTTCACTTTCAGAGAGCTGAATTTACTGAAAGGGAAAGAGTTTAGCTTGGTGGAACTTCTTCATCACTTCTTTCCTGAAACCAAAGAAGCAAGAATCTGCAGATACGATCAGTTCCAAGTTGTCTTCATCTTGGATGGTCTGGATGAGTGTCGACTTCCTCTGGACTTCCAGAGCAACCAGATCTGGACTGATGTTACAAAGCCGACCTCAGTGGACGTGCTGCTGGCAAACCTCATCAGGGGCGACCTGCTTCCCTCCGCTCGCATCTGGATAACAACGCGCCCTGCAGCAGGCAATCAGATACCTGCTGAGTGTGTTGACATGGTGACAGAGGTAAGAGGGTTCACCGACCAACAGAAGGAGGGGTTCTTCAGGAAGAGATTCAGAGGAGAGGAGAAACTTGCCAGAAAAATCATCTCCCATGTCAAGGCATCACAAAGCCTCCACATCATGTGTCGCATCCCAGTCTTCTGTTGGATCATTGCTACAGTTCTGGAGGACTTATTTAAAACCTCCAAGAGAGGAGAAGAGGTGCCCAAAACCCTGACTCAGATGTATATCCACTTCCTGAGGGTTCAGTCCACACAGGGTGACAGGAAGTATCATGGGAGGGCTGAAACAGATCAATGTCTGAGTTCAGACAGCAGGGAGATCATTGTTTCTCTTGGAAAACTGGCTTTTAAGCATTTGGAGAAAGGCAACCTGATCTTCTACAAGGGAGACCTGGAAGAGTGTGGCATTGATATCAGAGAGGCCTCAGTTTACTCAGGGGTGTTCACCCAGATCTTCAAAGAGGAGTGCGGGCTGTACCAGGACAAGGTTTTCTGCTTTGTCCATCTGAGCATCCAGGAGTTTCTGGCTGCCCTTTATTACGTTATCGTTTACGTCCTTGGCATTTTTGTCAATCCACTCTCGGAAGAAAAACAAACCTCCATGGAAGATGACCTCCTTCTCCTCTACCAGAAAATTGTGGACAAGGCCTTACAGAGTGAGAACGGACACCTGGACTTGTTCCTTCGCTTCCTCCTGGGCCTCTCTCTGGAGACCAATCAGATTCTCCTAAAAGGTATGTTTGGAACGATAAGAAGTAGCCCACTGACCAATCAGAGAACAGTTGAATATATCAAGCAGAAGATAGGTGGAGATCTCTCTCCAGAGAGAAGCATCAATCTGTTCCACTGTCTGAATGAGCTGAACGACCGTTCTCTAGTGAAGGAGATCCAACAGTCCCTGACATCAGGAAGTCTCTCCAGAAAAGATCTCTCCCCTGCTCAGTGGTCAGCTCTGGTCTTCTTCTTACTGTCATCAGAAGAGGAGCTGGACGTGTTTGATCTGAATAAATACTCTGCTTCAGAGGAGGGTCTTCTGAGGCTGCTGCCAGTGTTTGAAGCCTCCAAAACATATCTGTAAGTAAACAAATAAAATCTATAACAATACACACGACACAATGTAGATAATACTATATTATAGAAGTAATAATGTAAACAAAACCTCCCTATAGGTTTACTTATATCTATTACAATGCACACAACACAATATACATAAAACTAGAATAAAAAATATAAAGGTAAATTATATTCTCAGAGTTCATTTCAAAGACCAAATAAAATAATATTATACATAACATTGTACATCTAATACATACAAACATAGCACAATTCAACTAACATGTTCTGTTTATTTTGTGTGAAGGCTGAAAGGCTGTGATCTGTCAGAGAACTGCTGTGAAACTCTGGCTTCAGTTCTTAGCTCCAACTCCTCTAGTCTGAGCGAGCTGGACCTGAGTTCCAATGATCTGCAGGATTCAGGGGTGAGGCTGCTCTCTGCTGGACTGAATAATCCACACTGTACACTGCAAACTCTCAGGTCAGTTAACCTCAATGTGCAAACAGTGACACAAGGTTCCATATCAGAAGACAATTCTAACTTCTTAACTACCGCCCCCTTGTTTGAGAATGTCCTCCTAAATTACGTCTAAACATGTAATCTTATAACTCAGTAGTTGTTACGACAACATTCATGCCTGTGGGATCATTGGAAAATTTTACACCTTGCTGTTAAGGTGAATATTCTAATACATCCATATGCTTGCAAACTTACCATTAAATATAAACACAATATAATAATAGAGCACCCCCCAGGTGGTAGTTAACAGATAAATAAACTAAACTAAATACATAATTTTCATTAGAGTAAAAACACAATTCTATTTTGCAAGATCAGTATATGGTATGTGTTCTGCCCCTGGCATTGAAAGTGTGTTTTTTGTAATGTATGTGGCATAGGTGGCCTGTACCTTTAAGAGGGAATGCTCTAAGGGAGGGGCTGCTAGTTAGGTGACCGGAAGTCACAAGCATGTTATTCACATAGAGAGCATGCAGGATCGACAGCTTGATCAGCTCTTCCATTAAGATGCAGTTCTACATCTTCTTGTTTGTTAAAGCAACGTCTGTAAGTATTATCTTTGTTTTCCATGTGTTGAATTATAGATTTACTTCTTTATGCTTACTGTTTAGCTTTATTAATACTTTATGTTTGTATTGTGTTTACAGTTTCACGAAATTACCATTAAACTACATGAGTAGTCCTCAACACGCTGTGGAGTTTTTTGGGAAATGTTTAACTGAGTGGATAGTTAGCTTGCTTGGCTAGCGAGCCCATTACAGTATGCGTTACATTCAGTTTGATTATGATGGTATCAAGTGTATGTTTTATTTAATCCTTATTCTTCTCATTATCTTGTAGTCCGACATAAAAAATAATACAAAATAAAAACAAGAAGTTTCTTCTTAAACTTTATTTTTAAGGACAGTATAATATGTTTTGCTGAATATCTTTACATCTTTTTGTCTTCAAACCATTAACGTTTAGAGATCTTACTTTTTTACATTGGCTTATCTTCTCTTTTATAAATCTTTAAAAAAGTGAATGATGTGTGTTCTTTTAAGCACAGTCACTAACATGTTCCTGTTTATTTTGTGTAAAGGCTGAATGGCTGTAAACTGTCAGAGAGATGCTGTGGAGATCTAGCCAAAGCTCTCTTCCACAACAAATGTCTGAGAGAGCTGGACCTGAGTACCAATGATCTGCAGGATTTAGGAGTGGAGTTTCTCTGCTTTGGACTCTCTCATAGTCCCTTCTCTGGACTGGAAACTCTCAGGTCAGTTTTAATCAATGTGCAAACAATTCAATGCGCTAATCAGCTTATAACTCAGCACCTCTGATGGCCACATCTAGACTCTGGTATCATTGGAAAGTTATACCTTTTTGATCAGGTGGATATTCTTGTATGTCCATATGCACAAAGATGTTTAGAATGTTTCAAAAATATGTTTAAAATGTTTCAGAAATGTTTCAAAAAAATATGATCAGAGATCTTTAAAATGTGTAAAATATGATCAGAGATGTTTAAGTTATGATCAGAGATGTTTAAAATGTGTAAAATTATTAAAAGATCTTTCAAAACACAGGGATTTAGAAAAAAAATTGGGGGGGGGGGCTCAGCTAGAATTTGTTCTCTGAGGGGGGGCTCACTCTCTCATACTTTGAAAACCCCTGCTTTAATACATATTATCAACTGACTAGTGAAAGCACCACCATGTATAGAACCCCAGAATACTGTAATACATATTATCAACTGACCAGTGAAAGCACCACCATGTATAGAACCCCAGAAGACTTTAATACAAACGCTACGTTATGAAACTGACTTATGAACTGATAAGTGAGAGCACCATCATGTAAATTAAATCCTGGGGAGAACCCTAGAACTCTTTAATAAATATGATCATTTTAATAATTATTATCACCCCCATTTGGTTTAAAGTCTGCCAGCACTGCTGATTTATTTGACATCTTGACAACAGCTCTGTCGGTCTTGCCAATTCTCATACAAGACGCAAGTGTCAAAATAGTACCGGATTATTTGAATGATGTTCTAATGTTGAAATACAAAACTAACAAAGGCTAGTTTGGCTACTAAAATATTGGGGACAAGCCCCACAAAGTTCCTAACATGTTCATGTTTATTTTTGCTTGAAGGCTCAATGGCTGTAATTTGTCAGAGAGATGCTGTGAAGATTTGGCCTCAGTACTCATCTCCTCTAGTCTGAGAGAGCTGGACCTGAGTACCAATGATCTGCAGGATTCAGGAGTGAAGCTGCTCTCTGCTGGACTAGGGAGTCGTTTATGTACACTGGAAACTCTCAGGTCAGTTTTACTCAATGTGTAAACAGTTACAACGAAAGGTTCCATAACAGAAGAGTTTCAAAAGATTGACATCTATGAAAGTTAAAATTCAATGGCCGAATATGTAATACTCATTAGAATTCAGGTTGAACAAAGTGTGTGTGTGTGTGTGTGTGTGTGTGTGTGTGTGCATGCATAGGTTGTCTGGCTGCCTGGTCACACAGGAAGGCTGTGTTTCTCTGGCCTCAGCTCTGAGCTCCAACCCCTCCCATCTGAGAGAGCTGGACCTGAGCTACAATCACCCAGGAGGCTCAGGAGTTTCGCTGCTCTCTGCTGGACTGGAGGATCCACGCTGGAGACTGGATACTCTCAGGTATGGAGAGGACAGCTTCCCACTCAGGGACAAAGTCTCCTACAAGGATTCAACCACCTGCTATATTAAATGGTTTAAAATGTAACTCATGCTGTGTAGAAAGCTATGAGACAGCAGATTATGAATGTGACGATTCCATGTTTAAAGACAACCTGCTGCTTTCACTTTGTTTACCCCCAGTGCTGAGAACAGTGGAGTGTGGAGGCTGAAACCAGCTCTAAAGAAGTGTAAGTTTATGTTCAGTTTGATTCATCACAAAACACCAACTATTTAGAGGGAAAGTCCATCCAGAAAGCAGTAGGGGTAGTCCATTCAAATCCTACTGGGAATGAAGATGATGGTTTATTAATACTGTAAATGAAAACAATTAAGCTTCCTTGTATAAAATCCAATAGGTGTTATTCTCGTCATACTATTATTTATTAATTAGGATATGTATTATTGTGATGATTATTAGACATAATCATATAATAATTATGACATTAACAGTATTAATAATAGTTGTAATAGTGTTTAATTATAAGGCTTATTTATTATTATAAATACTATTTTGATAATAATAACTAATTGTTAATATATTATTATTATTTAGGCCTATCATTATATAATCATAGTAATTCTATGTTTATTTTATATTCAGAACATAATACTATTATTGTTGTTGCTGTTATCATGCTATTGTCTTATTTAATTCAGGTTATTATGTTGGACATAACAAGATAATAATAATAACTAGAAAATGCATTCCCTGCAGAAAATGCAGTGAGTGCTGTAGTACAAAGTGAGGTCGAAAATATGTTTTGATAAAGCCACATAGACGAAGACGTAAAGAAAAGTTAAATGGCTTAAATAAAGTGAAGGGATTTGAACAGTTCAAAAGTCTAAATGGAGTAAACAATGTAAACATGCACACTATTTGAAAAAATGTAGATGGTTGGAAACAAATAAAGTGACAGCTGAACGAAAAGTGCAAAGCATTGCTAAAAATGCAGAAATGTAAACAGAATTTAATTGAAGAATCTGAAAGGTCAAATGTTTTTGAAGTGCACTGCTAAAAAACCTGGAAGCTGAAATCCAAAACTGACAAAACGGACATAATTGCATTATCTGAAGAAGCAAAGTGCTGAAATACGTTGTTACAATTGTTACAAAAGCTGGAAGCTAAACTGTAATACTCTCAAAGATATTAGTAGTGGTACTAGCTGTAGTAGTAGTAATGGTAGTAGTAGTAGCTGAAGTAGTATTAGTAGTTGCTGAAGTAGTAGTAGTAGCTGAAGTAGTAGTGGTACTAGCTGCACAAACGATATGCCATATGAAAGTTATGGTATTGATTGATGTTTGTAGAAATAATTATAATTATCCCGCCTTTCTCTTTTAAAAAACAGCCGAAATTCTATGTACTCGCCTAATGCTAATTTTTCCAGCCTAATGTGATTAAAAGTATTCCAATTGGGCGGGAAAAATCGCCCAATCTGGCAATGCTGCCTGAACGTCGTAAAAGTAGCCCAATTGAGCGAGAAAAACTGCAAAAAAAAAATAAAGGTCATCGAAATTCTGTTTTTTGTTAAACCTTTCAACTAAGGTTAACGATAAACAAGTGACCAAGTTACGAAGGCTGAAGTAGCAAGAATTGGCGGACGGCTCCGCGATCCTCCCATTTGACTTCCAGTGTAAAAAATAGTATTTTAAAAGTAGAATATCTTAAAAGCATAAAATATTTTAAAACCTGAAAAGAATCGTGCGATTCCAAGATAATCTGAACATTTTAAATTTGGAATGGAGTCTCTAGGTGAAAAATTTAGGAAAGAGATAGGTCCCAAAGTTTGTAGAGAATAAAGAAGCAAGAATAAAACTTAAGAAGAACAATAGTTGAGCGCTGTATGCAGCACTCACCTATTAATAATAATAATAATATGAATATAATGACACATGTATTTCATATCGCTCCTATAAACACAATACCTTTTGAATATGAATAAATTCCACCCCGCCTAATATCCGATGGTAGCCTAAGTTTCTATGTAGTACATTCAGAAGTATTCAAGAAAACAGTACTGGTCATCACCAGTACTGTTTTCTTGAATACTTCTTGACAAGATGAAGATGATGACGATGAATAATGGGATAGCAGCCTCATCATGTCTTGTTCTCCCGTCAGATGCCTGTGAACTCACACTTGACCCAAACACAGCCCACATACGACTCTCTCTGTCTGAGGACAACAGAAAGGTGACGTGGGTTGAAGAGGACCAGTCGTATCCGGATCACCCAGAGAGATTTGACTACTGTGAGCAGGTGTTGTGTAGAGAGGGTCTGACTGGCCGCCGTTACTGGGAGGTAGAGAGGAAAGGAGATGTTGGTATAGGAGTGACATACAGAGGGATCGCAAGGAGAAAAGTGGGTGCTGACAGCAAGCTTGGAGGAAACGGCAAGTCCTGGAGTCTTTATTGTTCTAATGATGGTTACTTTGCCCGGTACAATGACAGAAGTACATTGATACGTCTCCCTCCCCCTGGCCCTAACAGAGTAGGAGTGTATCTGGACAAGCCTGCTGGCACTCTGTCCTTCTACAGAGTGACCCCAGATGTAGCAGGGTCCTCAGACAAACTGACACACATCCACACCTTCCAGTCCACATTCACCGAGGACCTCCTCTCTTGGTTTGACATTGGGAGCTCTGGTTCCTCAGTGTCTCTGTGTCGGTTGTAGTGACATACACACTCACTCACTCACTCTTACATAAAAACACACATTTGTACATAGTGAATAAAAAATTCACGTAGACACACAAACACACTTATGAGACACACAAAAGACACTTATAATAATAATAGTAGTTCGTGTTTGAACTACTGGGCAGAGCAGCAGGGCTAAAACTAAAGCCTATGCAAGGAATTGTCTGCTCGCTCCTATAATCACAATAGCTTTTCTGTATATGAATGAATTCCACCCCGCCTAGTATCTGGCAGTAGAGTTTCTAATCCCAGCCCTAGTGTTACTCAAATTGTGTATTTTTCTTACATATCTTCCTCATCGTCTTAATATATAGACTATATATATCGTGTGTTACGATGCAGAGTCCTGTGTTTGTTTTCCTTTTTGTGTTTAATAACCAAGACAATCTTTTAGTTCAAGTTTTGGTATACTTATGTTAAATTTTAACCTTTGAGATTTGTTTCTCATTTTGCCTGTTTTTGTTTTGCTGTTGGATTTTTTTGTATGTGACAGTCGCTGCTTCTTGGAATAACGTGATTTAATTTACTACGTCAATACACTTATTTTTTCAGAAGCATTAAATTCAATTTGGCACACACACATAGTAATGGTAATGGTAATATAGTGAGTAGTTGTTTTTTGAAGTTTCTCATGAAATGTTTGTGAGGACCCGTTATCTTGGATTATATGCATCTGGACCCACAGAGAGATAGGCCTACAACACTTTTATATTCGTATTGATTTAAATACTTGCACACAACTATATTCCAAATGCCACATTTTAGTTGTTTCTGAAAGGTTTAGAATGATAGATCTTCCATAAGGTTAACCAAGCAGGTTCCACAAAATAAAAATGGAAAATGATTTCATTCCAAGCAGATTTTATTTTATTAATTAATAAATGCAAGTAGCCTTGCGGAAATTCTGATGATGTTCCTGTTGTGAATTACTTTAAACTGAATAGACTTTTTTTTTTTAATGTGTTTATTGTGTTCATGTAAGGTTTTTTCTTCTCTATTATACTTGTTAATAAAGCATAATGGTGATTCACAACTCAGTGAGCCAATTGAATCTTGTGTGTTCAGCCGATGATTCTTCCCGTTTCTTCATTTAAAGCTTAGCAGATGTTTCTCCAGAGATCAGCTCTCTGTTGGTTACCCTAGCAGCCCACCTGGAATGTCCTTCCATTAACAGTTCAAAGATTTAAAGATAATAATAGAAAATAAAAGCTTTCAGCTATAGCTCCTCCCTGCCTTGGTACCTCCTTCATTGTTTTCCTTATTAGTTCCCGGTCAAATCCCTTTCATTACTCACCTCAGCAATGGAGCTCTCACTGTCCTGCATTATTCCCCTGCCTCACTCTCAAGCTAGATGTCAAGAGAGGTGGTGGAGTGATAATTATTTATTGAGCAGCATATATAATTTCTCATTCATAGTCATACTGAATGTAAATACAACTGATCTGAAATACCAGGCTGGGACATTGCAAATGAGGCTACCCAAAGTTCCAAGCAGTAAGCCCAGAATTGCTCCTTAAACAACTATCTGATGGGGAAGCAACTGCAAACAATTTTGTGACCCCAGTTTATGCATGGGCCAGCGAGGCTATTAACTGTCAAAACGGGGAGCCCCTGGCCATTACAAGGGACTCAGCTGTAAGCTAACTGAAGTTAACTGATTAGTACCACATTTATTTTTTTATTTTCATTGTAACATCGTAAACCCTTGAGGAACTCACTAAAATTGACCACTCAGACCACTCAGTTGAGAAATTATACCATCATTGTGCTTTTATCCAGGAAAACCCAAGCTCCCTTGTTTCTTTAATCTAGGCCTCTCCAATATGGCGGCGACGTTGACATACGATCCAAAGGCCAACACGGCGTTTATGTGTGTGTCTATGGAGGAGACGACGTGTTCAGGAAACGAAAGTTAACCCGAAACCAAAATAACAGTACGTGGAGGAACTTGTGAGAACAAGAACAACACTTTTTTTTTTAAAACAAACTAGCGTCTCACATTATAAGGCGAGTACCTTTTCTGACGTCACGGTGGGGGCGCGGTCTGTGTGGGCGCGCGGAGTTCCGGATGGGCAGCGGTGGACTGCAGCGCACTCGGGAAAGCTGGGCATTTCGAACTCTTATCGTACAACGCCACGGTGTGTGTGGATGGTGAAGCGCCGTCGGAGCAGCAATTTGTTTAACGAAAGATGTGAAAGAATAACGTAAATAACACACTTATCCAAGTTACCAAGACAAGTCATACAAGTGATGACACATTAACTTTCTCCTTCCTCCTCACCCATTTCAAACTTTATCAGGACAGCTCGTCTATTTTATCTAAAATGTATTCAAACTTTTTCATTTTTACGATTTGTTTAACTATTACACTTTATTTGTTTCCAACCATTTTACATTTTGAAATGGTGTGCATGTTTACATTGTTTATTCCATTGAGACTTAAACTATTCAAATCTTTTCACTTGATTTAAGCTATTCAAATCAACATTTATTTTACGTTTTTAACTGTCGCTTTATTAAAACATATTTTTAACATAACTTGGAACAACAGCACTATTTTTTGCAGGGAATTATCTTAACTAACTAAAACAAATGTTTTCTAGGAATGGCCTCTGCTAAAACGTCCTGGTCTAAAGAGAAATTTTCATGTTCCATCTGTCTGGATGAGTTCAGAAGCCCAGTTTCCACACCATGTGGACACAACTTCTGCAGAACCTGTATTACAACGTTCTGGGATGGCCAAGTCCGGTAGAAATGTCCTTTTTGCAACAAGCTTTTCCACACTAGACCTGATTTACGGGTCAATACCCTCTTATCAGAGCTGGCCGCTCAGTTTAGAACAACGTTACGAGTAAAAGAGCAGCCTTGTGTTGAACCAGCAGAAGTTCCCTGTGACGTCTGTACTGGGACCCAGCTGAAGGCCGTGAAGTCCTGCCTAGTGTGTCTTATCTCTTACTGCCAAACCCAACTGGAGCCACATCAGAGCTGCACGCCTGAAGAAACATCGGCTGGTCGAGCCTATGGACCGTCTGGAAGACAGGATGTGTAAGAAACACTAACTACTTCTGACACACAAGTGTATGTGTGTCAGTTCTGCACAGAGGGTGACCACAGGTCCCATCCTGTTGTACCTCTAAAGGAGGAATATGAAGTGAAGACAGCCCAGCTAGGGAATTGAGGCTGAAGTTCTGTAGAGGATCCGGGAGAGAAAACTAAAGATTAAGGAGATCAAAGACACAGTGGAACTGAACAAGAAAGACGCAGACAGAGAGATAGCCAAAGGTCTGCAGGTCCTCACTGCTCTCAAGCGCTGTATTGAAAAGTGCAGGCATGATTTCTACCGAACTGTTCAAGAGAAACTGAAATCCACAGAGAAACAAGCTGAAGGCCTCATCAAAGAGCTGGAGCAGGAGATAAAAGATCTGACCAATAGAAGCTCAGAGGTGAAGCAGCTCTCACACACTAAAGACCACCTCCACTTCCTCCAGACCTTCAGATCCCTGAAGGATCCTCCACCCACCAGGGACTGGACGACGGTGGAGGTCCGTCCTGCTTCATACGTAGGGACCTTGAGGAGATCCCTGGATCAGCTGGAGGAGACACTGATCATGGAGATGAAGAAGGTGCCTGACCTGAAATCAGCTCTTTTGAAGTATAAGTTTCTCTTTTGTTTGATTTATCACAACACACGCCAACTATTCAGATAGGAAGTCCTTCCACACAGCAGTAGGGGTAGTCTGTTCATTCAAATCCTGCTGGGAATGAAAATGATGGTTGACCTCATGTGGGTTTATTTTCAAATAAACCCCAGAACAAATTTCGCTTTCACTTCTTTATTTTTTTCCTTCTTTATTTAGCAAAGAATAATCAATTCTCAGTACTGTATGCTTTAATGCACTGAAATAAAATGCTTACACACTTAAATGCACATACTGGGGAATGAGCTTTCTTTCTGTGTGGATAAATAGCCTTATCATGCCTTCTTTTCCCTTGTTGCCTGTAAACTCACACTGGACCCGAACACAGCCCACAGACATCTCTCTGTCTGAGGACCACAGAGAGGTGACACAGCTTGGAAAGACACTGAGATATCCTGATCACCCAGAGAGATTGGACTACCATAGAGAGATGTTGTGTAGAGAGGGTCTGACTGGCCGCTGTTACTGGGAGGTAGAGTGGGCAGGAGAGGTTGAGATAGGAGTGACATACAGAGGGATCACAAGGAGAGTAAGGGGTGATAAAAGCATGCTTGGAAACAACGTCAAGTCCTCGAGTCTTTATTGTTTTGATGGTGATGATGATAGTGATGATGTTGATGATAGTGATGATGATGATGATGATGATGATAATGATGATGATGATGATGATGACGATGATTGTGTTTACAAAACAAAACACACTTTTTCTATAACAATCATACATCTCCCTCCCCCTGGCTCTAAAAGAGGAGGGTTTATCTGGACAAGCCTGCTGGCACTCTGTCCTACATAGTGTCAGTTTCATTGGGGTCCTCAGACACACTGACACACATCCACACCTTCCAGTCCACATTCACAAAGAACCTCCTCCCTGGGTTTATGTTACAGGGTGATGGTTCCTCTCTGTCTCTGTGTCAGTTGTAGACACACACACACGTTTGTACATAGCTAATAAGAAATACATACGCACACGTTTGTATAAATTATCAATAAAGACACACAATCACAAGTTTGTGTAAATAAATAGACATACACATAAATACATTTATAAATGTACTTTATAAACACAAACACATGCTTGCATGCAGGTTATAAAGCAGCAGGTGATATTAGTATCTTGTGGTGGTTCGTCTCTGTATTGAGCTGGGGAGTATACCACGAACCTCGCTGAATATACTCAGGCTTTCTTGGGAAAACCTGTCTCGACAGACGCAACTCGCAATCAGAGTTAAATGGTACCCCAACGCTCACGGTTTTCCGCTTTAGGTTCAATGCGCGTTCACATAAAAGGGGCGTTTATCGTGTCATTTGACTCACCCTTATGCAAAATGAATCGAGCGAGAGCGGTGTATTTCACCCAAGACGAGCAGTGTATTATTATGAATTCCTACGAGGAATTCAAAGTCGAAATCACAGCCAAGGGGAACACGGTTGCCCATAATAAGGCTAGGCTGGCGTGCTGGCAAAAAATAGCCGACCGTGTTAATTCGTAAGTGAAAAGATTCTGCATATTGTCTAAAAAATATCTATCATGTATCATCATGCCTTTTACCCCCATAGCTGTGGTGCCAGCACGCTCCTACGAACATGGGGCTAAGTCAAAAATAAATATAAAAATATTATTCAATGTGGTAAATTGTAAGCATCCATTTGAATAATTTCAGGTGAATCTAGCCTATGACTTGCAATGGCCTAGGCTCCAACCTTTAATCTCATGTTGATTACCTGTAGCAAATAAAAAGAAAACCCAAATTAATACGACTGGGAGGGGGACCGCTCCACCGCCCTTCACCACTTCGGAGGAGCTGGCTCTCGCCACTAACGAAGGTCGGCAGATGATGGTAGGAGTGGAAGGGGGGATGTCCTCTGACCCCACTGCCTCGACATCCAAGGCGTTTGTAATGAGTATGTATTCATGTATTGGCAATGGACATAAATAATTGTCTTGCTAATCAAATGTGAAATGATTGAGTGTAAATTAATTGTCATTTTTAGTTGAAGGTACAAACATTATTTTGGAGGAGCCGCCGACAATCAATCTCCAATCAGAGGTATATAACTATCAAAGCAAAGTGTCACGTATTCTTCTAAATGTTTAATTTTTGGAAAGAATGTCCTATAATAGGTTTCCCTGATTCTTTCAGGAGACTCTGTCGGCCTGTGACTCCAGGGCGACTATGGAGGTGATTTTTCTTAACAATTCTCAGCTATAATATGAATTTGTAGAATAAAAAATGCCAAGGCCTAAGTGTGTCACTGACATAGCGGTTATGTAAGGGATAATGGACAACACGGCACTTGACTATCCAAGGTTAATGTAGGCCTACGTTGAACGTGGGGCCACCTTTGAACTTTCTAAAGAGCCATCACAATGGGGAAACTCAACCGAGCAGTGCTGTAACTGTTTCACATGACTCTTCCTTTTGATCATTTATTCTATAGAGGGAAATGGCATTGGATAGGCCATCCACCTCCACCTCAACCTCCTCAAGGCCTTGTCGAGGGACGGACAAGGTTTTTATTTAGGTTATTCTTTTTGTAAGGTGCGCCACAAGGCTTTGACCATGGTAACTGAATTAGGATTTTAACCCATAATTTCTTTAAATTGGAACAGACACTATAAGGGCGCTGTACAAGCGCAACTTGGAACTGGACAACGATATTAAAGTCTTGGTGAAAAAAAATTGAAGTTCGAGATCCAGCTCCTCGAGAGGGTAGGCTATTATTTTTATTACCTAGATTTTCTTTGGTTAAGCTCGACTGACTACTGAAATAATGTTATTTTTTCTACTTTCACAGCAACTGCATGGCGATGCGACGGCTAATAAATAAAATAATTGAACACGAGCAAATGTTTTTCCGTCCATTGTATTTGTAGCAGCCTTTGACATCGAAATAACCGGAGAGTCTTTGACGGGTGCAATATTGAAATTTATGAAATTTACGGAACACCACAGATTAGGGAATTGTAAACAGGCTGTCACTCCAAAAAAAAAAAAAAAACCTCCACTCAGGAGGTTTTATTTTACCTGAAAGTGTGTTAAATCCTTCCTTGACAATTTGACTGGGCAAGAAGCTGGGAAACGCCACGAACATATTAAGCAAAGTATTGAGCGCAGCTAAAACCTTGCGAATAGCACGACACACCGTATTTTTGCCAATATGTTCTGCATCACCAACTGCATGTAAATATGTGCCCGTGTCAAAAAATCGCAGTGAAACACAGACACACTGCGCAACAGTAAGTGCACGGCTTCTTTGTGTAGCATTGCCTACATACGGTCCAACAAGGACGATCAAATAACGAATACTGTAACGCCCATTGAAATACTCGAGACTCCGGCTCCTTTTACTGATGGTTTAATCACACCGTAGAACTACAATACAATACAGACATGAAATTAGTTTAACACACAAACAATTACCCAAGAGCACACAAATCCTCCACGGCAAACAAAAAGGAAGCAAAAACAACACTAACCACTTTGCCTGCTTGTAGCCAATGGGGTTAACTTAAATCTCTTGTTGCCTGCTTGAAACGTAAATCCTTAGAAAGTATATAGAACGTAAATCCTTAGAACGTATATAGAACGTGGCTTGTCTGCAGCTGCGACACTAGCTTCTAGAAGCTTCTCGGCGAAAAAACGAAGAAGAAATAAAACATACATTTACGAGAAATAACACGAGTCCACCTTGAGGTCAAAGACCGAATTACATATAATACCCCACAGAGCAGGAAAACACTGCCTGCAGTTACACTCCCACCATCAGACAACGTATGATTTCTAACAGACTTAACATAGTGAACAACGTCTTTCCCAAAACAAACCATTGCATAATCAGACAATGTGGTTACATCACTTTCACGAAATGAATTGACCTTTTACTCAGCTTCAAGCAAAAGTACAGTTTTATGTATGGACCTTTCCAAATATAATGGTCTAGTTGTGTATGTGCCTTTACTGTCTCGTGTTGTGTCACTAAGCAGTAGTTTGAGCTTTCTGACTTTCCCATCAACTCCTGGGAAGACTTCGGTAACCCTTGCCATCTTCCACTGATTTCTGGATGTGGCATCATCTTGCAACAGGACTATGTCATTCACTTTGGCATTTCTCCTCTCCTTGTTCCATTTACTTCTCTGTTGCCGACTCAGCAAATACTCCTTTCTCCACCTGTTCCAGAACTCATTTGACAAGAACTGAACTCTCTTCCACCTCTTCTGCAGATAGAGATCTTCTCTAACGAACTCTCCAGGTGGCGGTTCAATGATTGACGATTTCATTGTCAGAATATGATTTGGCGTCAAAGGTTCTGGTCCTGATGGATCATTGAGATGCTCTGTGGTCAACGGTCGACTATTCACTATAGCCATTACTTCATATAGGAAGGTTCTCAGTGAAGAACTGTCTAGTCTTCCTGCAGACTGGTCTAGGATGGATGTAAGGACACTTCGGACCGTTCGTATCTGCCTCTCCCAGACACCACCCATGTGACTGGAAGCAGGTGGGTTCATGACAAAGCTGCATCCCAGTTCTTTGACACGTTCTTGCTCGATTTCTTTCATAAGTTCCTTGAATTAATTTCGTGCACCCACGAAATTCGTGCCTTGGTCACTTTGAAGCTGACTTACATTGCCTCTTAAAGCAATAAAGCAACGCAGCGCGTTGAGGAAGGCATCAGAGGTAAGGTCATCCAACATCTCGATGTGGATAGCTCTTGAGCACATGCAGGTAAATAGGACCCCATATCTCTTGTGCTCTTTCCTGCCATCCTTCACATAAAATGGTCCGAAACAGTCCATACCACTGTATGTAAATGGAGGGGTGGCTTCCATCCTTTCTAGTGGAAGGTCGGACATTTTTTGTTCTTGAGTACACTTTCTAAACTTCCTGCACTTAACGCATCGGAAGATAAAGGATGACAGTTCACTGCTACAACCAAGAATCCAAATTCCGTTTGAGCGTAGTTCATTGATGGTCATTCCACGACCTTGATGTAGCACCTTCTCGTGGAAGTGCTTAATTAATAGGCGAGACACATGATGCCCTTTTGGAAGGATAGCTGTGTTTCACGTGGGGATGAAGTGCTACTTCTGTCAATCTCCCTCCCACCCTCAGGATATCGTGACTGTCAATGAATGGACTTAACTTGTGCAGCTTAGTTGAGTTATTCTCAGGCAGCTCTTTGCTTTGCTTCAGAGATTTTATTTCTTCACTGAACGGTTCTCCTTGAACTGCATGGATTATGAATTGTTCAGCTTCCTGTCTTTCTTCGAGTGTAGTAACTTTATCAGATCCTGTCTTTGGACCCTTTATCTCCTTTGAACACCGCTTAAGTCTTGCTATGGCTCTTACCGCTGTCCTTAAGTCTGAAAACTTCTGTAAACGATCTGACAGTGACCTTTCCTCCTGTGCTTCATTAGTGTGAACCTGTGCTCCTTTGAGTTCTGGGTCCTCGTCATCAAGCTCTCCCACCTTAATTTCTTCTTCCTGAGGGAGTTCTCTTTGCCACAGGAAACTCGGTCCTGTAAACCAGTTGGACTCTACAAGCTCCTTTACAGTGCGCCCACGAGAGGCATGGTCAGCTGGGTTCTCCTTTGAAGCAACATAATGCCACTGACTTGGCTCTGTGCTGGATTTAATCCGCTGAACGCGGTTGGCTACAAATACGTGGAACCGCCTTACGTCATTATTAATGTAGCCAAGAACAACCTTGGAATCAGTCCAAAAGTATTCACATAGGCCTTCCAGTTCTAGTTCACGCTTAAGCATATCGTTTGTTCTTGTGGCGACTACAGCAGCTGAGAGTTCCAGTCTTGGGATTGTTGTCACCATTGTTGGCGCAACTCTTGCTTTCCCCATAACAAGAGCACAATGTGGTTCTCCAGACTTGTTAACAGCTCTGAGGTACGAACATGTTCCGTAGCCAGACGCACTAGCGTCGCTAAAATGGTGTAATTCGTACTGCTGAACTTCCTTGATAGTCAAGGGTACATAGCATCATGGTATCTCAACTGAAGACAGATTGTGTAGATCTTGTAACCAAGCTTCCCAACGCAGCTTGAGGTCATCAGGAAGTGGTTCATCCCAGTCCATCTTCTCCTGACACATCCTTTGCAGGATCTGCTTCCCGATGAAAATGAAGGGTGCAACAAATCCAAGAGGATCAAAAATTGAGGCCACTGTTGACAATACTCCTCTTCTGGTAAAGGGATTTTCCTTTACCTCGACTCTGAACTGGAACTTATCTGAGCCAAGGCACCACTGAACCCCAAGAGCCCTTTCTATCTTGGGTTCTCCAAGGGCCAAGTCCAGGTCGGTAGCACCCTCTGCGCATTCTTTCTTTGGGATCGTGGCAAGCACCTCCTTGCTATTGGTAAGGAATTTGTGTAAGCGGAGCATACCAGTGCAGCAGAGATCCCTTGCTTCTTTGACTAGCTGGATGGCTTCTGCTTCATTGTGCACACTTGCCAGTCCATCATCAACATAAAAGTTGCGTTGGATAAATCTCAAGGTGGCTTCGCTAAATTTGCCTGCTCCTTGTGCAGCGAGGTGCTTAAGCCCGAAGTTTGCACATCCTGGTGATGAGGCAGCACCAAATATGTGGACCTTCATGCGATACACTGATGGGGGAGCTTCCAGATTACCTCCTTCCCACCACAGGAATCTGAGGTAGTCTTGGTCCCTTGGTGCAACATGAAATTGATGGAACATACGCTCCATATCACACATGATGGCTACTTGCCCCTTACGGAAACGACACAAGACCCCTACGAGGGCATTGGTAAGGTCTGGCCCAGTGAGTAGATGTTCGTTCAGTAATGTGTTCCGATATTTTGCTGAACAATCAAAGACGACGCGAATCTTTCCTGGCTTTTGGGGATGATAAACTCCATGGTGAGGGATATACCATACTGTCCGATTGCACATATCCATCTCTGGAACCTTTTCAGCATCATCTCTTGCGATCATGTCCTCCATGAAAGCCACATAATCATTGCGGTATTGTTCATCCTTTGTCAAACGTTTGTCCAGGCATTTAAGCCGATTTTCTGCGTACGCTTTGTTGTTTGGCAGACTTGGCCTTTCTTCCTTGAAAGGCAATGGCATTTTGTAGTGTCCATTAGGTTTTGCTTGATGCCCTCTTTAATCTGTGCCAAAAACTTCCTGTGACAGTTACAAATACCCTCTGTTGGGAATCTGTATCTCTCATAAAGAATATCGTCAGACAATGCCAAGGGATCGGTTCTGTCCCGAGAAACCCTCTTGTCTCCGGAGAGACACCTGTACGATAAGTGCGCCGAGGTCCACGGGAACACCCATATACGGTGACGCCATTGTCGGAGGAGGGGCTAGGAAGCTGCGCCCGCCGATTTAAGTAGCCGATCTCCGGGTAGACTAGCTGAAAACCTGCTCCCGACCAGGTTTGCCTGCGAGCATAAGTCACCATGGTGATACAGCGACGCTAAAAGAGATAGACTTTCGTGGTCAAGCTAACCCAGGTTTTGAGCTCAACATACCTCGCTAACCCTCTAATCGAGGTCCGTCGTACAGGCCCCTGTTGATAATGTGTGTTGATTGGTTTGTGGGTATTTAAGCTCAGTGTGCCCATCGGTCTCTGTCGGATCGTGCCATTATGTTACCTGTGCCTTGCTGGAAATAAACCCAGAGAAAGTTTTGAAACCATGCCTTCTGTCTGCAATCGGATCCTTTTCCACTGAAAGCCTAACATGTTCACACTTACATGTCACACCTGTTATTCTATGCTGCATCTATCTATTTTACACCTTAATTATATTTTTATTTTTCTATTTATTCCTGTAAGTACTGTAGATTGTTTTTATTAGGTCTCAGCTCTCACTTGTGTTTCTTATACTTTTCTTTTATTGCACTGCTGACGGAGCCTGAGACAAAACCATTTCATTGCCAGCGACAGCTTCCGTAATTGTTGTGTATATGACAATAAACAATCTTGAATCTTGTGTCAAACGTTTTTTTCAACACTTATAAAGCTATCTTTCACACCATTCATTAATATATTTTAGACTTGAAGTTAACATGCACAATAAATCATCTTTTCGTTTAAATTTCGTTATACAAACAATGAGTGAAGGGTGACTTCCTCAGAATCTTCTGACTTTCTACATTCTAGAGGGAGGACCTGCATAAACTGACTCAATGGCAGTAAAAATACTGCAATTAGAAAGTCAAAACAAGAGGTAGTTGGCATTAAGCACACAGAATGAAAAGGTAAGAGAAGTGAACACAGTCATGTATAATGTGGGGTTCAATTGCAATCTATTTCACTAGAGAATTTGCAGGCTTTTTGTGTGTGTCTTGGAAATATAAAGCGTAACTTTAATATACAATTTATACAAATTATGTAAATCCCGATTGTCAAATGATATAAACCCTGTTTATATAATACCTAGTCATTTTAAAGGAATTTCTATATATTCCCCTTGGACCTCCCGTCCTCTCTAATTGAAAGGTGTTGTGATAGTTTATTTGCATTGCAACTGTTTGTTACGTAGATTACTTTAACTGTCTTGCAGCCATGTCCACTTCACCCATATTGTGTATTGCAAATTAACTTGGTGTCTCCTCTGGCCAATGTCAAACTCCACGATGGCCACTCCCCCTCATGTTTCCTTTGTATTTACCAACGATGTGAACATTTCCTATAAGAATCATGTAAACCAATCGTCTCATTGAATGTATGCTTGGTAACTTTGCTGTCTGTATCTTCCCATGATCAAGCTCTACAATTATATCAAATATTTTGCTGTCAGAAGTGTCAGAGAAATAAGTTCTTTATCACACAGACATAAATTACTAACATGAAAAAAAAGCGAATCAAAAGCTGGAAAGTCTTTAATCATGATGAAAAGAAAAACGAAGCAGTAATTTCAACCAATACAGGACATAGGTCTCAATCAAAGCGTCCCGTTACCCCGTGTCAAAGCACCCCATTGCCCGTGTGTTTGAGCATGTGCGCACGCAAATTGCTTGGGTCGCTGTTGCTTGCGTTGCACTGCAGACACACGCAGGGCTTCTAACCGGAGTGAGTCCTCATGTGGATCTTCAGGGCGTCTTTCCGAATGAAGTGCATCGTGCATTGGTCACACTTGTAGGGCTTCTCACCGGAGTGAGTCCTCATGTGGATCTTCAGGTAGCCTTTCAGACTGAAGCACTTCGTGCATTGGTCACACCTGTAGGGCTTCTCGCCGGTGTGAGTCGACATGTGGACCTTCAGGGTGCAGCCATGACTAAAGCGCATCGTGCATTGGTCACACTTGTAGGGCTTCTCACCGGAGTGAATCTTCATGTGGTACTTTTTTCAGTAGCGAGTAATCTAACGCGTTACTATTTCCAAACCAGTAATCAGATTAAAGTTACTCATCAAAGTCACTGTGCGTTACTATTTTTTTTACCGGATCACCGATTGGCGTTGAGAGCGATGGAGTGGTGTGTGTGTGTGTCTGTCTGTCTGTCTGTTTGTGTGAGAGTGCGTGTGTGTGTGAAGCGTAAGTCTCCAAAGACTTCAATCTATCTATAATGAGGCGAGTGTCGACCTTGACTCTCCAGAGTCCGCGGCACCAGTTGTTATTAGCGGTGGAATTAGTTGCGCGGTGCTGCATGCGTGCGTGTGTCTGGAGCTGCGTCCGTTGATCGCCCCGTAAAGCGTGCGGTGATATTTTGTCTATGCATTAAAAGTTGGCTGAAGCGGTTGAAAGCCGTGTGTCAGTGTGTGCACCCAGGGCCGTAGCACCAAATTCGGGGCCCTGTATACAAGAGGTACTGAATGGCCCCCCCGAATTCCCCCTACCAGCCCCCTGCGCAGAATTGTTGATGGGGGGGGGGGGGGGGGGGGCTGGAAGACCAGTTGTTGACCGGGGTGGAAGACCAGTTGTTGGCCGGGGGGGGAAGCAATTGTTTACAGGGTGGGGGGGGCAGGGTGTTGTCGCTGCTAAATGTAACTAATAAAGTAACTTGTAATCTAACTTAGTTACTTTTAAAATCAAGTAATCAGTAATGTAACTATGCTACTATTTTAAGGAGTAACTAGTAATCAGTAATCGGATTACTTTTTCAAGGTAACTGTGGCAACACTGTTCGGAGGATAGAGATCAAGGGGACAAATGGTTCACAGATCTGCTGATTAATGGTGTTACTGTTTATTTCCGAATCGACACTGGTGCAGATATAACAGTAATAACAGAGCACACATACCAAAGCCTGTCCCAGCGTCCACTTTTGAGTAATGTTTGCAAAGGCAAATTTCAGACTTATTGTGAGAGAAATGGACAGAAATACACATTCTGGGTAAATGTGATGACTGGCCCATTCATAACCAACCTGCTTGGAGGACACACAGCAACCACAATGGGGATAGTGCGCAGATTAAGTGGAGTTGAAACATTTGAGGATGTGTTTGGAGAGATTTGACTTTTGAACTGTGACCCAGTGATAATAGAGCTGCAGCCAGACGCTAGGCCTTACAGTATCGCCAAACCGCGCCGTATACCTTTTCCCATTCTGCCCCAAGTGGAAGAGGAACTGAAACGCATGCAATCCTTAGGCATCATTGAAGAGGTTAAAGAGGCCACAGACTGGTGTGCGCCAATGATGCCGGTGATTAAAAAGAACAAGAAACCGAGAATCTGTGTGGACCTAACTAAGCTTAACAAGGCTGTGAAAAGGGGGAGGTTCATGTTGCCCACACTGGAGGACGTCGCACCAAACCTTTCAGGTGCAACAGTCTTCTCCACTGTTGATGCCTCAAGTGGATTTTGGCAGATACCACTTGATGCCAGCTCCAGGAGGCTCATGACTTTAATTACACCAGAGGGTCGGTTCTGTTTCCGGAGGCTTCCCTTTGGCATCACGTCAGCCCCGGAAATATTCCAGAAAAAGAGGAGCACCATGTTGAGAGATCATTCTTGCGCCGTCGTGGTAATGGATGACATCCTGATTTTTGGTAAGGACAGAGAAGAGCACGACCGCAACCTCAGAAAGGTTATGCAGATGGTCAGGGGTTCAGGGCTCAAACTGAATAAAGAAAAGTGCCAGTTTGGAAAATCTGAGATCAAGTATTTCGGACACATCGTTGGAAAAGATGGCATCAAACCCAGCACTGAAAAAGTCAGCGCCATCTTAGATCTGCCCTGTCCAACCAACGTCACAGAGCTACGCCAGTGCATTGGGATGATCAACTACCTGGGCAAGTTTCTCCCAGATCTGTCTTCCATCATGCACCCCATTAACAGCTTATTGAAAAAGGAGACTGCGTGGTTATGGGGAGAAGCACAGGAAGAAGCTTTCAAACAGGTAAAGACTATGCTAACCACTGCACCAGTCTTGGCATATTACAACCCCTCCAAGCCCATAGTGGTTAGTGCAGACGCCAGCAGCTTCAGTCTGGGAGCCGCGCTGTATCAGGAGCAGAGAGACGGCCTCAAGCTTGTCACCTGTTGTTCGAGATCACTGACTGAGACAGAGCGGCGGTGTTCTCAGATCGAAAAAGAATGCCTTGCTGGTGTTTGGGCCTGTGAGTGGTTTGTGAGGTACCTACAGGGCATGGAAAAGTTATGTTTGCAAACAGACCATAAGCCACTCGTCCCCTTGATAAACTCATACGACCTTGACAAAGCACCTCTTAGATGTCCGCGGTTATTAATGCGTCTGATGAAGTTTAATCATGAAGCTGTTCATGTTCCAGGGAAGCAGTTCATTGTGGCTGACACCTTGTCCCGCAACCCTCTGCAAGAATGTGGTGAGTCTGACACAGAACACACGAGGTCAAAGCTTATGTACAGGGGGTAATATCAACAAGACCAATAACAGCTGAAAAATTGGATGATATCAGAGAGGCTACTAGCCAGGATGTTACTTTGCAGACAGTTGCCCGCTACACAAACGAAGGCTGGCCTGTAGAGCTGAAGCACATTCCACATGCATTGCATAGTTTCATGCAGCCAGAGCCCATCTTTCAGAAGTTGAGGGACACTTCTACACGACGACAGGATTGTTGTTCCCTCGTCACAGCAAAATAATGTACTGTCTCCGATACACCAAGGTCACCAGGGCCTCATTAAGTGTCGACAGAGAGCAAACGTGTGGTGGCCAGGAATTGGACAAGATGTAACTGAAATGGTCAAAACATGTGAGTTCTGCCTGAGAAACAAACCTACTCAGAGGAAAGAGCCATTAATGACAACGCTGCTGCCACATGGACCGTGGCAGAAAATTGCAGCAGACATTTGCGAACAAGATGGTAAACAATATTTTGTAGTGGTGGATTATTATTAACGTGACATCGAAATCGCACATCTGTCTACCATGAGTAGCCTACAGGTTATTTCTTGCTTAAAGAGCATGTTTGTCAGGTGGGGGATCCTACTCGAGCTGGTATCAGATAACGGTACCCAGTTCACTTCAGCAGAGTTCAGGCGATTCAGCAAAACCTATAACTTTGGACATGTAACGTCCAGCCCCCGCTATCCACAGGCTAATGAGGCGGCGGAAAGGGCTGTTGCCACAGCTAAAAGGATCCTGCGTCAGCCTGATCCTCACCTGGCTCTGATGAGCTACCGACCCACCCCGATCACTGACACAGGTCTGAGTCCTGCCCAACTTATGACCAGTCGACAGATCAGGACAGTCCCCATGCTGCCTAATCAGTTGCATCCAAGTCCTATTGACCACAAAGCTGTTAAACTCAGAGACGAGCAGACCAAAAATGCCTATCGCTTCTTCTAAAAAGGTGTCATTCAGCACGACCTTTGCCTACTCTCAGAGGTCAGAGTGTCAACGTCAAACTAGATGGAGAAAAAGCCTGGAAGACTCCGGATAAAGTTATTGGAAAAGCACCGGAGCCCAGGTGCTACTACATGCAAACTGAGCAGGGCACGGTCGCCCGCAGGAACAGGAGACATATCCAGGAGGTGCCACAGTCATCAGTGCCAGTAACACCACAAGGGACTAGTGACCTAAACCATGACCCTTCTTATGACACAGGTTCCACTCCCACGCCTCCTGTTGCCCCCGTCACTCCAGCTACAGTAGTACCCATCAGCCCGAGGTTTTCTCCAAGGAGAACCTTGGCAGGGAGAGAACTTAAAGCACCTGTCAGGGTCAAGGACTAGGTTTCAAAGTAGAGATGTTTATCTCCTTTGTTGTAAATGTGCAGCATGTGGACATTTTTATTTTCCGGTTTGACGCAAAGTGAGGGTTGTGAGAGACAATAATGATTATAAGAAATATGGAAAATAATACAGTTGTAAAGCAATATACATGATGTAATTGTGTTTAAACATTGCAACGATTTCCAATTGTTATTTTATTGTACACTTGACTTTTGTTAAGAAGTTTATTTAGCCTGTTTGGCAAACTAAGGGGGGAGATGTGATGTGAGTTGATATGGCTATTTCTATGTTAGTCACTAGAGAGCGCTACAGCCTCTTCGATGTGTAGTTCAAAGGTTATTGACCTATGTGTTGGAGTCACATGTTATAGCTCAGTATGCCATGTCCGTGTATGACTTCGAGTTGAAATATTAAACAGTCAACTCTACTGAGTCCCTGAGGTAATCATAACCATTAAGTAAGGATTCATGAAAGCAAGATTCCCCCTAACCCCTACCTGACCCTTAAATGTATCTGTATACACTGTTTAACCCCTAACTGCTGCTTAGTCGCTTGTATCTGTATTCACTGTTTAACCCTGACTGCTCCTTGAATCACATGTATCTATATTCACTGTTTAACCCCTACAGCTCCTTGAATCACATGAATCTATATACGGTCAGTAACTTTAGGGTGAATGGGTCTGATGAATGACTAGAAGGAAGACCTGAGGCCGTTCATCAAAGCCATGTTTTAATACCGTTATTGAATGTGGAACCACTAGGGGGTGGTGAATCCACATCGCGGCAGTTAAAGGTCCCATGGCATGCCACCAGGTGTGGTGTTTAGCCGCTACAAGCCGTTTTGGAAATCTGCCCCTTATGACATCACAGGTGGGCGTGTCCACCTAGATGTGTGACGGATAGATGAGCAAAGTTTGCTACAGTCTACTGGGTAGGCTGGTAGACTGATCTGTCCAGCAACTGTGGGCACCAAGTTTGATACTGAGGCCAATCCACAGACTTCTTTGTTCTTAGATTCCTTTAACTGTCTTGCAGCCATGTCCACTTCACCCATATTGTGAATTGCAATTTAACTTGGTCTCTCCTCTGGCCAATCCTAAACTCCACGAAGGCCACCCCCCGACCTTTGTTTCCTTTGTATTTACCCACATTGTGAACGTTTCCTATAAGAATCATGTTCACCCATCGTCTCATTGACTGTATGCTTGGTAACTTTGCTGCCTGTATCTTCCCCTGATCAAGCTCTACATTAAATCAAATATTTTGCTGTCAAAAGTGTCCTAGAAATAAGTTATTCAACACAGACAATTATTAATAAAAACAGAAAGCGAATCAAAAGTTGGAAAGCGTTTAATCGTGATGAAAAGAAAAACTAAAAGCAGTAATTTCAACCAATACAGGACATAGGTCTCAATCAAAGTGTCCCGTTACCCCGTGTCAAAGCACCCCGTTGCCCGTGTGCTTGAGCATGTGCAGACGCAAATTGCTTGGGTCGCTGTAGCTGGCGTTGCACTGCAGACACACGCAGGGCTTCTAACCGGAGTGAGTCCTCCTCATGTGGATCTTCAGGGCGGAGCCATGACTGTAGTGCTTCGTGCATTGGTCACACTTGTAGGGCTTCTCGCCGGTGTGAGTCCTCATGTGGATCTTCAGGGTGCCTTTCCGACTGAAGCGCATCGTGCATTGGTCACACCTGTAGGGCTTCTCGCCCGAGTGAGTCCTCATATGGATCTTCAGGGCGCAGACATGACTGAAGCGTAACGTGCATTGGTCACACCTGTAGGGCTTCTTGCCGGTGTGAGTCCTCATGTGGATCTTCAGCCTGCGGCTCTGACTGAAGCGCTTCGTGCATTGGTCACACCTGTAGGTCTTCTCCCTGGTGTGAGTCCTCATGTGAATCTTCAGGGTGGAGCTCTGACTGAAGCGCTTCTTGCATTGGTCACAACTGTAGGGCTTCTCGCCAGAGTGAGTCCTCATGTGGATCTTTAGCTTGGAGCTCTCTCTGAAGCGCTTCATGCATTGGTCACACCTGTAGGGCTTCTCGCCAGTGTGGGTCCTCATGTGGATCTTCAGGTGGCCATTCTGTTGATAGCGCTTCAAGCATTGGTCACACTTGTAGGGCTTCTCCCCAGAGTGAGTCCTCATGTGGATCTTTAGGGCATCTCTCCGACTGAAGCGCTTCGTGCATTGGTCACACTTGTAGGGCTTCTCCCCGGAGTGAGTCCTCATGTGGATCTTCAGGTCGCATTGCTGTTGGAAGCGCTTCGTGCATTGGTCGCACCCATACGGCTTCTCGTCAGTGTGGGTCGTCATGTGGACAATCATATTGGCATTGTTGGGAAAAACCTTGCCACACAAGACACTGGGCCGACCCTTGCGGCCGCCCCGATGCCCAGTCAGCTCAAGGCGGACGAGCCGCACGCTGCAGTTCAGGCTCTTGGCCACGCAATGGTCAGTGGACAGTGAGCTCAAGGCCTCCGATTCTGACGTGGCGAAGTGGGTGTCATTGCCGTCCGTCGCCAGTGGGCCCTCCCCTTTTCCGTGGACGCTCAGGATCCTCAGATCCACGCTGTGACTGGACATGTGGGAGGAGCCAGGGGCGACCACACCCAGACTGTCCGAAGTGGCCCCGCGCTGCGTGCTGCAGTCTCTAATGTCCTTGCCGTCTTCTTCAGAGAGGAAAACAAAGACAGAGAGAAGGAAAGGTTTTAATTCCTCATTGGCACAAAGGGATACAGTAAGTACACACTGTGTGTACTGGAAGAATTATATTTTGACTATTTGTTGATTATGCATTTTCCTTATCCCCCTCGGGGGATAAGGAAATAAGGGGGGGGGGGGGGGGGGGAAATCAAGGGTCAAAGGCTCCAGCTGAGAAGGAACCGCAATCGGAATCTTCGACTTTTAAGGATGCGGAGGCGATCATCAAGACACCCATGACATCTGTTGTTTCCAATCACCTGTTTTACCAATACTGTAGTTATATTGGGAGTCAGAGCTGATTCAGCATTCCTGACACCTGTCTGCCATGAAGAAGATGTAAATCATTCTACAATAAACTGCATAAGTAGTCCTCGTGTTTAAGCAGGGCGCTGGTCATGATGCTTCTCCAAAAAGGACCAGGCTTTTTAGCGCGGGTAGAATCGAGTACATTCTCAGTTGATCCAGGTCGTTTGCTTGCATAGATGCAATGTATATTACTAACCTCCAGCGGGCATACCTCCACCAATATCCTCTTCAACCTTGATTGAAATGGTGTCGGGGGTCTGCTGCTTTCCCCATAAAGAAGGAAACACACACAAGACATATTCTTTCATTTGCACAGAATAGTTGTCAATCCCCACTAACGACACATTAAGCATTTTTACACTACCAAGCCTGTTTGTTCGTGACTTGGCACGCCCTGCAATTTCACTATCTTGCTTGTGTAAAACCGAGGGGGTAAAATCCCCCTTCGTCACGGAGCCGCCTTTCTTGGTTCACTGGAGAAGCCAGAGCTACGCACGGAAAGTACACCTCTTTACAATGAATTGCATACTCAGAATGTTTTTTTTTTTTTGGATTCAAGACCCTCGCATGCAAGAATGAGTTCACATCCGAGTGTAGGCTAAAAGGCGATTAACTATTTACAACTGGAACCGCAAAGCTGTCTTATCGCATTTACAAAAAAATTAAACCGCCAAGTTGTGTAGAATCGGGTGAGAGGGTAAATTGGGGTGCGAAATCAAGCCAGTAAATGACCTTGGTCAGTGTAAACGCGCGGACCATGCAGGGAAAAAGGGGGGGATAAGAAGGGCATATTTGGCAGTGTGAAAAAATTGACTGAATCATAATGGTGTGTACTCTCTTAGGCTTTGTGCTGGAGTTGTAACAGAGGAAGCCTCTCTTTTGGATGGTGAATGAGAGGATGATTTCCAACCTGCACACTCAGCTCCTCTCGGCGGACCAGCCGCTCGCCGCGATCCAGGCTCCTAGCCACGCTGTGGTCCGCAGACAGCGAGTTCAGGGCCTCCATTTCGGACGCGGTGAAGAGGGTGTCATGGCCGTCCGTCGCCAGTGGGCCCTCCCCTTTTCCGTGGGCGCTCAAGATCTTCAGATACCCTCTGTGACTGGACATATGGGAGGAGCCAGGGGCGTGCACACCCAGACTGTCTGAGGTGGCGTCGCGCTGTGTGTTACGGTCTCCAAAGGCATCGCAGTGTTCTGCAGAGGGAAGAAAAAAATCTGTTCAATGGTTATGGTGTGTTCCTCAATCCCCGGACGCCAGACTTCCGAGTCGAAATTCGATCACCCAGCTTTCTTGCATCTGCATTTCTCGGAGGCACTCCCCCTTATTGTCTTCACCTTTCGGAATTCTGAGAGTAGACCGAGAGCAGTGATGACGCTCTGAACAAAATAGCTGCGCCCGAGAAGAGATTTATTTTCATTGTATTTGTACCACGTTGCTCATTTTAATGTTGATCTTAAATGCTCTTACACACTTACATTGCTACTTTACTCCGGTCACCAATTTATAAATTGCATGGTCTTGCTGTGGGTGCAAAACAATGTATAATGGTGTTTGTTTTTGGGCTGGTTTGCTTAAGAGACGTATGTAGCTTACAATAAACAACGACAAGCCAATTTCATGACACAATCACAAAGACGAACAGGAACGCTATAAATGCTCCGAGACCGGAAATTACATCAAAAGTGCAACTCGGAAGGCTGGCGTCCGAGGATTCAGGAACACACCATTACACTTGATATGCGCTACTGTGCTCTAAAGCTACGGAGCCTGCAGCTAGAAGCCGGTGCTCATAAACACAACTGACCATCGTTTTTTCCCAAAATAATAATAAAAAAACAATCATGTTAAAACTTCACCAAAAATAACTAATTTCGTTCGGACAGGTTTTGCCAAATGTAACTAAAAACTATCAAAAAAGGCAAAGATAGCCTACCTAACAATTGATTAGGCTTATTAACAAAGCTTCAGAAAAAATAACCAGTAACTCACATACAACTTCAGCACCAGTCTACTGATTTTTGTTAAGAAAGATGAGCATGTTAACATGCTCTGGGGTCAGACGCGACCACAGCCTGGTGACTGTCAGTCCAGCACCCGAAAACACCCGCTCTGAGGGGACCGGCGTTGCCGTGATGCACAGGTACCTTCGTGCTAACTTGGCAAGCCGGGGGAAGGAAAGCGTATTCCATTCACTTTCCACCAGCCTGTAGGGGTGCAAACCAGGGGTGGGGGGCCTTTCTGAGGGGCCTTGTGGCGAGGGTCCATCGCAGCTCCTCCGTGTCCGTGCTAACATCAAGACGATGCTAGGTTGAGACTGAGAACAGGATGCACCGCAACTAACCAGGTTGCGATGCACGTTGTTCAAGTGGTACATCATTTGAGTCGGGGCTGTGTTGTACTTATACACAGTTTCGCAGTGTTGGCAGTGAACTAACTCATTGTTTAATTAAAATGGTCCCACATGACACTTCGCCGTGACCTCGTCCTCTTCATGATTACTTTTGAAATACACGTAAACTCGCAGGGAACTGAGGAGGCCTGTGGCGCTTTTTTTTTCTTCTTCAAGTATTGTCCCTGTGTGGTCAAATGTTTAATTGCTGCCACATAGCGAAATTCATTGCATTCCAAGACTCGCACTACGCAACAGAAGTTGCATTAGTTTTAGCGATGAAAATTTACGTCATCGACGAAACTCTTGATGATCAATTAGTCGATCGTCGATAAATCATGCCCATCCCCAAGCGCAATTATTCTATGTTGCAAACAACAAGCAGCAAAGTGTCCTACCTTGTAAGCTGATCAGCTAACATTTATACATTTTGAATTCATTGATGTTTGAGAATGATAAACCAGCTCATGTGGCATCTGTCTTGAAACCCTATTGGGCTCTTGACTGATTCCATCTTTGAAATGGAACTCCCAAGATTGACTCGTGTTTTAGCAGGGCGCTGGTCATGATGCTTTTCCAAAGAGGAAGAGGCTTTTTAGCGCTGGTAGAATCGAGTACATTCTCAGTTGATCCAGGTCGTTTTCTTGCATAGATGCAATGTGTATTACTAACCTACAGCGGGTATGCCTCCACCAATATTGTCTTCAACCTTGATTGAAATGGTGTCTGGGGTCTGCTGCTTTCCACAAAGAAGGAAACACACACAAGACATTATTTCATTTGCACAGAATAGTTGTTAATCCCCACTTAAGACACATTAAATCATAGAGGTGTGTGCTTTCTATTGGTGTGTGCTGGAGTTGTAACAGAGGAAGCCTCTCTTTTGGATGGTGAATGAGAAGATGATTTCCAACCTGCACACTCAGCCGCTCGCCGCGCTCCAGGCTCTCGGCCACGCTGTGGTCCGCAGACAGTGAGTTCAGGGCCCCCACTTCTGACACGGTGAAGAGGGTGTCACGGCCATCCTGCGCCAGTGGGCCCTCCCCTTTTCCGTAGACGCTCAGGATCTTCAGCTCCTTGCTGTGACTGGGCATGTGGGAGGAGCCAGGGGCGTCAACACCCAGACTCTCTGAGATGACGCCGCGCTGCGTGCTACGGTCTCCAAAGGCATCGCACTCTTCTGCAGACGGAGAAAAAAATGACAAAGTAATTGTTTTGATATATTATTTGCATAAAAGGAGGTAGTGTATTTGTACACGTGAAAGAAACTATTTAAATGTATGTGTATGTAACATTGACACAGAGGGTTTAAAATGTGTACTGCAGACACAGATTCACAGTTTTAGAGAGATGTCTCCTCCAGCACCCTCCTCCCTAGACTCAAAGCTAAAGCGGGTGACCAGATGGAGGAAACTCAATGAACACCAGCGCAAAATGATCTGAGCACAACATGACATGCGAGATAAGCGCAATTACAACATGTCCTTCCCTGTAAGCTGATCAGCTAACATTTATATATTTTCAATCCATTGATGTTTTAGAATGATAAACAAGCTTGTGTGGCATCTTTCTTGAAAACCTTCTCATGATGTTTTTTAAAAGAGGACCAGGCTTTTTATTTAGCGCAGGTATAATCCAGCATCAGCCTAGAATCTATGCTGCCTAGAATCTACTACATCAAAAGTAAATGTACTCAAGTTTGAAAGTACATACCTTCACTTTTAAAGTGGAGCCGCAAAGAATTTAAGGATAGCTGTGTGCCTACAGTACGTGTTTCCAGGGGGTCTGTCTGGCAGGCAACATCCCTTGAGATGAGCAGCTGAATGTAAGCACTTGATGTGCTGGCCTGTGTAGAGACAACAGGGTCAAAATAGTACTCAATTTATTACTTTGTATATATTCCAGGTGCTTGTTGTAAGAAGATATAAGATGATAATGTTTAGTGAATTATATTAGGCTAATACTTAAAATAAGATCTTTAAAATGGTCAAATTATATTACATCATTTATTTGTTTAAATATTTTATATATCTTAAAAGTTAGTCTCATCGTCTCAATACAATGACATCAAGCTCTTTAGAAATCTGCTAATAACCTTTTGATTTAAATCAGGTGTGAAGGGGAAATAATGAGTAGGCCTATGTATTTAGGAAGAGTTAACAGGCAATAATTATCTCCTCATCAGTAAAACGCTAGAACTACTGCGGTCCCGTAGCTGGTAAAAGACAGTTGTATTCGTTCGTAGGGTGAGCAGACATTCTTAAAGATTCGGGACATTCCCTTGGTATCCAAGCAGTTGAGATCAGTGCCTGTACCCCCTTTGTTGAATTGTGCCCATTCTCGTGTGATCCCCCTGGTTTGCAGAGGTAAACACTCATTCAGAACGGTGATCCTGCAATGTTTTTCTTGGAAAGAGGGGTCGAATCCAAAGGAATAGCTTTAACGAGACTTTATTTGTATAAAGTATTTTCGGTATGGTAAACTGATGCTCTGAAGTAAAGAGAGATTGGAGATGTGCCTTAGCACGTGCGAGAGTGTTCTCCTAGCTGATCCTAACCACAAACCCACGTATGGTAATCGCTGCCGGGAGAGTTCTAAAGGTTTCGTGGCCAGGTGGTCTTCTTTATGGACTCAGCGAGGACCGGAAGACTCGGAGAGAAACCGGTGTGACGTAATCCTCGGTTTTCCTCGCCTGGTCTGTGATGCTGCCCTCTGTGGCTAAAGTATCTATTGTAGCCTTCAGTAATGTCCTGCTTTCCCTTGTGGCTATGTGTAGTATTTACGGCTTATATATTTGGTCCTACCCCCTATTGGTTAAGTGAGGGAAATACAGCTTGTGTTCCTAAAATACGTAACAGTCCCTCCTTGGTCATCTTAGATGACCATACAATAATATTTTAAATTATAAACACCATTTACCACACCGAAAACATAGTCAAAGTAGAATCTATCATCAACACCATCAACCGTCATGGAAGAACCTCTTGAAGAGAGGGGAAAAACCACTAGGCGTCCCCATAATACTGAGACGGCATTCACGTTGTGGGTCTTGTTGAAAATACAGGTCATTATTTAACAATACAACAATGAACATGAATCTTGTTATCATACAATCACATGGCCAAACAGCACACAAACAAAACTATCAATAGAAATCCTGAGCTAATACTTTTGGTCATGTGCTACAAGGTCATAAAATATTCAACAGGTGCGAAAGTAACGTAAAAATTGATGGTCATAACACAATTTTAAAATTTCAAAATGATTGATAGACTAAAATGGATTTGGGGGGTTCAGGTGATCTTCGTGTATTGGTGCGCCGGTTCATGTGGGTGGTTTGGGCATGGATTTGGGGGTTCAGGTGATCTTCGTGTATTGGTGCGCCGGTTCATGTGGGTGGTTTGGGCATGGATTTGGGGAGTTCAAGAGATCTTCGTGTATTGGTGTGCCGGTTCCTGTGGGTGGTTTGGGCATGGATTTGGGGAGTTCAAGTGATCTTTCTGTCGCCGTCGGGTCTGTAATTCATGAACCCAAGACTCGTCCCTCCTTGTCAAGGGCTCATCTCAGAGAGGTTACTCCTACACCATGGGAGCCTCCTCACAAGTTCTCCGTCGTCGTGTCAGCAACAGGTGGCCTGTAAAACAATCGTCTCAAGGAAGATCAACAGTACCATTATCAATGCAGCGATTGGGGGGGGGGGGTCTGACGACCGGATCTATAGAGACAGGGACAAAGGGTTGGGGCTATCAAAAGGAGTTTACGACCCGATCGGACTGCGCGACCAGGCCACAAGATGGCACCGGCGCCGAGAGAGAGATCTGTTTTTGCTTAGGTCAGAGGTTATGCAGTCTTTAACAAAAGACTGACCAATCCCCTACCGACTTGCGCGAGAGAGAGAGAGAGAGAGAGAGAGAGAGAGAGAGAGAGAGAGAGAGAGAGAGAGAGAGAGAGAGAGAGAGAGAGAGAGAGAGAGAGAGAGAGAGAGAGAGAGAGAGAGAGAGAGAGAGAGAGAGAGAGAGAGAGAGAGAGAGAGAGGATGTAACACTTAAGTCGAGGCCCCCTGTTGCTCTTGAGCAATGGCGTTTGTTTCAGAAAGGGCTCCGACTACAAAGACTGGAGGTACGAACAAAGGAAACGCACGTTTCCAAGACGCGTTGTCCCTTTAAATCGTACACCACGTGGTACATCCAAAATGCTGCAGAAACAAACTAGTTTTGGATCTCTATAAGAAGTATGAGATTCCAGCAAGTTTGTCCCCACGGCGGGTTAGCGAGGGACTTGATAGCAGATGGGTTGTACTGCGTAAGTGCTACCTCTACGGCTGCGTTTTATACTAACCAAAATTGCACATTAGATGTTACATGAACCGGGCTGTGAGGAATCAATTAGATTTGAACTCCTTGGCTAACGCCGGCCAAGCCTCCGTCCGGTTCAATATGCAACTAAGCTAGATTAACGTTAAAAACCTGACCTTTCCTCGCCCCGCCGTAAGAGTTCGGAAGTTTATGGCCGGTAATAAATATACCTTATGGTGGCCCGGCTGAACTCGAAGCTTATCACCAAATAAATAACACTTAACCACAGGTAATACGTCTCCCACGTTGGTACAAACATTTAGATCTAATCAGGATTGGATACAGTCTATCTACAAACCCATATAAAACACACTCCGAGCCCTTTACTTCGTGAGCTCGTTATTCAATTTCAATCTGTTAGCGTATCCTAGGCCGTTCGTCTAACCGGCTGTATGAATTTAAACCAGTCCGAGATTACACGTCCCCGCAACCAGTCGAAGGCAGTACAAGCTATTCACCTAATGTTACTAATCTAACTATACAGAGTTTAGTCATTGACAACAGGTTCTGTTTACCTTTCTTGTGGCGCCTGTAAGTAGCTTGTACTGCTCCCGACGGCCCCGCGGTCGCAAGTCTCGGTCCGGAACTTTCCAATCACGTCAGGGTCACCAAATTGCAATGTTTTTCTTGGAAAGAGGGGTCGAATCCAAAGGAATAGCTTTAACGAGACTTTATTTGTATAAAGTATTTTCGGTATGGTAAACTGATGCTCTGAAGTAAAGAGAGATTGGAGATGTGCCTTAGCACGTGCGAGAGTGTTCTCCTAGCTGATCCTAACCACAAACCCACGTATGGTAATCGCTGCCGGGAGAGTTCGGAAGGTTTCGTGGCCAGGTGGTCTTCTTTATGGACTCAGCGAGGACCGGAAGACTCGGAGAGAAACCGGTGTGACGTAATCCTCGGTTTTCCTCGCCTGGTCTGTGATGCTGCCCTCTGTGGCTAAAGTATCTATTGTAGCCTTCAGTAATGTCCTGCTTTCCCTTGTGGCTATGTGTAGTATTTACGGCTTATATATTTGGTCCTACCCCCTATTGGTTAAGTGAGGGAAATACAGCTTGTGTTCCTAAAATACGTAACAATCCAAATAACGAAGAAGTGGACAACACTCGCGTTACAGTGTGTGTGTGTGTGTGTGTGTGTGTGTGTGTGTGTGTGTGTGTGTGTGTTCACAAATACCTGATGCCATCTACCTTTACATTAGCAACAGTAACTGGGCTGTTAGCTGTACAGCTACGCTACAGCAATATTATAATGGTAACAAGGTAACCATATACAGTAAAGCAACACAATGATATAGCGTTAGTTAACTTACTTGTCCGAGGTTTGTGGCTGAGCCGAGGAGAGTTGGTACTGATCCAGACTTAATGTTCAGACGTTGAGCAAGTCCAGCTCTGTATTGGCCCAAGTTGAGGAAGCAGTCGTCGGTGAAATGTTTTGCGCAGACTGGCGCATTTCTAGAGACGATCAAATTAACGCACTGGTTCTTCAGCGGCTCGGATAAAGGAACTAAAAATATAGTTTTGTGTTCATTTGTACATCCAAACACTGAGCAACTGCCATGCTTCGCTCCTTTGCGAGCCATGTTGCCATCTTCTTCTTCTTCTTCTGAGTTTATTTGCAGTTTGTAAACCAATATGGAGCATTACCGCCACCTACTGTTTGGTTTGGAGCTGCTTCTTCTTCTTCTTTTTCTATTTATTTTTTCTTTTTCTTCTTCCTCTTCTTCTTCCACCTCTTCTTCTTCTTTATGGCTGTTGGCAAACCACCTTTTAGGGCATTACCGCCACCTACTGGTAGTGATTGTGGATCGGGACTTTTACACATTCCTGAATTTTGTTAATAAATAAATAAAATAAATAAATCAAACAAAACAAAACTAGATTCTCTCTATTATGCTTGTTCTCCTAAGAGACTGAAACAAAAAAGGATAACATTTCTCCTCAGAACTTCTTTGTAAAAGTTGCCGTAAATCATAATTCAACTTAATTTCTTTAAGATTCAATATCAGTTCCCTTCTCTCAGCATCATATTTTTGACAATAAAACATAACCTGTTCTGTTGCGTTCTTGAAGAAAGTAGTCTAATCAGGATCGCTTTGAACTCACTTTATTTGTTAAAGTATTTCGGTATGGTAACTATGAAGCAAAAGGAGGGGAATTGTACGGACACGCGTGAGAGCGACAAACAGCAGGCCTTTCTACCTAACACCCTAGTATGGACTGCCGGATGTTTCTGATTTCGTTGGCTCCAGGCCCTGCTTTAATACTGAGTAGGCGTGTCCTATGTGTCGTATTGGCTCTGTCACACTAAATTTGTACCGGGTGCCAAATTTGTACCGGGTACGTAATCCATACGTAATCCATTCCAAACCTGCCTGGCAACAGATGATCGCGGACGATCGCGTCGATTGACGTAGGAAGGTTCAAGAACATTCGCGGTTAAACACTCGGTTTACTACACATTAAACACAGAGGTTACTAGCTAAATTCAATTAAACAATTAAATGCAATACAAATATAAAGTTAGGAACGCTAATAAATGTAATTTGTCACACCAAATTTGTACCGGGTGCCAAATTTGTACCGGGTACGTATCCATACGCAATCCATTCCAAACCTACCTGGCAACAGATGATCGCGTCGATTGACGTAGGAAGGTTCAAGAACATTCGCGAAGTCGTTCATTGAGTTCAAGAACATTCGCGAAGTCGTTCATTGAGCGCGACAAGACAGATAGCCCTAACTTTACAAATTACATTTATCAGCGTTCCTAACTTTATATTTGTATTGCATTTAATTGTTTAATCGAATTTAGCCAGTAACCTCTGTGTTTAATGTATAGTAAACCGAGTGTTTAACCGGGAATGTTCTTGAACCTTCCTACGTCAATCGACGCGATCGTCCGCGATCATCTGTTGCCAGGCAGGTTTGGAATGGATTACGTATGGATTACGTTCCCGGTACAAATTTGGCACCCGGTACAAATTTGGTGTGACAGCTCCACCCTCCTCACCTGTCTAAAGGTGCTGCCATCTGTGGCTGGAATAGTTATTGCAGCTTATATGTCCTGCCCCCCTTGTGGCTATGTATAGTAATTACAGCTTATGTGTTCGATTCTACTTCCTAGTGGCTATGTATGGTAATTACATCTTATGTGTTCGATCCTACTTCCTAGTGGCTATGTATGGTAGCCCATGTGCTTAAAATACGTAACAGTTCCAAAGTTTCTTCTTCATTACAATATTCACATCTTCCCGAATTGTGTTTTCCAGTGTAAGCTTGTCCAGGCCCTGCAAGTCAGGATGTAGGCTAGGAATCTTAATGAATTTTTAGCTAGTGGGCATCCCAGAAATTCACCAGAATACAGGAAATCAAATCTACTAAATTCTGGGGGAGGACGCCAAGACCCCCATCCATTACTGCACCCCATCCACAAATTTGATCACCAGCCGGGACCAAACAGGGAGTGAAGGGTGACGGACCAATGCTAGGAATCTTCTGACTGTCCCATTAGAATAATGCTACATTCTAGAGGGAGGGCCGGGGTAAACTGACTCAAGCATCACTGAGATCTATACATTTAACCAGTTACCTTTTTAAGCAGATAATCTTCAACAATCATTGCCTATATTATGATACAATCCAAGGTATGAACAAGGAAATAATGGCAGTAGAAAGACAGCAATTAGAAAGTCAAAACACGAGGTAGTTGGCATTAAGCATAAAGAATGAAAAGGTCAGTGAAATTAACACAATCATGTATAATGTGGGGTTCAATTTTAGTCTATTTCACAAGTGAACTTTGCAGGACTTTGGTAACGGTAATGACAGTGCTGTGGAAATATCAAACATACATTTAATATACAATTGTATACAAATTATATAAACTCTGTTAATGTAATTACTAATCAATTGAAAGGAATTTCTATACATTCTCCTTGGACCTAGAGATACCTCCCAACCTCTCCAATTGAAAGGTGTTGTGATAGTTTATTTGCATTGCAACTGTTTGTGTAGATTCCTTTAACCGTCTTGCAGCCATGTCCACATTAGCCATTTTGTGTATTGCAATTTAACTTGGTCTCTCCTCCGGCAAATCCTAAACTCCACGATGGCCACTCCCCATCACCTTTGTATTTACCCACGATGTGAACGTTTCCTATAAGAATCATGTAAACCCATCGTCTCATTGAATGTATGCTTGGTAACTTTGCTGCCTGTATCTGCCCATAATCAAGCTCTAAGATGTAATCAAATATTTTCCTGTCAGAAGTGTCAGAGAACTAAGTTCTTCATCACACAGATAAATTATTAGCAATAAAACCAAAGCAAATCAAAAATTGGAAAGCGTTTAATCGTGATTGTTTTTTTTAAAGCAGTAATAAATACAGGGTAGAGGTGTCAATGAAAACGTCCCGCTACCCCGTGTCAAAGCACCCCATTGCCCGTGTGCTTGAGCATGTGCAAACGCAAACTGCTTGGATCGCTGTAGCTGGCATTGCACTGCAGACAAACGCAGGGCTTCTCCCCGGAGTGAGTCCTCATGTGGATCTTCAGGGCGGAGCCATGACTGAAGCGCATCGTGCATTGGTCACACCTGTAGGGCTTCTCCCCGGAGTGAGTCCTCATATGGATCTTCAGGGTGCCTTTCCGACTGAAGCGCCTCGTGCATTGGTCACACCTGTAGGGCTTCTCCCCGGAGTGAGTCCTCATATGGATCTTCAAGGCCCAAACATGACTGAAACGCATCGTGCATTGGTCACACCTGTAGGGCTTCTTGCCGGTGTGAGTCCTCATGTGGATCTTCAGGGCGGAGCCATGACTGAAACGCATCGTGCATTGGTCACACCTGTAGGGCTTCTCCCCGGAGTGAGTCCTCATGTGGATCTTCAGGGTGCCTTTCCGACTGAAGCGCCTTGTGCATTGATCACACCTGTAGGGCTTCTCGCTGGAGTGAGTCCTCATATGGATATTCAAGGCGCAAACATGACTGAAGCACAACGTGCACTGGTCACACCTGTAGGGCTTCTTGCCCATGTGAGTCCTTATGTGGATCTTCAGGGCGGAGCCATGACTGAAGCGCATCGTGCATTGGTCACACTTGTAGGGCTTCTCCCCGGAGTGAGTCCTCATGTGGATCTTCAGAGTGTCTTTCCGACTGAAGCGCTTTGTGCATTGGTCACACTTGTAGGGCTTCTCCCCGGAGTGAGTCCTCATGTGGAGCTTCAGCTTGGATCTCTCTCCGAAGCGCTTCATGCATTGGTCACACTTGTAGGGCTTCTCCCCGGAGTGGGTCATCATGTGGCGGTTCAGGTAGCCTTTCCGACTGAAGTGCTTTGTGCATTGGTCGCACCCATACGGCTTCTCGTCTGTGTGGGTCCTCATGTGGACGATCATATTGGCACCGTTGGGAAAAACCTTGCCACCCAAGACACCGGTCCGGCTCTTGCGGCCGCCCCGATGCCCAGTAAGCTCCTCAAGGTGGACGAGCCGCACGCTGCAGTTCAGGCTCTTGGCCACGCTGTGGTCAGCGGACAGCGAGCTCAAGGCCTCCAGTTCTGACGCGGCAAAGAGGGTGTCATGTCCGTCCACCGCCAGTGGGCCCTCTCCTTGTCCGTAAACGCTAAGGATGCGCAGCTCCCCGTTGTGACTGGACATGTGGGAGGAGCCAGGGGCGTCCACACCCAGACTCTCCGAGGTGGCCCCGCGCTGCGTGCTGCAGTCTCTGATGTCATTGTAGTGTTCTTCAGAGAGGAAAACAGAGAAAGAGAGAAAGTAAAGGTTTTAATTCATTATTTGCACAAAGGGATACAGTATGTACTATGTACACACTTGTGTGTGTATTGGAAGAATTATATTTTGACATTCTTTCTTTCTAACTTCTATTTGTTGATTATGCATTTTCCTTGTCCCCCTTTGGGTGGTCAAGGGTTAAAGGCTCCAGCTGAGAAGGCACCGCTACGTCTCTGCCTTTTAAGGATGTGGGGAGGTCATTAAGACACAACCCAGGTCATCTGTTGTTTCCTATCAGCCGTTTTACCAATACTGTAGTTATATTGGGAGTCCGAGCTAATTCAGTATTCCTGAAACCTGTTTGCCATGAAGAAGATGTAAATCATTCTGCTATGAACTGTATAAGTAGTCCTCGTGTTTTAGCTGGGCTCTGGTCATGATGCTTTTCAAAAGAGGACCAGGCTTGTTAGCGCTGGTAGAATCGAGTACATTCTCAGTTGATCCAGGTCGTTTTCTTGCATAGATGCAATGTGTATTACTAACCTACAGCGGGTATGCCTCCACCAATATCCTCTTCAACCTTGATTGAAATGGTGTCTGGGGTCTGCTGCTTTACACATAAAGAAGGAAAACACACACAAGACATATTCTTTCATTTGCACAGAAAAGTTGTTAATCCCCACTTACGACACATTGAATCATAAAGGTTTGTGCTTTCTAAGGGTGTGTGTTGGAGTTGTAACAGAGGAAGCCTCTCTTTTGGATGGTGAATAAAAATATGATTTCCAACCTGCACACTCAGCTCCTCGCGGCAGACCAGCCACTCGCCGCGCTCCAGGCTCTTGGCCACGCAGTGGTTCGCACACAGCGAGTTCAGGGCCTCCACTTCTGACACAGTGAAGAGGGTGTCATGGCCGTCCACCGCCAGTGGACCCTCCCCTTTTTCGTGGACGATCAGAATCTTCAGCTCCTCCCTGTGACTGGCCAAGTGGGAGGAGTCAGGGGCGTCCACACCCAGACTCTCTGAGGTGGCGCCGCGCTGCGTGCTACGGTCTCCAAAGGCATCGCAGTCTTCTGCAGAGGGAGGAAAAAAAGCCAGAAACTAATTGTTTTAATACATTATTTGCATTAAAGGAGGCAATGTGTATTTGTACACGTGAAATAAACTATTTCAATGTATGTGAATTTAACAATGACACAGAGGGTTTAAATGTGTCCTGCAGACACAGATTCACAGTTTTGGAGAGGGATGCCTCCTCCAGCACCCTCCTACCTAGACTCAAAGCTCACGCGGGTGATCAGGTGGAGGAAACTCAACGAACACCAGCGCAAAAAGATCTGAGCACAACATGAAATGAGCATTACATGCGAGACAAGCGTAAATATTCTATTTTGACAATAAAAAGCGACAACGTGTCCTTCCCTGTAAGATGATCAGATAACATTTATACATTTTGAATTCATTGATGTTTGAGAATGGTCAACCAGCTCATGTGGCATCTGTCTTGAAACCCTTCTGGACTCTTGACTGATTCCATCTTTGAAATGCAACTCCCAAGTTTGACAGAAAAGAGGACCAGGCTTTTTAGCGCAGGTAGAATTGAGTACATTCTCAGTTGATCGAGGTTGTTTGCGTGCATAGATGCAATGTGTATTACCAACCTCCAGCGGGCATGCCTCCACCAATATCCTCTTCAACCTTGATTGAAATGGTGTCGGGGGTCTGCTGCTTTCCACATAAAGAAGGAAACACACACAAGACATTATTTCATTTGCACAGAATAGTCGTCAATCCCCACTAACGACACATTGAATCATAAAGGTGTGTGCTTTCTATGGGTGTGTTTTGGAGTTGTAACAGAGGAAGCCTCTCTTTTGGATGGTGGATGAGAAGATGATTTCCAACCTGCACACTCAGCTCCTCGCGGCAGACCAGCCGCTCGGCACGCTCCAGGCTCTCGGCCACGCTGTGGTCCGCAGACAGCGAGTTCAGGGCCTCCACTTCTGACGCGGTGAAGAGGGTGTCATGGCCGTCCACCGCCAGTGGGCCCTCCCCTTTTCCGTGGACGATCAGAATCTTCAGTTCCTCCCTGTGACTGGCCAAGTGGGAGGAGCCAGGGGCGTCCACACCAAGACTCTCTGAGGTGGCGCCGCGCTGCGTGATACAGTCTCCAAAGGCATCGCAGTCTTCTGCAGAGGGAGAGAAAAAAGACAAAGTAATTGTTTGATACATTATTTGCATTAAAGGAGGCAGTGTGTGTTTGTACACACTTTAAATGTACGTGTATGTAACATTGACCCAGAGGGTTTAAAATGTGTCCTGCAGACACAGATTCACAGTTTTGGAGAGGGTTGTCTCCTCCAGCACCCTCCTCCCTAGACTCAAAGCTAAAGCGGGTGACAAGGTGGAGGAAACTCAACGCACATCAGCCCAAAATGATCTGAGCACAACATGACTTGCGAGACAAGCGTAAATATTCAATTTTGACAATAACAAGCGACTAAGTGTCCTTCCCTGTAAGCTGATCAGCTAACATTTATACATTTTGAACCCTTTTGGGCTCTTGACTGATTCCATCTTTGAAATGCAATGACTTGTGTTTTAGCAGGGCGCTTGTTTTAATGATTTTCTAAAGAGGACCAGGCTTTTTAGCGAAGGTAGAATCGAGTACATTCTTAGACCCCGTCCACAAGGGCGAAAAACAAATCTTTTCCCCTCCGTTTTCCTTTGATGCGTTTCAGGAATACCTCCGTAAAGACGGACTCATTACGAAAGCGCATCGAGCTGTAGCAACGCTGTAGTAGATATTCAAGGCCACGGTGTGGCGCTGGTTCTCCACAAAATAAAGTTAAGCGCGTATAAAAACATACTGTCGAGGAGGAGACAGCAGTTACCAAAACCCTTTTAGATTGAGCAGAAATACTTTTTAATGTACAGTTAGTGATTCAATTTACCAAGGGGCAGTATTTAAAGCTACAAAAATAGTGCAAATAAAATAAAAGGAAAACAAATTCAACACAACTAACATCGCCCAGCAGGTGGGGGGGGGGGTTGCTTTATCTTATGACTTACATTTACATTTAGAGCATTTAGCAGACGCTTTTATCCAAAGCGACTTACAATAAGTGCATTTGTTACAATAAGTACATTTGTCATAAGAAGTGAAACAATATATCGCTGTTGGTACAGTAAAGATGTTCATAGAACCAAGTGCAAGTATTACAATCGCTAGGCTAACCCATTCCCCGTGTAAAGCAATGATAGCAGCTACTGTAGATGCTACACAATTAAGTACCTTGAATAAGTGCAATGTACAAGTGCCAGGACGTACAACATTCAATGGTGGCTGTGCATTGGTTTCTATGCAGAGTCGAGGTGAACTCTGAACAGGTGAGTTTTGAGTCTTTTGCGGAAGCTGGTGAGCGACTCTGCGATCCTGACATCGGTAGGGAGCTCGTTCCACCACTGAGGTCCCAAAATAGAGAAAAGTTGTGACTTCGCTGATCGACCTTTGCTTGCTCTTAGCGATGGCGGTACCAGACGTCCAGCTGAGGTAGTTGAGCGGAGGGATCGAGCTGGGGTGTGTGGCTTTACTAATGCTTGGAGGTAGGCAGGGGCAGTTCCATCGACTGCCTTGTATGCCAGTACCATCATCTTGAATCTGATGCGAGCTATTACAGGGAGCCAGTGTAGGTCTCGGAAGAGGGGGGTTACATGTGAGAACTTTGGTAGGTTGAACACGAGGCGCGCTGCCGCATTCTGGATGCGCTGCAAGGGTTTAATCGCAGAGGCAGGGAGTCCAGCCAGGAGCGAGTTGCAGTAGTCGAGGCTGGAGATGACCAGTGATTGGACTAGAAGCTGAGCTGCTTCCCTTGTGAGGAAGGGCCGGATCCTGCGGATGTTGTAAAGTGCAAATCTGCAGGATCGGGCCACCGCAGTGATGTTTGCGGTGCAGCATAACTGATTGTCCAACACTACACCAAGGTTTTTGGCAGTTGGAGAAGGAGATACAGTGATGTTCTCAACAGTGACCAGTAAGTCCATGTGTGGGCAATCTTTCCCTGGTATTAGGAGGAGCTCAGTCTTGTTGAGGTTAAGCCTCAGGTGATGGGCAGTTGTCCAGGTGCTGACTTCTGCCAGACATTCAGATATGCGTGTTGCAATCAGGGCTTTGTCAGATGAGGGAAAAGAGAGAAATAGCTGAGTGTCGTCAGCATAGCAGTGATAGGAAAAGCCGTGGGATGTAATTACAGAACCCAGAGATCTGGTATAGAGGGAGAACAGAAGAGGCCCCAGTACAGATCCTTGAGGGACACCAGTATCAAGTGTGCAAGGTTTGGACAAGGAGCCATTCCACGTTACCTGATAAGTGCGATTCATCAGGTAGGATGTGAACCAAGAAAGGGCAGATTCAGCTATGCCAAGTTCGGCGAGAGTAGCGAGGAGGATCTGGTGTCAAATGCTGCAGACAGGTGAAGGAGAATGAGAACCGATGAGAGGGACGAGGCTCTGGCTGTGTGCTTTTTTGAAGCCTGACTGGTGAGGGTCAAGCAGGTTGTTAGATGAGAGATAGGAGGACAGTTGGTTAGCGACGGCACATTCCAATGTTTTAGAGAGGAATGAAAGAAGAGATACCGGTCTGTAATTCTGGATGTCAGTGGTATCAGGGGTTGGTTTTTTGAGGAGAGGCTTTATTCTGGCAGTCTTGAAAGACGTTTGAACAATGTCAGAGGTGAGGGAGGAGTTAATAAGTGCGATTAGAACTGGCAGGATGTCGTTTGACACAGCCTGGAGGAGGGAGGAAGGGATAGTGTCAAGGGGGCAGGTGGTGGCATGGTTAGATGTTATAATTCTGTTGACCTCGTCTGAGGTGAGAGGGATAAATTGGGTAAAGACAGAGGTGGGGGTGGGGGGAGGGAGGATCGTGGCAGTGATAAAAGAGGAGCTAATGTCCTTTACTTTCTGGGTAAAGTAGGTAACAAAGTCATCAGCAGTGAGGCAGGAAGGAGGAGGAGGGGAGGGAGGGTTGAGGAGGGAAGAGAACAAGGGAAACAGTTTCCTGGGGTTTGAGGCGGAGGAGTTAATTTTGGTCCGGTAAAAGGCAGATTTGGCTGTTGACACAGTGGAGGTGAAATCAGAGAGAAGAAAGAGATAGTGAGATAGATCATTAGGACAGTCTGATCTCTTCCATTTCCTCTCAGCTGCCCGCAACTCTGCTCTATAGGTCCGCAGAGATTAAGACAGCCAAGGAGGGGGGGGTTGAAGATCGCGCCGGTCTGGAGTGGAAGGGACAGAGGGAATCCAAAGAGGAGGAGAGGGAGGATAGCAGAGTGTCAGAGGATTCCTCTGTATCTTATCCACACTGGAACCTGGTTTCAGAAAAGTGTGTTTTCGGGCAAAGAAAACGCTGTATCCGTCTGGACGGACGGCCCAGACGCATCAGTTTTCACCAACAAATGGGTTCCGTGTGGACGGGGGTCTCAGTTGATCCAGGTCGTTTGCTTGCATAGATGCAATGTGTATTACTAACCTACAGCGGGCATGCCTCCACCAATATCCTCTTCAACCTTGATTGAAATGGTGTCGGGGGTCTGCTGCTTTCCACATAAAGAAGGAAACACACAAGAAATTATTTCATTTGCACAGAATAGTTGTCGATCCCCACTAACGACACATTGAATCATAAAGGTTTGTGCTTTCTATGGGTGTGTGCTGGAGTTGTAACAGAGGAAGCCTCTCTTTTGGATGGTGAATGAGAAGATGATTACCAACCTGCACTCAGCTTCTCACGGCAGACCAGCCGCTCGCCGCGCTCGTGGCTCTCGGCCACGCTGTGGTCCGCAGACAGCGAGTTCAGGGCCTCCACTTCTGACGCGGTGAAGAGGGTGTCATGGCCGTCCACCGCCAGTGGACCCTCACCTTTTCCGTGGACGATCAGGATCTTCAGTTCCTCGCTGTGACTGGACATGTGGGAGGAGCCAGGGGCGTCCACACCCAGACTCTCTGAGGTGGCGCTGTGCTGCGTGCTAAGGTCTCCAAAGGCATCGCAGTCTTCTGCAGAGGGAGAAACAAAAGAGAAAGTAATTGTTTTGATTATTTCCATAAAAGGAGTCAGTGTGTATTTGTGCACCTGAAAGAAACTGAAAGAAATGTAACATTGACAAAGAGGCTTTAAAATGTGTACTACATACACAGATTCACAGTTTTGGAGAGGGATGTCTCCTCCAGCACCCTCCTCCCTAGACTCAAAGCTCAAGCAGGTGACAAGGTAGAGGAAACTCAACGAACACCAGCGCAAAATGATCTGAGCACAACATGAAATGTGAGACAAGCGTAAATATTCTATTTTGACAATAACAAGCGACTAAGTGTCCTTCCTTGTAAGATGATCAGCTAACATTTATACATTTTGAATTCATTGATGTTTGAGAATGATAAACCAGCTCATGTGGCATCTGTCTTGAAACCCTTTTGGACTCTTGACTGATTCCATCTTTGAAATGCAACTCCCCAAGTTTGACTCGTGTTTTATCAGGGCGCTGGTCATGATGCTTTTCCAAAGAGGACCAGGCTTTTTAGCGCAGGTAGAATCTAAAATCAGCCTAGAATCTACTACTTCAAAAGTAAATGTACTCAAGATGGAAAGTATATACCTTCACTTGTAAAGTGGGGCTGCAAAGTCTTTGAGGATAGCTGTGTGCCTACAGTATGTGTTTCCAGGTGGTCGGTCTGGCAGGCAACATCCCTTGAGGAGCAGCTGAATGTAAGCACTTGATGTGCTGCCCTGTGCAGTGACAAGGTCAAAATATAACTCAATTTATTACTTTGTGTATATATATATATATATATATATATATATATCAGGTGCAAGTTGTAAGAAGATCTAAGATAAGCATGTTTAGTAAATGACATTAGCCTAATACTTAAAATTAGATATATGAAATAGTATTAAATAATTTATTCGTTTACATATTTTATATATCTTAAAAGTTAATCTCATCATCTCAATACAATGACATCAAGCTCTGCTAATCTGCTAATAACCCTTTGATTTGAATCAGGTGTGAAGGGGAAACATGAGTGGGCATTTTTGTGCGTTCCAGGCAACCCGTAACCCGTGTTTTCACACCCTTCTACCCGTGAAAGTGCCCTGGAACGGCAGTCAAACCCGCAACTCACTACAGTGAATTCGTACTAGATCGATATGTACTCCCAGTTACAACTCGTAACTTACGAGCTAAAAAGTGTCCCTTGAAAGGAACACAGCCTTATCTCATCAGTATACGATAGAACTACTGCGGTCCCGTAGCTGGTAAAAGACAGTTGTATTCGTTCGTAGGGTGAGCAGACATTCTTAAAGATTCGCGACATTCCCTTGGTATCCAAGCAGTAGAGATCAGTGCCTGTACCCCCTTTGTTGAATTGTGCCCATTCTCGTGTGATCCCCCTGGATCGCAGAGTTGCGCGCTCAGTCAGAACGGTGATCCAAATAACGCGTTACTGTGTGTGTGTGTGTGTGTGTGTGTGTGTGTGTGTGTGTGTGTGTGTGTGTGTGTGTGTGTGTGTGTGTGTGTGTGTGTGTGTGTGTGTTCACACACATACCTGGTGCCATGATCTACCTTTACATTAGCGACAGTAACTGGGCTGTTAGCTGTAGAGCTAATGCTACATGAACATTAAGGGTAACAAGGTGACCATATACAGTAAACCAACAACATAATGTAGTGTTGGTTGACTCACTTGTCCGAGGTTTGTAGCTGAGCCGAGGAGAGTTGGTAGTGATCCAGACTTAATGTTCAGACGTTGAGCAAGTCCAGCTCTGTATTGGCCCAAGTTGAGGAAGCAGTCGTCGGTGAAATGTTTGGAGCAGACTGGCGCATCATTTCCAGAGAAAATAAAATTAACCCAGTGGTTCTTCAGAGGCTCGGATGAAGGAACAAAAACCAAACTTTTGTGTTAATTTGTACATCCAGAATACTGAGAAACTGCCATGCTTCGCTCGTTTGCAACATAGACCGAAAGGACAGCGGACTCAAACATGGCCGCCCATTCATTCCTATGAAAACTGCTCTATAGAGTAGGGCTCGTAAGTCACGCCCCTTCCGGTAGAGCCCATGGGACCTTTGAGATCGTAAAATATGAATGGGTTTCAATGGAGAGAAAGTAATTATTTTCTGGTCCCAGTCTTTATATGCCCTGGATTACAAATATGTTGTTTGTGGATTTAAATGATAATTTTTCATGTCAAGAGTTTGACCGTTTATTGTGCAATTGTTCGTTTAAAGGCTGTAGAGAAAACACAATGAGAAAGACTACCTATCTCGTAAGTGCCGTCACGCTCCCTGCGACTGGCGTGGACAAGACCGACAATCTCCCCACCGGCATAACTGAAACTCTCCACATGCCCCGATTTATAATGCTTTTCACCTCTTTCGATGCTTTTATCCTCCCCTTGGAAAAAAGCCAGGTTTCCTGAACGCAAACAATATCAGGTCTGACGTCTGCTTCTTCTATAAACGTTAAATTCTTGACCATTTGAAATCAAGCTTCTAGCATTCCACTGCAAGAGAAGGAAAAACATTTTTATATCAACTATAATGGAGGGTCTCTAAACTATCATTTAGATACCCTCCATCATTACTTCCCCTTAACATACCATGAATATCTTCAGATTTCAAATCTGTAAGGCCCTAAAAGTCTTCTGAAGCTTCTACCACTAACTTAACTCTGTCACTTTTCTTTTCTTGCCGTACTGCCACATAAACAACTTTGCATATAAATGACTTTCCTGGTTGGGAGCTTCGTGAGGCCTGACCTCTGGGGCACAACGTCTCTCTGAGTAAGATTTCCACTGATGTTTTGAACCGACTCATTTCTCCTTGTTTGCTTGCTTTCACTAGCATTAACAGTTTTAAGGGCCTCAGCATATGATACTTTGTTAATGATCTTAATTCTCTGCTCTTCTTTGGCTTGCCTCTGTACCACACATCCAGCGAGAGCCGCACTATGCTCTCCTCCACAATTACAGCTTTTAAGCTTAGCATCTTTTTTGCATTTGGCATCCTCGTGCTCCCCTCCACATTTTGCATTTTTAATCTCTGGGGAGGTTTCCCTTTCCCCGTAATTTTCTTTTTCTTTTTTATTGAACATGTTTAAAAATCATACAAAAAAAATAATGAGCAATAAAATCCAAGAAATACAATTAAAAACAAACAAATGGGATCCTCAGGATCCTAAGCAACAAATACAGGGTTAGATAATACGGTTAGATTGACATAATAACGTTTTTTATAATTATGATGATGATGTTCAGCTCGTAGGTTAAAACAATCGAAGCTTTTGGAAAACACAATAACAAAATATGTGAACAGATTAACCGAAATCATCAAACAAGAAATAGAAAAACAGAAATTCACTGCTCCAGCTCATAACAATTCATTATTTTTTTTCTAAAGATTTTTTATAGTTTTGATATAGTGGTACATTTTAAGACTTTTGAATTTTTTCTTATTGGTGGTTTGTTAAATATACAGGTTCCTCTTTGATGAATGACTAAATGAAAGACATGAGGCCGTTTATCAAAGCCATGTTTTAGTACTCTGTTATTGCATGTGGAACCACTAGAGGGCGGTGAATCCACTTCGGTGCAGTTCACCTTCTGAACTGCCCCGACACACACACACACACGCACGCACGCACGCACGCACGCGCGCACACACACACACACACACACACACACACACGTCTGTGTATTCTGTGCGCCCAGCTCAGACCAATGGCATTCTTTTTCATATATTTTTATCACCACATGATAGGACAATTCAGCGAATCAATCAAATAGGCTGCCTCCCTCAGCAGCATTTGCGCAACACAATTACAGAGAGAAGAGATAGATAGCTAACTAGTAGAAAGTTGTAAAAGCACTTTCTGCCCATTCAATGGAGGAATTGGACTCCCCAAGCAATGTTATACTTAAAAGGAGCAAGTAAGTTACATATTAATTTATTCTTTCGGCCTGTAGCATATAAACAATTTAAGCAATTGTCCCATATTTCAAAATGCATTTGAAATAGACCTTGAGACTCATAAAAAAATGGACGCTATAGGACAGTGATCATGATTTGCCTAAATATCAGAATAACAAACAAGGTTCCAATAGCAATAGTTAGTGGAATGGCCATGAAGTAGGTCTGTATATGCAGTGTAAGCTTGACCAGGCCCATTTCAGGATGTGTTACATAATTCACACATTCATACCAACAGGCCACATATGTCCTTGGCGATTAGAGAGGCTTCTTTCTCACCCTAGGGTGGGATTAAAGTCACAACACATAGCCCAGGGGCCAGAACGATACAGGTAACGCATCCTTCAGATGCCCTACTAAGTGTACCTCCACGCGTGCCGATACAATTCCCCTCCTTTTGCGTCAGAGACTAGACTAAACCTTTACCAAATAAAGTGAGTTAGAAGCGATCCTAATTCGAGTACATTTTCTAAAGAACACGGCCGATGTAGGCTATGAATCTGAATGAATTTTTAGCTAGTGGGCATCCCAAAAATTCACCAGAATACAGGAAATCAAGTCTACTAAATTCTGGGGGAGGACCCCGAGACCCCTATCCATTACTGCACCCCATCCACAAATTTGACCACCAGCCGCCACTGCAAACAGGGAGTGAAGGGCGACCAATGCTAGGAATCTTCTGACTGTCCCATTAGAATAATGCTGCATTCTAGAGGGAGAACCGGCGTAATCTGACTCAAGCATCACTGAGAGCTATACATTTAACCAGAGACCTTTTTAAGTGGATAATCTTCAATCATTATTGCCTATTAAATCCAACTAGAAAATAATGGCAGTAGAAAGACAGCAATTAGAAAGTCAAAACAAGAGGTAGTTGGCATTAAGCTAACAGAATGAAAAGGTAAGTGAAATTAACACAATCATGTATAATGTAGGATTAAACTGTCTATTTCACAAGTGAACTTTGCAGGATTTTTGTAATAACAAAGGTAACGGTAATGAGTGTCGTGGAAATATCAAGCATAACTTTAATATACAATTGTATAAACCCTGTTTATGTAATAACTAGTCAATTGAAAGGAATTTCTATACATTCTCCTTGGACCTAGAGATACCTCCCATCCTCTCTAATTGAAAGGTGTTGTGATAGTTTATTTGCATTGCAATTGTTTGGTTAGATTCCTTTAACCGTCTTGCAGCCATGTCCACTTCACCCCTATTGTGGATTGCAATTTAACTTGGTCTCTCCTCTGGCCAATCCTAAACTCCACGATGGCCACTCCCCCTCACCTTTGTATTTACCCACGATGTGAACGTTTCCTATAAGAATCATGTAAACCCATCGTCTCATTGAATGTATGCTTGGTAACTTTGCTGCCTGTATCTTCCCATCATCAAGCTCTAAAATGTAATTAAATATTTTGCAGAGGTCATATGTGTCAGAGAAATAAGTTCATCACACAGATAAATTATTAGCAATAAAAACAAAGCAAATCAAAAGTTGGAGAGCGTTTAATCATGATTGTTTTTTTTAAAGCAGTAATAAATACAGGCTAGAGGTGTCAATCAAAGCGTCCCGCTACCCCGTGTCAAAGCACCCCGTTGCCCGTGTGCTTGAGCATGTGCAAACGCAAACTGCTTGGGTCGCTGTAGCTTGCGTTGCACTGCAGACAAACGCAGGGCTTCTCCCCGGAGTGAGTCTTCATGTGGATCTTCAAGGCGTCTTTCCGAATGAAGCGCATCGTGCATTGGTCACACCTGTAGGGCTTCTCGCCGGTGTGAGTCCTCATGTGGAACTTCAGGGCGGAGCCGTGACGGAAGCGCATCGTGCATTGGTCACACTCGTAGGGCTTCTCCCCGGAGTGAGTCCTCATGTGGATCTTCAGGGTGCCTTTCCGACTGAAGCGCTTCGTGCATTGGTCACACTTGTAGGGCTTCTCACCGGAGTGAGTCCTCATGTGGATCTTCAGGTCGCTTTGCCATTGGAAGCGCATCATGCATTGGGCGCACCCGTACGGCTTCTCGTTGGTGTGGGTCCTCATGTGGACGATCAGATTGGCATTGTTGGGAAAAACCTTGCCACCCAAGACACCGGGCCGGCCCTTGCGGCCGCCCCGATGCCCAGTCAGCTCCTCAAGGCGGACGAGCCGCACGCTGCAGTTCAGGCTCTTGGCCACCCTGTGGTCAGCGGACAGCGAGCTCAAGGCCTCCGGTTCTGACACGGCAAATAGGGTGTCATGGCCGTCCATCGCCAGTGGGCCCTCCCCTTGTCCGTAGACGCTCAGGATGCGCAGCTCCCCGTTGTGACTGGACATGTGGGAGGAGCCAGGGGCGTCCACACCCAGACTCTCCGAGGTGGCGCAGTCTCTGATGTCATTGTCTTCTTCAGAGAGGTAAACAAAGACAGAGAGAAAGTAAATGTTTTAATTCATTATTTGCAGAAAGGGATCCAGTATGTACTTTGTACACACTTGTGTGTGCATTGGAAGAATTATATTTTGACATTCTTTTATATATTCTATATTCTTTTATATGTTGACTTCTATTTGTTGATTATGCATTTTCCTTGTCCCCCTTTGGGTGGTCAAGGGTCAAAGGCTCCAGCTGAGAAGGCACCGCTACGTCTGCCTTTTAAGGATGTGGGGAAGTCATAAAGACACAACCCAGGTCATCTGTTGTTTCCTATCACCCGTTTTACCAATACTGTAGTTATATTGGGAGTCTGAGCTAATTCAGCATTCCTGACACCTGTCTGTCATGAAGAAGATGTAAATCATTCTACTTTGAACTGCATAAGTAGTCCTCGTGTTTTAGCAGGGCTCTGGTCATGATGCTTTTCCAAAGAGGACCAGGCTTTTTAGCACAGGTAGAATCGAGTACATTCTCAGTCGATCCAGGTCGTTTGCTTCCGTAGATGCAATGTGTATTACTAACCTACAGCGGGCATGCCTCCACCAATATCCTCTTCAACCTTGATTGAAATGGTGTCTGGGGTCTGCTGCTTTAGACATAAAGAAGGAAACACACACAAGACATATTCTTCAATTTGGACAGAATAGTTAATCCCCACTAACGACACATTGAATCATAAAGGTGTGTTCTTTCCAAGGGTGTGTGCTGGAGTTGTAACAGAGGAAGCCTCTCTTTTGGATGGTGAATGAGAAGATGATTTCCAACCTGCACACTCAGCTCCTCGCCGCAGACCAGCCACTCGCCGCGCTCCAGGCTCTCGGCCACGCTGTGGTCCGCATACAGCGAGTTCAGGGCCTCCACTTCTGACGCGGTGAAGAGGGTGTCATGGCCGTCCACCGCCAGTGGGCCCTCCCCTTTTTCGTGGACGATCAGAATCTTCAGTTCCTCCCTGTGACTGGCCAGGTGGGAGGAGCCAGGGGCGTCCACACCCAGAATCTCTGAGGTGGCGCCGCGCTGCGTGCTACGGTCTCCAAAGGCATCGCAGTCTTCTGCAGAGGAAAATTATTTTTACAGAAAGTAATTGTTTTGATACACTCTTTGCATAAAAGGAAGCAGTGTGTATTTGTACACGTGAAAGGAACTCTTTAAATGTATGTAACATTGAACCAGAGGGTTTAAAATGTGTACTGCAGACACAGATTCACAGTTTTGAAGAGGGATGTCTCCTCCAGCAACCTCCCATTGTCCCATTGTCTCCCGCCGGAGCCCCGCTGCCCGCCGCCACGAGGCAACACCGCAGCGGGTCGGTGGTGCCTCGGCGCTGCCCGCTTCCGAGACGGTGGTGCCTCGGCAGCGGGGCTCCGGCGGGAGACAATCGCGGGCAACAATCCCTTTCTCCTCCGTGTCGTGGTTCATGTACTTCAGGGAGTCAAAGCCAAAGGTCCTTTCCCCCCCAATTCCTTCTCAACCATGGCTGAGATAACCCCCACTACGAGTCTCGTTGTGGAAACACCAGAGACGTCAGAGAACCTGACGTGTTATGCGCCATAACACGTCAGAGAACCTGACGTGTTATGAGCCATAACACCAACAGCAGAACGGTTACCCAAATAGGTGTACAACAGTCGACAGTCGTAGATCAATGTCTCATTGGCGGGCCGAATTCTCTGGGCGGGCAAAGCAGAGAAGGGGCGGTAACCTGGCCCCTTATGACGACATATGGGGCCAAAAAGGCGGAGCAGGACACCTAGTGTTCGTTTTACACCTAAAGCTGGTTTCACACCGCCGCGTCGCAACTCACCGCCTCCATTCATCTCCATGAGGGAAGGCGGCAGAGGGGAGGAGGTTACAAAAGCAGCTGAAAGCCAGGAAGCGGTTGCCGCCCACGTAAACGCGTAGATTTTGCCCTACCGCTCAGCTTTCCCCGCGTTGAAACTTTTGGCAGCAGCCGCCTGGTGGCGTCAGCAACAACAGCCACTTTTGAAAACGCCTAGCCCTTCACACCGCCGCGCTGAACCCTCCGGCAGCGAGGTGGTTATCAGGGCGGTTGCCGTGCGGCGGTGTGCAAGCACCTTACACCATTTCTAGCTACTGGGGAATCATAGGCAAGCTAGGGGAACTCATATTAATGTTAGAAAACCTCATAAAGTTAAATTTTCATGCCATGGGAACTTTAAAAAAAGTTTTTTTTTGCAATAATGTCATTTATTTTCTGATAAAGTAAAGAATTTTGACTATCGACTTTTACAGTGTTGGATCGGAAGGTCGAGTTGCTGGGTTATTTTAAACAGACCTGAAAAGCTGAGACCAACCTGCAATTGGTGTCTTTGAATCTGAGTTCAATCTATACACAAGAGGCCTCAGACATTTAAAATGAGACAGAAATGATATACTTCTTGAATAAATCACTTTGATTTTAAAAATTAATACAAACTGTCTTGAGTCTGTGATGATGTTTTTGGATATATAATATAAATTTACTCATAAGTAACTGCAGGAAATTGATAAAGTAAAAGTGTATTTGACAATTCCACCACTTTCTGTATTAAAATTATGATGTAGAGTTACAGCGTGTACAGGCCTTAAATATTCCCTCCGTTTCAAGACGCCTTATATCATGTTAAGATTTATGTGCCAACCCAAAATAATCTCTGGTCTCACCCTGGCCATCCCACTGAAAATGTTCTTGCTCCGCCACTGAGCGCTTCATGCATTGGTCGCACCCGTACGGCTTCTCGCCGGTGTAAGTCCTCATGTGGATCTTCAGCTTGGAGCTCGGACTGAAGGTCTCTGTGCATTGGGCACACCTGTAGGGCTTCTCGCCGGAGTGAGTGCTCATGTGACGCTTCAGCTTGGAGCGCTCTCCGAAGCACTTTGTGCATTGTTCACACTTGTAGGGCTTCTCCCCGGAGTGAGCCCTCATGTGGTTCTTCAGGGTGCCTTTCAGACTGAAGCGCCTTGTGCATTGGTCACACTTGTAGGGCTTCTCCCCGGTGTGAGTCCTCATGTGGGTCTTCAGGGCGGAAATATGACTGTAGCGCTTCACGCATTGGTCACACTTGTAGGGCTTCTCCCTGGAGTGAGTCCTCATATGGATCTTTAGGGTGCCTTTCAGACTGAAGCTCATCGTGCATTGGTCACACTTATAGGGCTTCTCCCCGGAGTGAGTCATCATGTGGGTCTTCAGGGTGCCTTTCAGACTGAAGCTCATCGTGCATTGGTCACACTTGTATGGCTTCTCCCCGGAGTGAGTGCTCATGTGGAGCTTCAGGGTAGCTTTCTGACGGAATCTCTTCGTGCATTGGTCACACTTGTAGGGCTTCTCGCTGCAGTGAGTGCAAATGTGGCACTTCAGGTCGCATTGCTGTTTGAAGCGCTTCGTGCATCCGTCACACCTGTAGGGCTTCTCCCCAGAGTGAGTCCTCATGTGGATCTTCAGGTAGCTTTTCTTTCTGAAGCGCTTCGTGCATTGGTCACACTTATAGGGCTTCTCCCCGGAGTGAGTCATCATGTGGCCCTTCAGGTGGCTTTTCAGACTGAATCTCATCGTGCATTGGTCACACTTGTAGGGCTTCTCCCCGGAGTGGATCCTCATGTGAAGCTTCAGGGACCCGTTCTGACTGAAGCGCTTCATGCATTGGTCACACCTGTAGGGCTTCTCGCCGGAGTGAGTCCTCATGTGGGTCTTCAGGTTGCATTGCCATTGGAAGCGCTTAGTGCATTGGTCACACCTATAGGGCTTCTCCCCGTAGTGAATCACCATGTGGCGGTTCAGGTAGCCTTTCCGACTGAAGCGTTTCATGCATTGGTCGCACCCGTACGGCTTCTCGTTGGTGTGGATCATATTGGCATTTTTGGGAAAAACCTTGCCACCCAATACACCGGGCCGGCCCTTGTGGCCGCCCCGATGCCCAGTAAGCTCCTCAAGGTGGACGAGCCGCAGGCTGCAGTTCAGGCTCTTGGCCACGCTGTGGTCAGCAGACAGCGAGCTCAAGGCCTCCAGTTCTGACGCAGCGAAGTCATGGCCGTCCACCGCCAGTGGGCCCTCCCCTTGTCCGTAGACGCTCAGGATCCGCAGCTCCCCGTTGTGACTGGACATGTGGGAGGAGCCAGGGGCGTCCACACCCAGACTTTCCGAAGTGGCGCCGCGCTGTGTGCTACGGTCTCTAATGTCATTGTTGTCTTCTTCGGAGAGGAAAACAAAGACGGAGAGAAAGTAATGGTATTATTTCATTATTTGCACCAAAGGATACAGTATGTACTTTGTGCACACTTGTGTGCATTGGAAGAATTATATTTTGAGATTCTTTCTGAATTCTTTTTGTTGATTATGCATTTTCCTTGTCCCCCTTTGGGTGATCAAGGGTTAAAGCCTCAAGCTGAGAAGGCACCGCTACGTCCACGCCTTTTAAGGATGTGGGGAAGTCATAAAGACACAACCCAGGTCATCTGTTGTTGCCTCATCACATGTTTTACCAATACTGTTGTTATAATGAGAGTCAGATCTGATTCAGCATTCCTGACACCTGTTTGCCATGAAGAAGATGTAAATCATTCTACTATGAACTACTATGAAGTAGTCCTCGTGTTTTAGCAGGGTGCTGGTCATGATGCTTTTCAAAAGAGGACCAGGCTTTTGAGCGCTCGTAGAATCGAGTACATTCTAAATTGATCCGGGTCGTTTTCTTGCATAGATGCAATGTGTATTACTAACCTACAGCGGGCATGCCTCCACCAATATCCTCTTCAACCTTGATTGAAATGGTGTCTGGGGTCTGCTGCTTTCCACATAAAGAAGGAAACACAAACAAGACATATTCTTTCATTTGCACAGAATAGTGGTTAATCCCCACTAACGACACACTGAATCATAAAGGTGTGTTCTTTCTATGGGTGTGTGCTGGAGTTGTAACAGAGGAAGCCCCTCTTTTGGACGGTGAATGAGAAGATGATTTCCAACCTGCACACTCAGCTCCTCGTGGCAGACCAGCCGCTCGCCGCGCTCCAGGCTCTCGGCCACGCTGTGGTCCGCAGACAGCGAGTTCAGGGCCCCCACTTCTGACGCGGTGAAGAGGGTGTCATGGCCGTCCGTCGCCAGTGGGAGCGCAACTTTTCCGTGGACGCTCAGGATCTTCATTTCCTCGCTGTGAATGGACATGTGGGAGGAGCCAGGGGCGTCGCGCTGTGTGCTACGGTCTCCAAAGGCATCGCAGTCTTCTGCAAAGGGAGAAAAAAAGATTGTTTTGATACATTACTTGCATAAAGGGAGGCATTGTGTATTTGTACACATAAAAGAAACTCTTGAAATATATGTGTACCTAAAATTGACAAAGAGGGTTTAAAATGTGTACTGCAGACACAGATTGACAGTTTTGGAGAGGGATGTCTCCTCCAGCACCCTCCTCCCTAGACTCAAAGCTCATGCGGGTGACCAGATGGAGGAAACTTAACAAACACCAGCGCAAAATGATCTGAACACAATGACACGCAAGGCAAGCGCAAATATTTTATTTTGACAATAAAAAGCGACGTGTCCTTCCTTGTAAGCTGATCAGCTAACATTTATACATTTTGAATACATTCAAAAATTTGAACCCCTCTGGGCTCTTGACTGATTCCATCTTTGAAATGCAACTCCCAAGTTTGACTCGTGTTTTATCAGGGCGCTGGTCATTATGCTTTTCCAAAGAGGACCAAGCCTTTTAGCCCAGGTAGAATATAGCATCAGCCTAGAATCTATGCATTCTAGAATCTACTACATCAAAGAAAAAAAATACTCAATGTGTAAGGTAACATACCTTCACTTGTAAAATGGGGCTGCAAAGTCTTTAAGGGTAGCTGTGTGCCTACAGTAGGTTTCCAGGTGTTCGGTCTGGCAGGCAACATCCCTTGAGAGAAGCTGCTGAATGTAAGCACTTGATGATGTGCTGGCCTGTGCAGTGACAAGGTCAAATTAGTACTACATTTTTTACTTTGTATATATTCCAGGTGCAAGTTGTAAGAAGATATAAGATAAGCATGTTTAGTGAATTACATTAGCCTAATACTTAAAATTAGATGCATGAAATGATATTACATGATTTATTTGTTTACATATTTCATAGTTCATATATCTTACAAATTCATCTCATCATCTCAATACAATGACATCAAGCTCTGCAGAAGTCTGCTAATAACCCTTTGATTTGAATCAAGTGTGATGGTTGAGTGGGCTATGTATTTAGGAAGAGTTAACAGGCAATAATTATCTCCTCATCAATAAAATGCTAGAACTACTACGGTCCCGTAGCTGGTAAAAGACAGTTGTATTCGTTCGTAGGGTGAGCAGACATTCTTACGGATTCGCGACATTCCCTTGGTATCCAAGCAGTAGAGATCAGTGCCTGTACCCCCTTTGTTGAATTGTGCCTATTCTCGTGTGATCCCCCTGGTTTGCAGAGGTAAACACTCATTCAGAACGGTGATCCAAATAACAAAGGAGTGTACAACACTCTCGTTAGTGTGTGTATTTACACACATACATGATGCTATCTACCTTTACATTAGCGACAGTAACTGGGCTGTTAGCTGTAGAGCTACAGCTACATTATAAGGGTAACAAGGTAACCATTTACAGTATAGAAACACAATGATATAGCGTTAGTTGACTTACTTTGTCGAGGTTTGTAGCTGAGCCGAGGAGAGTTGGTACTGATCCAGACTTGATTTTCAGACGTTTAGCAAGTCCAGCTCTGTATTGGCCCAAGTTGAGGAAGCAGTCGTCGGTGAAATGCTTTAGGCAGACTAATAAAATTAACCCACTGGTTCTTCAGAGGCTCGGATGAAGGAACTAAAAATACACTTGTGTTAATTTGTACATCCAAACATTGATCAACTGCGATGCTTCGCTCGTTTGCGAGCCATAATGTCTCTCAAGGAAAGAACGTGGCACCCACTCACATGGTCGTGGCTCATTTTCTCCTGGGCGGTCGGGCCAAATTCTCGGGCAAAGCCGAGAAAGGGGAGGTAACCTTTCCCCGTAATATTCTTTTTTTTATTGAACATGGTTAAAAAATAATACAAACGAAATAAGAGCATTCAAATGCAAGAAAAATAAGATTTCAGAAGATTTGTTTAGTTTTGATATAGTGCTACATTTTAAGCAGTTTGCATTGGTTCTTATTGGTGGTTTGTTGAATAGACTGGCGAAGTCACGCCTCTTCCGGTAGAGCCCATCGGACCATCGGCATAAATTTCTGTGCAATCCAATATAACTGTAGTTGCCGGGAACGTACATTTAAAGCAAGCTGGCATGAGTTCAACCACAGTTTTCCTTGAAGGCCACATTTGAAGTGATCCCAACATAAAATACACAAAGTTGACCCAGGTCACACAGATCCTGCTTACTGTTGACTGCGATGATGGACAGGGACGCGGGAAGTGGGGGTGCTTAGGGTGCTGTAGCACCCCCGCCCCCCCGGCGGCCCCTGGCTGTAACTGCAAGTGAGAACGTTTTCTGAACAAATCAATACTTTTTTTTTAGAGTATAATTTTATCATACAACATGATTTTTCATTAAATTATTGACATCCACCCTTTTCATGATATTTAGCATATTATCATTTCATTTTATTTAGAACATTGTCTGTGTAGGCTGACGTAGGCTATGACGCACAACGCAGAACAATGCTATGCGCGGCGGGAAAATTCAAAAAGTCAAGCTTGTTACAAGTGCAACATGTTGCAGAAAATATGTATTTCAGATTTTTTTTGGCCCGAAGAAGGCAAAACTTCATCAAAACACCAGCCGGTCATCCGATTCCCTGTCAGCAGCCCGCTGTCTCCCCAGCACCCCTGAGGAGGAGAGTTCATGTTCACAGAAGCTATTACTGCAAGACGGCGCCGGCAACAATGGTGCTATTGCTAGCCCCCGCCCTCCGGTCGAGCCTAATATCGACTGCGCCGGCAACAATGATGCTAACCCCCCTCCGGTCGATCCTAATATCTTGGCTTTGGCTAACGTGCAACTGCCGGCAGTCGCAACAACTAGTTATTCTGTTGGTGAAGAGCCCTGCCAGCCAAAGGAGTTTGACTTCCCAGCCAGGCGATCGGCAAGTGAGAACTTTAGCAGGTCATTTAAGGTTGGTTGGTTTGGCCAGTGGACGTGGCTACACTACGTGAGGGAAACCGACACCGCGTTATGCTTCGTGTGCTGCTCTGCAATAGAGCAAAAGCTTGTCGGGGCTGACGGGATAATTAATGCTGGCAACTTCATTAAAGGAGGGTTTGGCAATCGGCGAAAGGCAGGTGAAAAGTTTTGGGAGCATGAAAAATCTCATTTCCATACAGAAGCCATAAGCAAGCTGGCGGCATTGAAAAGAACCCCAATTAATGCGCTTATATCACAAGCAGTAGCTAAGGAGCATATGACTGCGCAGACTGTTGGACAGACTGGTTGGCAAAAAAGAGCAAAGACGGACGGTTCACTTGACGGAGAAACCGTCACTTTCCTCAGATCAGACAACTCGTAACTCTGGATGAAAATTAAGGCTTTTTATTGTCACTTTCCTTTGTAAACCTTTAGAAATAACCTCCTGAATCCTTGTTATAACGCTGTGTATAATCCCGGACCGCAACAGCTTGTCGGCATGTTGTTAGTGTGTGAAATTCAGCACAGTATCAGCCGAGTTGACTAATTTCCACATTGTTTACTTGCTAACGTTTGTGAATAACAGTTGCTAGTTGGCAGAGTTAGTCTTTTTACAGAGAGCAGACTACTCAGAGCGGAGCCCTGAATGTGACGTCATCCGTCATCTCGTCTCTGTAAACAATGGATGTTGCGCAGCATTTATTATGACGTCATTATATAGACTCTCTCTCAGCACCCCCCCCCCCCCCCCCCCCCCTCGGACTGACTTCCCGCGTCCCTGATGATGGAAACGGTTTGTAAGGTCCTTGTGATAACTGGGCAGAGTAATTAAAACATGTTAATCCGCTGGTCCACTGGGTGGCAGCAACTCTCTGTTACGGTTGAGTTACCCTATAGTAAAGCACAGAACAAGTTCAGTCAGCGATGTGCCCCGGTTTTGCCATGTTAAATTAAGCTACACACTGTCAGGAACGAAATAAAGCTCCTTCAATGTGCAATAAGAAGCCTCCCGTGAGTTACTACATAAATGGCGACGAGGATAAACAAAAGCCGATGCCTCGTGGGGATACAAGCAAACAGTAAGACTCTGTAAAGTTGCTGCATTAGCATTAGCGAATCCGAATCGGACGTTCCCCGGAAATAATCATGGCGGCGTCCTTGGTAGGAAGCACCGCTCCATTCGACAGTGAGAAGCAGACGTGGGAAGAATATTGTGAGGTTCTCCACCATTTTTTTGAAGCTAATAAAGTCACAGATGCAAGTCGGCAGAAAGCTATATTGCTCAGTTCAGTGGGAAGTCAGACGTATAGCCTCGTGAGGAACCTTGTCAGTCCCGCCAAGCCCGGAGACAAGACGTTTGCCGAACTGGTCAAGATTTTAAAGGAACATTTCAACCCCAAACCCAGCGAGATTGTGCAGCGGTTCAAGTTTAATTCCAGACATAGGAAGCTTGAGGAAACAGTAATGGAATACATCGCTGTGCTAAGGAAGTTAGCACTGGATTGCAACTATGGAGACAAGTTGTCTGAGATGCTACGCGACAGACTGGTTTGTGGAATCAGAGATGACCGCATTCAGCGCCGGCTGTTGTCAGAGCCGGATTTGACCTTTGAGAAAGCACCAAAGCTGGCACAAGCCATTGAGACAGCCAGCAAGGATGTAAAGGGGTTACAGTCTCTGGAGTCTACACCCTCACACATGAGGGCACCTCAAGCAGTGCACAAAATGTCTACAAAGCAGTTCCCCAGTAAGCAGCAGCACCAGTATAACGCTTGGTACAGGTCTGGAGGTGAGCAGCACAAGGCTGGGGACTGTAGGTTTATTAAGGAAACCTCATAAGTGTGGTAAAATGGGCCACCTTCAAAAAGTGTGTAGGTCAGGTGGCTTGGTTAGCACTTCACAGGCTAGAGGGGGTGGAGTACCAACCGCGAAGTATGGCAAAACTCAGGGAACACATTATGTCAGCCAGGGGGAGGGCGCCATAGACGAAGATGAAGTCATGTTCACACTTTGCAAACTAGATCAACTAGACATACCAGCATAGGAGCCATTTATACAGACTTTGACTGTTAATGGGGATAAACAGCAATTTGAAATGGACTTGGGGTGTGGGGTAACAGTAGTGAACCACTCTGTGTACAAAACCTTATGGGGAAGGAGGTGCCAGAGCTACGCTGTAGTAGAGTTTTATTGTAGAGTGAGGCTAAAAACATATACAGGACAAATTAAATGTTGTGGGAGCAGCAGTGGTTAAAGTACAGCTTAAACAGCTAGTAGAGAACTTACCATTGGTAGTGGTGGCAGGTTCAGGCCCTAGTCTAGTAGGCAGGCACTGAATTAAGAGGTTAGGTTTACAGTAGAGACCAGAACCCCAGATCCACCATGTTCCGACAGAGACCCCAGAGAAGGCACAGCGGAGACCAGAGCCACACATACTCTAGGTTAAAGACGAGACTTTGTAAAATATATGTGGACAAGGAAGCAGCCCCCAGGTTTTTTAAAGCCAGACCCATCCCATACGCCATGAGAGGGAGAGTTGAGGCTGAAATCCACCGTCTCTTTGCCGAGAAGATAATTTAACCAGTAAAATATGCTGAGTGGGCAGGGACGGTGGTCGCTGTGTTGAAGCCAGATGACACAGCAAGGCTATGCAGAGACTACAAACTGACAGTGAACCAGATCTCAAAACTGGAGCAGTATCCAATCCCCAGAATTGAGGACCTGTTTGCCATTCTTTCAGGTGGACAGAAATTTACAAAGTTAGATCTGAGTCACGCTTACCACCAGATTCCATTGGATGAGGAAGCAAAAAAGTATGCAACTATAAATACACACAAAGGCTTGTTCACATACAGAGTGCAACCTTTTGGCGTTTCATCATGTCCGGCTATTTTCCAACGTACTATGGAGGGACTGCTGCAGGGCATCCCTCGTGTGGTAAATCTTCCTGGATGACATCCTGCTGACAGGAAAAGACGACAAAGAGCACCTGCAGACTCTGACCATGGTGCTCTAACGGCTATAGGAGGCCGGTCTAAAGCCGTTTCTCAATTTGCATTCTTTTCTGTACTTGTGTACTTGCGTTCTTGTGAAAGATCATCAGTCGTAGCCCAAGTACTGTTCCAATTCAAAGTATGCATCAAGTCAAGTACTGTTGTAAAACCCGGAAGTGTTGTTGATGCGTTCTTAAATTGTCCATTTCATCGAGGATGCATCGGTCATTTCTCACATGAGAAATTCCACGTGGTAATTCCAACCAACCAGGGCAACGTTTTGATATGTTGAGGGGAGTGTCTTATGTCCGCAATTATTCGAGAGCAAACGCCCAGAAATGCAGGTGGAAGTTGTTTTTGAAAGCCAGGTGACTCGTCGCATTGGAAGTTATCACAGGTATTTCTGACGTTTTTCACCCCAGAATGCATTCTGATGCATGGCAAGATGGCGGAGTGAGAGGCAGCACTTTTGCAGGCTCCGGGTACTTGTTCTTTATTCAGTCATTGAACCGTGATAGAAACAGTTTACAACCCCTCTGCTAAACAGCTATTTAACATCGTGTCTGATACAGTGACAAATAGAAAACAGTTGAGCTTTTTCTTTTTGTGACTTTTCTTTGTTCGAGAGGCAAACTTAACCGTTAGCATGTCTGATCACGACTACAGCTTGGTTGCTCTCCATGAGGCATGTGACGATATCGACATCGATGAAGACGTATGTGCAAATGCAAATGCTTCAAAAGAATACAAACTGAACAAACACCAATAAAAGAGCCGAATCCAAAGAAAAAGAGAGGCCAAAGCGTAATGGAAGACGGAAACACTAATGCTACGAGAAGTTGTATTGCATAATTATTGTTTTGTCTTTAAATGTTCAATAAAATAAATAAATAAATAAATAAAACAAAGCCTCATCTGAAACTCGCCTAAAATTTGGCCCGAGTTGCCGAACGGAAGTAGAATCATAACAGCGTCATGAGGTGTCGTTCACGTGAACTTTCCGACGTCACGAAAATGTTTTCCCCATAATTTCCAGCGATGTGTACGAAAGACATATCAAAGTACTCTGTTATTGCACGTGGAACCACTAGGAGTCGGTGAATCCACCTCGGTGCAGTTCACCTTCTGAACTGCACCGACATACGCACACACACAAAAAGGGCTGTAGCACCAAATTCTGGGCCCTGAATACAAGAGGTACTGATGGGCCCCACGATTGTTGGGGGGGGATTTTTTTTTTTTAACATTCCCATGGGCCCCCCCTCTGCTTTGGGCCCCCAAAAGCCAGTCCACCTTACACCCCAAGTCCAGCGGCCCTGCACAGACACACACACAATAAGCAAGTCAAAAGAAAAGAAGAACAAAGACCCAACACAAACCCTACTTTTGTTAGTGAACACACAACATAATGAATCAAGATAGGCTTGTTATCCTTTCCCCTAACTGAATTACTCATTCACTCAAGAGTATTGAAGAAACACTTGTCCCTACACTGTCTTGTGTTTCAACACATTGTAGTGCATTGTAGTTAACTTTGGCTGTGTGTGTGTGTGTGTGTGTGTGTGTGTGTGTTTTGAGATTTCAGCTGAAAAGGTACTGGGTTTGATTCCCAATGTCTGCATCCTAAACTGTAGCATCCAATAGATCAGGATTCCTCCTAAAGGCCGATTCATACCTCCGGATCCGGACGAAATTCGTCCGTCAGTTCCAAACGTTGTCTCCGGGACTACCCTTCAGACCTCCGTCCGGTTTCAGCATTGTCATGGTTGTTACGCAATACATCCTCTAGAGAGCAGTGACGGTCGTGTCACAAATTACCGGCATCGACAATCGCAAACATGGCATCTGTGGAGGAGATGATTTTGCTTTGTCATCAGAAATCGGCAAAAAAAAAGGCGCAAAAAGTGTAGGCCTACGCGGCGGTGGCATGTGACACCCCTCACCAACCCGCAGATTATCTCCTCAAAATGTTGCGCCATTTTTAAATGACCAGTTACAACTCATTGCCAAAGCAGTGGAGCAATAAAATAAAAAGGTCAGGTATATAGTATAATATAAGCATAAAACATTAAATACAATATATACACATATCAGATATTATACTACTCTATCTATTTTCGCGAATGGTCTGACTTCTGACTCTATACTGCCGCCTCGATTTCCAGTGGTATTGCTCCGTTTCTACCGGAGCACTCTGGATTCGTAAGCTCAGAGGCGACGGACCCATTGACGGACGAAACACCTCCGGGACCGGACGAAACGGTCCATATCCGTATTTACCGTAGGGTGTGAATGGGCCTTAACCCCTACGTGGCCCTCATCATATGTATCTGTATACACTGTTTAACCCCTACCTGCTTCTTAAAGGCGACATATTATGGTGTTTTGCCAACAAGTTAAACATAGTAGTTGAGTTCCAGAAAACATGTTTTTGAAGCCGTTTGCTGGAAATAGCTTTTAGGGAAAAAAATCTCACCTACCACTATTTCCCTGTTTCAGCCCCTTCAGAATGCTCTGTTTCTGGTGTCTGTAGCTTTAATGCAAATGAGCTGCTGCCCATTGACCAATGAGCAGTCAGATTGAACCACAGCATGGAGGAGAAGGGATTGTTGCCGTTTGCGGACTCTTGGAGCTCTACATCTATATAATAATAATATTATAGTCGCGGTGGTGCATCCGTGGACACGGCCATGAACCGCGGCATGGAGGAGAAAGGGATTGTACTCCGGGAGCTGAGCTGCCAGACTGCCGCCGAGCTCCCCGCACCGGAGCTGCCAGCTTCGGCGGCAGTTCAGCTCCCGGAGTACACCACCGGAGTCCGGCGGCAGTCCGGCAGAGAAAGGGATTGTACTCCCCGAGCTGAGCTGCCGGACTGCCGACAAGTTCCCCCCGCCGGAGCTGCTCGTCCGCTGGTCCACAAAATCTTAGCTGTATAGCTATCGTCTCATTTAATGTATGCTTGGTAACTTTGCTGCCTGTATCTTCCCATGATCAAGCTCTAAAATTAAATACAATATTTTGCTGTCAGAAGTGTCCTAGAAATAAGTTACCCATCACAGACATCAATTATTAACAATAAAAAACAAAGCGAATCAAAAGTTGGAAAGTGTTTAAACATCATGAAAAAAATAAATGAAAAGCATTAATTTCAACAAATACAGGATAGAGGTGTCAATCAAAGCATCTTGTTACCCCATGTCAAAGCACCCAATTGCTCATGTGCTTGAGCATGTGCACTTCTAACCAGAGTGACGCCTGATTTCCACCGGGGACGTACGCGCCGCGGAACGGCTGCAAACTCTGCCCTGCGTCCATTTCCACCGGGCGCGTAACGGCAGCGTAGCGCTGCCTTGCAAGCCAGCCGTATTCACGCGAGATCACGCGATAAACCTAAACCTAATGTACTCACCTTCCACTCGCAAAACTACTGCAATTAAACGCCAGGCTTTGTCCTTTCTGACATTGTCCTTATAATAAGGATGATTTTTTTCATAAATTATTTTATGTTGCTCCACTTCAACAATAAGTCTCTCGTCGTCCATGTTGTCGACCCTCTGAGACCCTTTGATTGATTGACTGCTGACCTGGTGCCACCGGTCATGACGTAATGTTGATGTGAAGTTGAGATAGGCTACATGACCTGAGTATTGTGTTTTATTTTGAAAATTGACCAGATGCTCTATGGCTTTTACTTTTTCACTTCCTGCCCGGCTCGATCTGCTCTGTTGAAATTGACGCGGTTCAGCAATGGCTCGCGTCAAAGATAGAAGTGCAGCGGAATGATAGCGCTGCGGCGCGCCGCTCCTGGGATGCTGCTGAGACGTTCCGCAGCGCGCCCGGTGGAAATGGTTTCATTGATTACAGTGGCAGCGATCAGCAGCAGTGACCGCGGCGCAGCCGTTCCGCGGCGCTTACGTCCCCGGTGGAAATGAGGCTTGAGTCCTTACGTGGATCTTCAGGGAGGAAACACGACTGAAGCGCATCGTGCATTGGTCACACTTGTAGGGCTTCTCCCCGGAGTGAGACCTCATATGTATCTTCAGGGAGGAGACATGACTGAAGCGCATCGCGCATTGGTCACACCTGTAGGGCTTCTCCCCGGAGTGAGTCCTCATGTGGGTCTTCAGGGCGGCGCTCTGACTGAAGCGCTTCGTGCATTGGCCACACCTGTAGGGCTTCTCGCCAGAGTGAGTCCTCATGTGGATCTTTAGCTTGGAGCTCTCTCCGAAGTGCTTCATGCATTGGTCACACCTGTAGGGCTTCTCCCCGGAGTGAGTCCTCATGTGGATCTTCAAGGTGCTTTTCCGACTGAAGCGCTTCATGCATTGGTCACACTTGTAGGGCTTCTCCCCGGAGTGAGTCATCATGTGGCGCTTCAGGTGGCTTTTCCGACTGAAGCGCAACGTGCATTGGTCACACTTGTAGGGGTTCTCCCGAGAGTGAGTCCTCATGTGGATCTTCAGGTCGCGTTGCCATTGAAAGCGCTTTGTGCATTGGTTGCAACCGTACGGCTTGTCGTCCGTATGGGTCCTCATGTTGACGATGATATTGGCATTGTTGGGAAAAACCTTGCCACCCAAGACACCTGGACGGCCCTTGCGGCTGCCCTGATGCCCAGTAAGCTCCTCAAGGCGGACGAGCCGCACGCTGCAGTTCAAGATCTTGGCCACGCTGTGGTCTGCAGACAGCGGGCTCAAGACCTTCAGTTCTGACGTGGCAAAGAGGGTGTCATGGCCGTCCACCGCCAGTGGGCCCTCCCCTTGTCGGTAAACGCTCAGGATCCGCAGCTCCCCGCTGTGACTGGACATGTGGGAGGAGCCAGGGGCGTCCACACCCAGACTCTCCGAGGTGGCGCCGCGCTGCATGCTACGGTTTCCAAAGGCATCGCAGACTTCTGCAGAGGAAGAAAAAAAATACAGCAAGTAATTGTTTTAATACATTATTTGCATAAAAGGAGGCAGTGTGTATTTGTACACGTAAAAGAAACCATTTAAAGATCTCCTATATATATATATAACAATGTTTATAGGTCATAAAAGTCGAAAAAGCATAATTGGTGCTCTTTAAATGTACAGTATGTGTATATAACATTGACCCAGAGGGTTTAAAATGTGTGTTGCAGACACAGATTCACAGTTTTGGAGAGGGATGTCTCCTCCAGCAACCTCCTCCCTAGACTCAAAGCTCAAGCGTGTGACCAGATGGAGGAAACTCGACAAACACCAACGCAAAATGATCTGACCACAACATGACATGCGAGACAAGTGCAAATATTCTATTTTGACAATAACAAGCGACAACGTGTCCTTCCCTGTAAGCTGTTCAGCTAACATTTATACATTTTGAATTCATTGATGTTTGAGAATGATAAAACCAGCTCATGTGATATCTGTCTTGAAACCCTTCTGGGTTCTTGACTGATTCCGTCTTTGAAATGCAACTCCCAAGTTTGACTCGTGTTTTAGCAGGGCTCTGGTCATGATGCTTTTCCAAATAGGACCAGGCTTTTTAGCGCTGGTAGAATCGAGTACATACTCAGTTGATCCAGGCTGTCTGCTTGCATGGATGCAATGTGTATTACTAACCTCCAGCGGGCATGCCTCCACCAATATCCTCTTCAACCTTGATTGAAATGGTGTCGGGGGTCTGCTGCTTTCCACATAAAGAAGGAAACACACACAAGACATTATTTCATTTGCACAGAATAGTTGTCAATCCCCACTAACGACACATTGAATCATAAAGGTTTGTGCTTTCTAAGGGTGTGTGTGCTGGAGTTGTAACAGAGGAAGCCCCTCTTTTGGATTGTGAATGAGAAGATGATTTCCAACCTGCACACTCAGCTCCTCGCGGCAGACCAGCTGCTCGCCGCGCTCCAGGCTCTTGGACACGCTGTGGTCCGCAGACCGCGAGTTCAGGGCCTCCACTTCTGACGCAGTGAAGAGGGTGTCATGGCCGTCCACCGCCAGTGGGCCCTCCCCTTTTCCGTAGATGCTCAGAATCTTCAGTTCCTTGCTGTGACTGGACATGTGGGAGGAGCCAGGGGCGTCCACACCCAGACTCTCTGAGGTGGCGCCGCGCTGCGTGCTACGGTCTCCAAAGGCATCGCAGTCTTCTGCAGAGGGAGATTTTTTTTTTTTACAGAAAACAATTGTTTTGATACACTGTTTGCATAAAAGGAGGTGGTGTCTATTTGTACACGTGAAAGGAACTCTTTAAATGTATGTGTATGTAACATTGACCCAGAGGGTTTAAAATGTGTGAACCCTCCGGCAGCGAGGAGGTTATCAGGGCGGTTGCCGCGCGGCGGTGCAAGCACCTAATGCCTTTCTATCTACTGGGGGGGGGTCATAGGCAGGCTGGGGGAACTCATTAATGTTAGAAAACCTCAAAGTGAAATTTTCATGCCATGGGACCTTTAAAAAATGAATGTTTTTGCAATTATGTAATTCATCTTCTGATAAATGCACAGTAACATCGCATTAAAGTAACTGCAAGAAATTGATAAAGTAAAAGTGTATTGAATTCCACCACTGTCTGAATTAAAATTATGATGTAGAGTTACAGCGTGTACAGGCCTTAAATATTCCCTCCGTTTCAAGACGCCTTATATCATGTTAAGATTTATGTGCCAGCCCAAAATAATCTCTGGTCTCACCCTGGCCATCCCACTGAAAATGTTCTTGCTCCGCCACTGAGCGCTTCATGCATTGGTCGCACCCGTACGGCTTCTCGCCGGTGTAAGTCCTCATGTGGATCTTGAGCTTGGAGCTCGGACTGAAGGTCTCTGTGCATTGTTCACACTTGTAGGGCTTCTCGCCGGAATGAGTCCTCATGTGGAGCTTCAGCTTGGCGCTCTCTCCGAAGCGCTTCGTGCATTGTCTACATCTGAAGGCCTTCTTCTCGAATTGGTCACACTTGTAGGGCTTCTCCCCGGAGTGAGTCCTCATGTGGCTCTTCAGGGTGCCTTTCAGACTGAAGCGCTTTGTGCATTGGTCACACTTGTAGGGCTTCTCCCCGGTGTGAGTTCTCACGTGGGTATTCAGGTCGAAAATATGACTGAAGCGCTTCACGCATTGGTCACACTTGTGAGGCTTCTCCCTGGAGTGAGTCCTCATATGGATCTTCAGCTTGGGGCTCAGACTGAAGCTCTTCGTGCATTGGTCGCACTTGTAGGGTTTCTCCCTGGAGTGAGTCCTCATGTGGGTCTTCAGGGTGCCTTTCAGACTGAAGCTCATCGTGCATTGGTCACACTTGTAGGGCTTCTCCCCGGAGTGACTCCTCATGTGGCGCTTCAGGGTGCATTTCTGACTGAAGAACTTCATGCATTGGTCACACCTGTAGGGCTTCTCCCCGGAGTGAGTCTTCATGTGGATCTTAAGTTCACATTGCCATTGGAAGCGCTTAGTGCATTGGTCACACCTGTAGGGCTTCTCCCCGTAGTGAATCATCATGTGGCGCTTCAGGTAGCCTTTCCGACTGAAGCACTTCATGCATTGGTCGCACCCGTACGGCTTCTCGTTTGTGTGGATGGTATTGTTGGGAAAAACCTTGCCACACAAGACACCGGGCCGGCCCTTGCGGCCGCCCTGATGCCCAGTCAGCTCCTCAAGGCGGACGAGCCGCATGCTGCAGTTCAGGCTCTTGGCCACGCTGTGGTCCGCTGATAGCGAGCTCAAGGCCTCCGGTTCTGACGCTGCGAAGAGGGTGTCATGGCCGTCCACCGCCAGTGGGCCCTCTCCTTGTCCGTAAACGCTCAGGATCCGCAGCTCCCCGCTGTGACTGGACATGTGGGAGGAGCCAGGGGCGTCCACACCCAGACTCTCCGAGGTGGCGCCGCGCTGCGTGCTGCAGTCTCTGATGTCATTGTCTTCTTCAGAGAGGAAAACAAAGACGGAGAGAAAGTAAAGGTTTTAATTCATTATTTGCACAAAGGGATACAGTATGTACTTTGTACACACTTGTGTGTATTGGAAGTAGGGCTGGGCGATAAACCGGTAGTAAAATTGATACCGGTATATTTTCAAAAGAGTTGAGACAATATCGCCATACCGGTATATTATTTTGATGTTGCCTTGCGAGCGTTATTTGATAAGGCCGACTGCTGCTCTGTGAGCCTCCAAGCCATGTTCAGCTGCTCCATCCCGCCCCTTACATGTACGTAGTGTTCTCCCACCCACGTTACGCATCACAACAAACTTTGAACAAAAACATGGTGGTAGAGTATGAAACCCGTAAAGGGACGTGTGTGTGTGCGTGTGTGTCGTCAGTGAGTGAGTGGACGAGCGCGGAGAGCGAGCGGTAGCGTGCGTGTCAGTTTAGTGAAGTAATGAACGAGTCCTTTTGTGTGTAAGAATAAAGTACCCAGCCTGTCAAGAATCGGTGGCCGCTTCATTCCGACCATATTCTGACCTATAAGCAGACCCACTGCCGGTCAAAGTGAAGTGTGTTTCCCCCGAGAGCATCGGCCCTGGAGGGAACGTCTCCCCTGTGCGGGTTCCGTATGTTTCAAACAGGCAACACTATTGTTTTTTTATTACACAGGTCTTCTCAATGCCGTGGAACGCTCCGTTCACTTGCATTGGCTCTTCACAACTTCCGGCTGTGAATTTATATTTGATAATTCACAGTTTCTAAGTATAATTGACCGCTGTCAACGCAAACAAAGGATTTTTGCCTCTAATGACGTCTTTGGTATCACTCCACAAGTAGTCCGGTAACTTTTCAGTCCAAGCGTCTTTGGTTGCTAAGCGACATCAACGACTTTGGCTGACTATTTCTCTGCTGATCAACACTACGAATGCTGGTTACAAATAAATTATAAAAAGGCTAGGGCTGGGTAAAAATATTGATTCATCAATGCACTGCAATTTATTTGTTCTCGATTCAATTTCGACTTAGAATTGTTTTGAAATCAATTATTTCCATAAAAAAAAGAAAAAAAAGAAGCATACTAGTCATTGTAATCTAGAAGGGAGTATGCCTAAATGTACATGCCCTTTTACATTTGTCCATGTTATGATTGTTACTTTTATCCTGCAAGTTTACCTCAGGAACAATACTATACAATGGTGTATTCCCTTTTTTCTAGTTAAAGCACAATGAAATGGTTAGTTCATTTTCAAATGGTTAATTCTAAATAATATTTAGGTATTTTTGTCATCATTGAATCAGTAAGAGTGAACTCTTTCAGATTAATATAGAAGCTCTTAAACTTGATTATACAGCTCTTCCAGTCAAAGTGGTGACAGATCATCTGAGTTACCTTGGGGTATGTTTTACCAGAAATTTAAAAAACCTATTTAAAATCGAATTTCCTCAAATTATTGGATCAGGCGAAGCAAATATTATCGAAGTGGTCTCCTCTGTCTTTTTCTCTTATAGGTAGAATAAATTCAATTAAAATGACACTACTCCCAAAGTTCCTATATCTATTCCAATGTCTCCCCATCTTTCTCCCCAAATCCTTTTTTGAGGCCCTTGACTCTTTAATTATAAATTATATTTGGAATGGTAAACACCCTCGGTTACGGAAAGCTTTTCTTCAAAGACCCAAACAAGCAGGTGGAATGGCCCTCACTATTTCCAATACTATTACTGGGCTGCTAATATCCGATCTTTGGTGTATTGGGTGCATTTTCACCTTGACGACTCAGCCCGAGTCTGGGTAACAATGGCGCTATCCAGCGCTACTAGCCCATTGTCTCTATCTGCCCTCTTAAGTGCTGCACTCCCACTCTCTTCGGCTATTCCCAACAGTAGTCCCGTGATTAAGCACTCCCTTCCGAATCTGGACCCAATTTAGGAAGAATTTTTGACTGCAGAATTTTTCACTTTTCAGCCCAATTGCAGCTAATCATTTGTTTGCTCCCTCAACGGGGGATGGTGCATTTAAGATCTGGCATAAAAAAGGCTTAAAATGCATCGGCGATTTATTTATTAATGATTTATTTGCTAGTTTTTCTCAATTGACTTGAATTGAAAGATTTGGTATCGAAGACTCTTTTTTTCCGATTTCTGCAAATCAGGCATTTTACACAGAAGTTAACTCCCCAATTCCCTAATAATCCGCCAGCAAATTGTGTCGATATGTTTCTTTCTGTAAAGCCCACATTGAAAGGCTCAATTTCTGTGTTTTTCAACCTTATTTCGAAGTTGCATAGCCCTCCATTAGCAGTTATAAGAACCCTGTGGGAGCAGGAGCTAGGTTCTGCCTTCACAGATCACATGTGGGATTCAGTCCTGGATCGGACACACTCTACCTCCATGTGCGCCCGACATGCTCTTCTGCAATTTAAAGTAGTACATCGTATCCACATATCTAAAACTAAATTAGCTCGTATGTTCCCTGATGTAGACCCGACCTGAGATAGCTGTAAGAGCGCACCTGTGTCACTCTTTCACATGTACGGGTTGTGTCCCACCTTGACTGAGTTCTGGACAGTTTTTCATCAGTTTTTCAAACAATTTCTGAAGTACTTCAGCATCAAATTGAGCCAAACCCTTTTACAGTGATTTTTGGCATTGCTCTAAATTCGGGCTTGCCTAAGGTGAAGCTGAAGGTACCGGCATTTACCTCATTACTTGCTCGTAGGGTTATCTTACTCAAGAGGAAAGATCCTGCTGCTCCTTCCCACTCACATTGGATTAGAGACATTATGTCATGGATGAACCTAGAGAAAATACGTTACACTACTTAGGGATCTGAGAATACATTTTACAAAATATGGCGCCCTATCTTAAATTATTTTAAGAAGCCAACTACAACAATACCAGAGTAGCTACCCCCTCCCCTCTTTTATTTCATTTAATTTTATTTATTTATGTTTTTGTTTCATATTGATTATTTATTTTTATTTTTTAAAGTGTGTATTTAGTTTCTGCCATTCTTAACCTCTTCAACATTTATTTATTATTTTGTGTACTAATTTCTTAATGCAGGATTGTTTGTAATCAGGTGTGAGGGTAGGATATAGGTGGGGTATGCTTGGGTAAAAAAGGGCAAAAAAAAAAAGTATAATCCATTGTACTGCAATTGCTTTGCAATTTTGTCATTTAATGAAAAAACCTTTGAAGGAAAGCCTCCAGCTGATAAGGCACCGCTACGTCTCTGCCTTTTAAGGATGTGGGGACGTCATAAAGACACAACCCAGGTCATCTGTTGTTTCCTATCACCCGTTTTACCAATACTGTAGTTATATTCAGTTCTGATTCAGCATTCCTGACACCTGTTTGCCATGAAGAAGATGTGAATCATTCTACTATGAACTGTATAAGTAGTCCTCGTGTTTTAGCAGGGCTCTGGTCATGATGCTTTTCAAAAGAGGACCAGGCTTTTTAGCACAGGTAGAATCGAGTACATACTCAATTGATCCAGGCTGTTTGCTTGCATAGATGCAATGTGTATTACTAACCTCCAGCGGGCATGCCTCCACCAATATCCTCTTCAACCTTGATTGAAATGGTGTCTGGGGTCTGCTGCTTTCCACATAAAGCAGGCAACACACACAAGACATTATTTCATTTGCACAGAATAGTTGTCAATCCCCACTAACGACACATTGAATCATAAAGGTTTGTGTTTTCTATGGGAGTGTGCTGGAGTTGTAACAGAGGAAGCCTCTCTTTTGGATGGTGAATGAGAAGTTGATTTCCAACCTGCACACTCAGCTCCTCGCGGCAGACCAGCAGCTCGCCGCGCTCCAGGCTCTTGGCCACGCTGTGGTCCACAGACAGCGAGTTCAGGGCCCCCACTTCTGACGCCGTAAAGAGGGTGTCATGGCCGTCAATCGCCAGTGGGCCCTCCCCTTTTCCGTGGACGCTCAGGATCTTCAGCTCCTCGCTGTGACTGGACATGTGGGAGGAACCAGGGGCGTCCCTACCCAGACTATCTGAGGTGGCGCCGCGATGCATGCTACGGTCTCCAAAGGCATCGCAGTCTTCTGCAGAGGGAGAGAAAAAAGACAGAAAGTAATTGTTTTAATACGTTATTTGCATAAAAGGAGGCAGTTTGTATTTCTACGCATGAAATAAACTATTTAAACGTATGTGTATGTAACATTGACACAGAGGGTTTAAAATGTGTCCTGCAGACACAGATTCACAGTTTTGGAGAGGGATGTCTCCTCCAGCACCCTCCTCACTAGACTCAAAGCTCAAGCAGGTGACAAGATGGAGGAAACTCAACGAACACCAACGCAAAATGATCTGAGAACAACATGACATGCGAGACAAGCGTAAATATTCTATTTTGATGATAACAAGCGACTAAGAGTGTCCTTGTAAGCTGATCAGCTAACATTTACACATTTTGAATTCATTGATGTTTGGGAATGATAAACCAGCTCATGTGATATCTGTCTTGAAACCCTTCTGGGCTCTTGACTGATTCCATCTTTGAAATGCAACTCCCAAGATTGACTCGTGTTTTAGCAGGGCTCTGGTCATGATGCTTTTCAAAAGAGGACCAGGCTTGTTAGCGCCGTTAGAATCAAGTACATTCTTAGTTGATCCAGGTCGTTTGCTTGCATAGATGCAATGTGTATTACTAACCTACAGCGGGTATGCCTCCACCAATATCCTCTTCAACCTTGATTAAAATGGTGTCGAGGGTCTGCTGCTTTACACATAAAGAAGGAAACACACACAAGACATATTCTTTCATTTGCACAGAATAGTAGTTAATCCCCACTTAAGACACATTAAATCATAAAGGTGTTTCATATCTAAGGGTGTGTGCTGGAGTTGTAACAGAGGAAGCCTCTCTTTTGGACGGTGAATGAGAAGATGATTTCCAACCTGCACACTCAGCTCCTCGCGGCGGACCAGCCACTCGCTGCGCTCCAGGCTCTTGGCCACGCTGTGGTCCGCAGACAGCGAGTTCAGGGCCTCCACTTCTGACGTGTTGAAGAGGGTGTCATGGCCGTCCGTCGCCAGTGGGCCCTCCCCTTTTCCGTAGACGCTCAGGATCTTCATTTCCTCGCTGCGACTGGCCATGTGGGAGGAGCCAGGGGCGTCCACACAAAGACTCTCGGAGGTGGCGCCGCGCTGCGTGCTACGGTCTCCAAAGGCATCGCAGTCTTCTGCAGAGGGAGAGAAAAAAAGACAACGTCATTGTTTTGATACATTATTTACATAAAAAGGAGGCAGTGTGTATTTGTACACCTGAAAGAAACTATTTAAATGTATGTATGTAACATTGACACAGAGGGTTTAAAATGTGTACTGCAGACACAGATTCACAGTTTTGGAGAGGGATGTCTCCTCCAGCACCCTCCTCACTAGACTCAAAGCTCAAGCGGGTGACCAGGTGGAGGAAACTCAACGAACACCAGCGCAAAATGATCTGAGCATAAAGTGTCCCTGGAAAAGAACGCAGCATTATCTCCTCATCAGTAAACGCTAAAACTACTGCGGTCCCGTAGCTGGTAAAAGACAGTTGTATTCGTTTGTAGTATGGGGAGCAGTCCCTTGGTATCCAAGCAGTAGAGATCAGTCCCTGTACTCCCTTTGTTCAATTGTGCCCATTCTCTTGTGATCCCCCTGGTTTGCAGAGGTGCACGCTCAGGCAGAACGGTGATCCAAATAACAAAGAAGTGGACAACACTCGCGTTACAGTGTGTGTGTGTGTGTGTGTGTGTGTGTGTGTGTGTGTGTGTGTGTGTGTGTGTGTGTGTGTGTGTTCACACACATACCTGATGCCATCTACCTTTACATTAGCGACAGTAACTGGGATGTTATCTATAGAGCTGATGCTACAGCAACATTATAAGGGTAACAAGGTAACCATAAACAGTAAACCAACAACATAATATAGTGTTGGTTAACTAACTTGTCCGAGGTTTGTAGCTGAGCCGAGGAGAGTTGGTACTGATCCAGACTTAATGTTCAGACATTGAGCAAGTCCAGCTCTGTATTGGCCCAAGTTGAGGTAGCGGTCGTCTGTCAAATGTTTGGCGCAGACTGGCGCATCATTTCCAGAGAAAATAAAATTAACCCACTGGTTCTTCAGAGGGTCGGATGAAGGAACCAACAATAGACTCTTGTGTTCATTTGTACATCCAAACACTGAGCACCTGCCATGCTTCGTTCGTTTACGAGCCATAATCTCCTCTTCTTTTTGTTTATTGGCGGGACGTAACCATAGCCTTCATGTTGCATACCGCCACCAACTGTACCGGAGTATGTAACAACAGCATTTATTTATTTTCTATGGTCTTGAAAAAAAAGGAGATAAATAAATAAGTGGGTAAATAAGGGGGGGGGATTTCTCATTTAAATGAGAAATCCGGTGTAAAATGGATCTGGGATATGTTTAGCATGATAACGAGTTGGAATGTTCGCTTGGGAGCAAAAAAGCGCGTATAGACGCATTCGTAAATTGGCTGTATTCAGCCGATTCTACCAAAACGCTATAAACTTGGAACTATGGGGGCATTTTTTGCTCCCAAACGAACATTCCATCTCGTTATCATATCCCAGATCAATTTTACACCGGATTTCTCCTTTAAGTATTATATCACTGCCTTCTGTGTAAGTTATACACCCTCTCCTACAGTTCCCAGTATGTCACCCAAACTCCACACTCTTGCTGCTCTCTGCAATTTATCAGCCAACCTCGTTCTCTCCTCCGTATCTCTCACACACCATCAATACATGTCCCACAGTTTCTGTTTTTTCATCATTCACACCCATCCGTTCCTTTTCCCTATTAAAAATAAAGTTTTATTTAGTCCTGTATGTCCTATTCTCATTTTTGTAAGCACTTTATTCTCCCTTCTATTTTTCTTTTTAACACCATGCCAACACACATTTTTTTGTATATTATAATAATTTCTTTCAGTGATTTCTCTGTCCCATCTATCCTGCCACTTTTTTATTACAAAAATAAAATTGCTTTAACTTCTGCTTTCCCAAAAGGCATTCTATTAGTGTTCATTTTTGTTGCTATTTTGGCAACCACTAGGGGGCAGTGAATCCACCTTGGTGCAGTTCACCTTCTGAACTGCGGCGACGCACACACACACACACACACACGCATGCACACACACACACACACACACACACACACACACACACACACACACACACACACACACACACACATACAACAATAAGCAAGTAAACAGAAGAGAAGAAGAAAGACCCAACACGAACCCAACCCGTTAATGAACGCACAACATAATGAAGGATTCATCAATGAAGGCTTGTTATCCTTTCCCCACAGTGACTGAATTACTCAGAGAATTGAAGAAGCACTTGTCACTACACTCTGTCTTGAGTTTCAAACTTTCAACACATTGCAATGAAATGGAGTTAAACTTTGGCTGTGTGTGTGTGTGTGTGTATGTGTGTGTGTGGAAAGTCAGAGGAAAGTATATGCCTCAAATTTGACCACCCTTCACTCCACTGCAAACAGGGAGTGAAGGGCGACCAATGCTAGGAATCTTCTGACTTTGTCCCATTAGAATAATGCTGCGTTCTAGAGGGAGGTCCGGCGTAAACTGACTCAAGCATCACTGAGAGCTATACATTTAACCAGTTACCTTTTTAAGTGGATAATCTTCAATCATTATTGCCTATTAAATCCAAGGTATCAACTAGAAAAAAATGGCAGTAGAAAGACAGCAATAAGAAAGTCAAAACAAGAGGTAGTTGGCATCAAGCACAGAGAATGAAAAGGTAAGTGAAATGAACACAATCATGTATAATGTGGGGTTAAATTGCAGTCTATGTCATGAGTGAACTTTGCAGGATTTTTGTAATAACAAAGATAACGGTTATGACAACTTTAATAAACTATTGTATACAAATTACATAAACCCTGTTTACATTGAAAGGAATTTCTATACATTCTCCTTGGACCTAGCGATACCTCCCGTCCTCTCTAACTGTAAGGTGTTGTGATAGTTTATTTGCATTGCAACTGTAGCCACCGAGTCTGATACTGAGGCCAATCGACTGACTTCTTTGTTGTCTAGATTCCTTTAACTTTCTTGCAGGCATATTCAATTCACCAATAGTGTTTTGGAATTTAACTTGGTCTCTCCTCTGGCCAATCCTAAACTCCACGATGGCCACTCCTCCTCACCTTTGTATTTACCCACGATGTGAAAGTTTCCTATAAGAATCATGTAAACCTATCGTCTGATTCAATGTATGCTTAGTATCTTTGCTGCCTGTTTCTTCCCATGATCAAGCTCAAAATATTTTGCTGTCAGATTTGTCCTAGAAATAAGTTACCCATCCCACAGGCATCAATTACTAACAATAAAAACAGAAAGAGAATCGAAAGTTGGAAAGTGTTTAATCATGGTGAAAAAAAGAAATGAAAAGCAGTCATTTCAACAAATACAGGATAGAGGTGTCATTCAAAGCATCTTGTTAACCCATGTCAAAGCACCCCATTGCCCGCGTGCTTGAGCATGTGCATTTCTAACCAGAGTGAGTCCTCATGTGGAGCTTCAGATTGGAGCTCTCTCCGAAGTGCTTCATGCATTGGTCACACCTGTAGGGCTTCTCCCCGGAGTGAGTCCTCATGTGAATCTTCAGGTCGATTTGCCATTGGAAGCGCTTCATGCATTGGTTGCACCCGTACGGCTTCTTGTCCGTGTGAGTTCTCATGTGGACGATCATATTGGCATCGTTGGGAAAAACCTTGCCACCCAAGACACCGGGCCGGCCCTTGCGGCCGCCCTGATGCCCAGTCAGGTCCTCAAGGCGGACGAGCCGCACGCTGCAGTTCAGGCTCTTGGCCACGCTGTGGTCAGCGGACAGCGAGCTCAAGGCCTCCGGTTCTGACGCGGCAAAGAGGGTGTCATGGCCGTCCACCGCCAGTGGGCCCTCCCCTTGTCCGTAGAAGCTCAGGATCCGCAGCTCCCCGTTGTGACTGGACATGTGGGAGGAGCCAGGGGCGTCCACACCCAGACTCTCCGAGGTGGCGCCGTGCTGCGTGCTGCAGTCTCTGATGTCATTGTCTTCTTCAGAGAGGAAAACAAAGACGGAGAGAAGGTAATGGTATTAATTCATTATATATACAAAGGGATACAGTATGTACTTTGTACACACTTGTGTGTATTGGAAGAATTATATTTTGACATGCATTTTCCTTGTCCCCCTTTGGGTGGTCAAGGGTTACAGACTCCAGCTGAGAAGGCACCGCTACGTCTCCGCCTTTTAAGGATGTGGGGAGTTCATAAAGACACAACCCAGGTCATCTGTTGTTTCCTATCACCCGTTTTACCAATACTGTAGTTATATTGGGAGTAAGAGCTGATTCAGCATTCCTAACACCTGTCTGCCATGCCATCATTCTATTATAAACTGTATAAGTAGTCCTCGTGTTTTAGCAGGGTGCTGGTCATTATGCTTTTCAAAAGAGGACTTTTGCTTGCATAGATGAAATGTGTATTACTAACCTACAGCGGGCATGCCTCCACCAGTATCCTCTTCAACCTTGATTGAAATGGTGTCTGGGGTCTGCTGCTTTACACATAAAGAAGGAAACACACACAAGACATATCCTTTCATTTTCATAGAAAAGTTGTCAATCCCCACTTACGACACATCTTGAAGTTATGTGCTTTCTAAGGGTGTGTGATGGAGTTGTAACAGAGAAAGCCTCTCTTTTGGATGGGGAATGACAAGATGATTTCCAACCTGCACACTCAGCTCCTCGCGTCCGTCTATCGCCAGTGGGCCCTCCCCTTTTTCGTGGACGATCAGGATCTTCAGTTCCTCCCTGTGACTAGCCATGAGGGAGGAGTCAGGGGCGTCCACACCAAGACTCTCTGAGATGGCGCCGCGCTGCATGCTACGGTCTCCAAAAGCATCGCAGTCTTCTGCAGAGGGAGAATTTATTTTGTCTTTATACATTAATTGCATAAAAGGAAGCAGTGTGTATTTGTACACGTGAAGAAACTATTTAAATGTACGTGTATGTAACATTGACCCAGAGGGTTTAAAGTGTGTACTGCAGACACAGATTCACAGTTTTTGAGAGGGATGTCTCCTCCAGCACCCTCCTCCCTAGACTCAAAGCTCACGCAGGTGACCAGGTGGAGGAAACTCAACGAACACCAGCGCAAAATGATCTGACCACAACATGACATGCGAGACAAGCGCAATTACTCTATTTTGACAATAACAAGCGACAACGTGTCCTTCCCTGTAAGCTGATCAGCTAACATTTATGCATTTTGAATTCATTGATGTTTGAGAATGATAAACCAGCTCATGTGGAATCTGTCTTGAAACCCTTTTGGACTCTTGACTGGTTCCATCTTTGAAATGCAACTCCCAAGTTTGACTCGTGTTTTAACAGGGCTCTGGTCATGATGCTTTTCCAAAGAGGACCAGGCTTTTTAGCACAGGTAGAATCGAGTACATTCTCAATTGATCCAGAGTTTACTTCCGTAGAAGCAATGTGTATTACTAACCTCCAGCGGGCATGCCTCCACCAACATCCTCTTCAACCTTGATTGAAATGGTGTCTGGGGTCTGCTGCTTTCCACATAAAGAAGGAAAAACACGCACATGACATATTCTTTCATTTTCACAGATAAGTTGTTAATCCACGCTTACGACACATTGAATCATAAAGGTGTGTTCTTTCTATGGGTGTGTGTTGGAGTTGTAACAGAGGAAGCCTCTCTTTTGGATGGTGAATGAGAAGATGATTTCCAACCTGCACACTCAGCTCCTCGCGGCAGACCAGCCGCTCGCCGCGTTCCAGGCTCTTGGCCACGCTGTGGTCCGCAGACAGCGAGTTCAGGGCCTCCACTTCTGACGCGGTGAAGAGGGTGTCATGGCCGTCCACCGCCAGTGGGCCTTCCCCTTTTCCGTAGACGCTCAGAATCTTCAGCTCCTCCCTGTGACTGGACATGTGGGAGGAGCCGGGGGCGTCCACACCCAGACTCTCTGAGGTGGCGCCGCGCTGCCTGCTACGGTCTCCAAAGGCATCGCAGTTTTCTGCAGAGGGAGAAACAAAAGAGAAAGCAATTGTTTTGATACATTAAAGGAGGCAGTGTGTATTTGTACACGTGAATGAAACTCTTAAAATGTATGTGTATGTAACATTGACATAGAGGGTTTAAAATGTGCACTGCAGACACAGATTCACAGTTTTGGAGAGGGATGTCTCTTCAAGCACCCTCCTCCCTAGACTCAAAGCTCAAGCAGGTGACAAGGTGAAGGAAACTCAACGAACACCAGCGCAAACTGCTCTCAGCACAACATGATATGCGAGACAAGCGTAAATATTCTATTTTGACAATAACAACCGACAACGTGTCCTTCCCAGTAAGCTGATCAGCTAACATTTATACATTTTGAATTCATTGATGTTTGAAAATGATAAACCAGCTCATGTGGCATCTGTCTTGAAAGGCTTTTGGACTCTTGACTGATTCCATCTTTGAAATGCAACTCCCAAGTTTGACTCGTGTTTTATCAGGGCGCTGGTCATGATGCTTTTCCAAAGAGGACCAGGCATTTTAGCGCAGGTAGATTCTAAAATCAGCCTAGAATCTACTTCATCAAAAGTAAATGTACTCAAGATGGAAAGTACATACCTTCACTTGTTAAGTGGGGCCGCAAAGTCTTTAACGATAGCTGTGTGCCTACAGTACGTGTTTCCAGGTGGTCTGTCTGGCAGGCAACATCCCTTGAGAGAAGCAGCTGATTGTAAGCACTCGATGAGCTGGCCTGTGCAGTGACAACAGGGTCAAATTAGTACTCAAATTATTACTTTGTATATATTCCAGGTGCAAGTTGTAAGAAGATATAAGATAAGCATGTTTAGGTAATGACATTAGCCTCAGTGGCGGTCTTAACATAGAGGCATAGGCCGTGGCCCGCTTGGGGTCCCCAAAGCAGGGATCCCCCTTATAGTTGGGGGGGGGGCCCAACCAACCCCTCTTTTTTTTAATACACAAACAGAGACGAAGCAAGACGAGCATAAACACGAAAATAAAATTAAGGGTTAGTAAAAGGGTTAGGAAATAAAGTGACCCAAGCGGCTCAAAAAAAAGAAAAAAGCAATAGGACGCTGTTAAGAATTTGGCTGGGCGGCCCAAGATGAAACACTCTTTTACAGCTACTGTTGCTGATACAGACAGGAACAACAACGTCCAAAGCGTTGAACATGCCGCTACAGCAGCAGCAGCTAGCGTGTGAAGTGGCGCTAGGTGAATAAGACGTCAATAAGTAGTAATAAGTGGGCGTATTGGTGCGTTCCGGGCAACCCGTAACCCGTGTTTCACACCCTTCTACCCGTGACAGTGCCCTGTAACGGCAGTCAAACCAGCAACTCACTACCCGTGAATTCGTACCAGATCGATGTATTCCCAGTTCCAGCTCGTAACTTACGAGCTAAAAGTGTCACGGGAAAGGAACGCAGCATTATCTCCTCATCAGTAAACGCAAAAACTACTGCGGTCCCGTAGCTGGTAAAAGACAGTTGTATTCGTTCGTAGGGTGAGCAGACATTCTTAAAGATTCGGGACATTCCCTTGGTATCCAAGCAGTAGAGATCAGTCCCTGTACCCCCTTTGTTGAATTGTGCCCATTCTCGTGTGATCCCCCTGGTTTGCAGAGGTAAACACTCATTCAGAACGGTGATCCAAATAACAAAGTGTACAACACTCGCGTTACAGTGTGTGTGTGTTCACACACATACCTGGTCCCATCTACCTTTACATTAGCGACAGTAACTGGGCTGTTAGCAGCTAACAGAATGTGGCTGTAGCATTAGCTCTACAGCTTGGCTGTAGAGCTAATGATAGCCACATTCCAAGGGGAACAAGCAAGGTAATCAGACGGAGGTAAAGCAAAATGAGTGATACAGCGTTAGTTTACTTGTCTGAGGTTTGTAGCTGAGCCGAGGAGAGTTGGTACTGATCCAGGCTTAATTTTCAGACGTTCGGCAAGTCCAGCTCTGTATTGGCCCAAGTTGAAGAAGCAGTCGTCGGTGAAATGTTTGGCGCACACATACGTAACTTTGGGAAGTCGTGTCGGCACATTTCCAGCGAAAACGAAATGAACCCACTGGTTCTTCAGAGGCTCGGATGAAGGCACTAAAAATGTACTTTCGTGTTTTTTGTTGTCACATCCGAACACTGAGCACCTACCATGCTTTGTTCGTTTGGAAGCCATAATATCTCTCCACTCCAGGCATAGACAGTGTGGCGATCGTACAGTCTCTAGCTCATTGTCTTATGGGCGTGCCTAATTCTCTGGTCGGGCCAGGCATAGTAAGGGGAGGTAGCTCAGAACCCTTGTGACGACATAGGGGACCACATTGCAAATCAGCGCGCTTGAGACTTCGGTCAAGTCAGCCGTCATTCGTTCGTCCGCGGTTAAGCTAGCCGTCACACAAAACCTTCGTGCGCCTCTACTCTAAACAGCCTTTGTGTGGTATCTCGCAAGGTTTTCAAAATAAAAGCCTTCTCCTACGCTTGTGTGTTTGTGTGGATCGCTGATCGGCGTGAAAACGTCCACAACAAACAAGGGTTTTCAAAGGACCAAGTATGCACGTGAGGTTTTCAAAGGACATTTCCTCCGAAACTATACAGTAAAATCACGTGGTTCCTTGTGTACAAGTAGTCAGTACAACGGTTAATATGGTTATATTAGTCAATGCCGGAACTTATGTATGATTTTGTCTATAGCTCACTTCAAAGTGCTAAGATAATGCAATTTGCATATTAACCGTTTGGCTGACTACTTGTAGACACGGAACCATGTGATTTTACTGTATCGATTTTGAGAAAATGTCTTTTGAAAAACTCACATATGCATATTTTGGCCTATGCCTATCCCACCGCAGTGCACATGAATGTCCGCTGTCGGAAACACGCGTCGTGAGCGTCATCACTGGCGAGCCGTTGTGAGTACCAAATGTGTTCGGCTGCCAGTTCGGTTCGGGGTCCTGCGCTTACAGATGACGTATCGACACAAGCCAACGGACAAAACCCGGAAGGGTTGTTTATAAACGGTGCTCAATCAGTTTTGGTTTTGAATTCATTGAACGGAGCCCGTTCTCTCACAAAGCCATTGGAAATAAGTCTATAAGCGCTGATGAATGCATATTTTTATTTTCACATGTTAAAGTAAGGATCGCCATTGTTAAAGTTAGATATTACGACAGTATTTTCTGTAATGACAAAAGTACAGAATTAATATTTTCTATATACATTTTCTAGTTTCTATTTACTGAAAATGAAGAGCTTGGACAGTCATATGATTGATGAGATTTTATTTGCTCATACAAAACAGAATAAATAAGAATACATACAACTGAGGAACAGCTAAATGTAAATCCATAATAAAACGGCATGTTTAGATCCCATGTTGAATTGAGGATGAATTCATGAATGTGTTCATATTAGATATTCATCCTAGTCCTTGAATATTGATTTTTTGTTTAATGATTTTCCAGATGTTCACTGACTTGTATCCTTGCCTATACAACTAATAACAATATAAAATGTAACATTTTCCTCGTTTCCACTAGAGGTATCTTTGCTCTACAATTTAACAAACATCTGTAAAATAGTAAAAAATTCAAGGTAGGCCTATAAGAATGTATATAATTCATGAATATATCCTCAATTGGCCGTGGGATCAAAACATGCAGTTTTTTATGGATTTACATTGAGCTGTATGTATGTATGTGAATTGCAGTGTATGTGTTTGGATACACACACGGGCACACACACTGACATATTTGTATATTATTATATATTTTTTGATTCATGTGGCCTGCAGTGGCGATATCGCACAGGTGTATTCCCACAGGCTCTGAAAACAACAGTCATCAAGCCATATCTCCACTCCTCTCGACGGGAAGGGGGACAGCAGGGACGGCAGATGTCATCACAGTACCCCCCGTCGTAGCTGTCGGAATATATTCCTTCCAGTTTGCCTCTTTTCCCTTTTCCTTGCTGACATTAATAGGATGAAGGACAGGGGCAACCGTCTTCATCGCTTCCTGACGCTGACAACAGGGACATTCATCAACCTTTAAAGCAGTGAAATAAAGTTCCATTAAGATCTACTGGTATCATGGTATTACATAAGTATGACAAAGCAAATAACAAGTTCTCTGTATATTTGTTGCAATTTAAGGAGGTTACAGGAGACAGATTAAAATACTTCTACAGAATGTCTAAATTTAAAATAAATCCATCTCAATTCAGTCTCATAACTCACCTTTCAAAAAGTCCAAAAACTTACCCATTTCTTAACGTCCTCTCACAATGTTGCCCAGTGGTAGGATGCCTTTATTTTGTCCATTGTCCTGCGCCTCCCTGGATGACCTCCAGTGCCCAGGTTGTCATGGCACTCCCGGAGGACATCACAAGCCCGCTCATTAGTGCACACCACCAATCTTTCATTGTTTTTGTGCCTATAATACAACTCCTCATCTGATGCAGCGGGAAAAAAACATTCACTTAGAGCTGCCCTGACTAAGAGTTTTCCATTTAGAATATTCCCTCTCATTTCTTTTGTATAACAACATTACTAGTAAAACCAACAAGTTTTTAGTCAACTATTAGGGGGCAGCCCTACTTCATTTATGAATGTGTATGTACAATCTGTGGTTAGGTAACATTATGACAACAAGTAGCTTCAGGAAATCTAGTGAAATTGCCAAGTTACAAATAAAGGAACTAGATGTTTTGTACTTGGATGTTTGTTTAAAATAGAAAAACGCATTTGTCATTGAGAAAGTTAATATTTTAAACATCTTTGAGCATTTCTACATTGTCGTGTTATTATGTCACACATACACAAGCAAAATCAAACGATAACATTCTGAGGAAATACAAAAGAAATCAAATGGCAGTAAATAAGAAATATATTATCTTGGTGGCAAAAAAACAATTTACTTTTTTTTTAGCACAGTTTAAAGTATCTGTTCGATGTGAAATTCCAACTCGCAACAATGCGCAAGTCGAATATGTATTCATAAAACAAAATAAAATGCAAATGTTTTGGGCAGTACTTGGAAGAAAAAAGCAAAGGAATAGTGCCAATACAGAATACTTCCGATAAACTGGCTCAAATGTGCATTTGTGTTTGACACACTGTGACTTACCTTTCAGAAAGTAGGTCTTTGAGACCCTCCTAATGTTGGCCTTCCTGCTCTCTGGGTGTTGGGCGGTTGTTGTTAAGCTGTGGTATGTTTTTAGATTGAGGTAATGCTTGACTTCAGTATAAAACCCTTCCATTTCTGTGAAAATAAATGAAATAAACAAAGACAAAGGCAGTTTTCAGAATTAAGGCCAGAAAACAATTAATTCAATGGTATTAGGTTAAGGGTAATTATCACCTACAAAAGCCCCCCACACACACACACACAACTTCATACAAATTTAGTTCATTTTTAAAATTTCTATCTATTTTATTTATATTGTTTTTGCTTTATTATAAGTTGGCTGTAGTTATTTTGTTTTATTTCTCAAGTATGCTGCTTCTAATAGTTTGTGGCGTGTTTAGTCACATAAAAACGCCTCTTTTATTGATAGATTAGAAAAGAAAAGGAGATCGTTAATACAGTACTTACCTAAAGAGCGGAAAAACATGTCCACGTTTTAGTATGCGCATGCGCATTTAATGACATCGTTTACAGGAAGTGCGTCATTATTGCGCATCTAGGACCCCCGAACCGATCTGGCAGCCGAACACATTTAGTACTCACACCGTCTCGTTATCACACGGACCATGAACGCGCCTACACACAATTATACCACACAAACGTAGGTGAAGGCTTTTATTTTGAAAGCGTTGCGAGATGCCACACAAAGACTGTTTAGAGTAAAGGCGCACGAAGAATTTGTGTGACGGCTGGCTTAACCGCGGATGGACGAATGACGGCTAACTTGACCGCAGTCGCTTGAGCCTCCATTTTTTCAAAGTTGATCAGAACACCTAGTGCTCGTTTTACACCGAACGCAAGTTTTAGCCACTGGGGGACCAAAGGCAGGCTAGGGGAACTCATATTTATGTTTGAAAACCTCATAAAGTGAGATTTTCATGCCATGGGACCTTTAATTAAATAAATTTGGAAAGGCAAACTCTCGAATTAAATTTTCCACTTTACAAAGGGGAAAAATGTGCAGGTGGCCAAAATCTCCCTAATTTCCAATTTTATTTTGGGGCTGTTACCCATCGCCCCCTGCACTCTTGGTTGAATTGGGGCAAGAACTACCACTGCATTCAATACATAGTATATATTCTTGTATTGGTACGCGAGGTCTGGTCTTGGAATTATATTTCTTTTTGATAAACATTCAAACCTATGGCAATTGACAATATATGGAGAAAAGACATCATTAATTCCTTCCGTTATAAATTGGTCTAATCTGGTCCAATATTTTAATCTCTTGACGAAACACTGATCATCAGATGATACATTATAATTTCGTCTGGAGATCATATTGTACACCCCGGAAATTACTCCTGATGAAAGCCAGATAATCGCCGAATTGCACTTTGCACCCAGGGTAGTCCAGGCACTTTTGTTCATATGATTTGGGAATGTCCAGAGGTCTTCAAAATTTGGAAATGTGTATCTTGTCTTCAATCAAGCAATCATAGAATGTATTGCACTTTTCTCTCCATTGGTTCTCCTTTTGAACGATGATTGTCTTTTAAGGTTTTCTTTTCAACAAAGGCGGGTGTGGCTGGCCAGGCGAACGGCAGCAAAAAAAATAGTTGCATTACGTTGGAAGGCCCCGCAGTCTCTTCAGAGGCAACAATGGCTGCTTTCTTTTTTGGACATTCTCAATATGGAACAATCAGTTGGAAGAACAAATGGTGCAAAACCAAAGAACTTGGATATTTCAGCTGATGCGGCAGAAAGTGTTAAATTATTACTTTAATGTATTATTTGTCTGCAAGTCCTGTGGGTGGGAGGGGTAGGTCTGTCTCATGTCTACGTTGTTGATTGTATGTTTTGTATGTTATAAACTAATAAAAGAAAATAATATTCAACAAATTATAAGAGTTCAGACCTCTTAATTTTGAGAATCAATGTACGTCGAGGTTGATCAATGCAGCAGCTGAGCACTTGCCCAACGTAACATAATGTCTCCCCCCCCGCCCCCCACATTGGAAAATGATTTACAAAACACATGGTTAATAAACATGTTTTATTTAGCTTGTTCTAATTCTATGATTAGTGGGAATTAAGGGCACCACTAGAGGGGGACCCCAACACATTTGTCGCCCTAGGCAATCTCCTCGTTCGCTTATAGCAATCGCCAGCCCTGACTGTAACTGGCGTTGCACTGTAAACACATGCAGGGCTTCTAAACGGGGGTGAATCCTCATGTGGGTCTTCAGGGCAGAGCACTGACTGAAGCGCGTCGTGCATTGGTCACACTTGAGGGCTTCTCCCCGGAGTGAGTCATCATGTGGCGCTTCCGATGTGTTATCCGACTGAAGCGCTTCGTGCAATGGTCACACTTGTAGGGCTTCTCGCCGGAGTGAATCCTAATGTGGCACTTCAGGGTGCCTTGATGTTTGAAGCACATCGTGCATTGGTCACACCTGTAGGGCTTCTCCACAGAGTGAGTCTTCATGTGGATCTTCAGGTCGTTTTTCCAACTGAAGCACTTCGTGCATTGGTCACACTTGTAGGGCTTCTCCCCGGAGTGAGTCATCATGTGGCGCTTCAGGTGTGTTATCCGACTGAAGCGCTTCGTGCAATGGTCACACTTGTAGGGCATCTCATCGGAGTGAGTAATCATGTGGATCTTCAGGTCGCCTTGCTGTCTGTAGCTCTTCGTGCATTGGTCACACTTGTAGGGCTTCTCCCCAGAGTGAGTCCTCATGTGGATCTTCAGGTTGCCTTTCCGACTGAAGCGCTTTGTGCATCGGTCACACTTGTAGGGCTTCTCCCCGGAGTGAGTCATCATGTGGCGCTTCAGGTGGCATTTCAGACCGAAGCGCTTCGTGCATCGGTCACACTTGTAGGGCTTCTCCCCGGAGTGAATCCTCATGTGGATGTTCAGGTGACCTTTCAGACCGAAGCGCTTCGTGCATTGGTCACACTTGTAGGGCTTCTCCCCAGAGTGAGTCCTCATGTGGATCTTCAGGGCGCATTGCCATTGGAAGCGCTTTATGCATTGGTCGCACCCATATGGCTTCTCGTCCGTGTGGATCCTCATGTGGACGACCATACTGGCATTGTTGGGAAAAACTTTGCCACACAAGACACTGGGCCGGCCCTTGCGGTCGCCTCGATGCCCAGTCAGCTCCTCAAGGCGGACGAGCCGCACGCTGCAATTCAGACTCTTGGCCACCCTGTGGTCAGCGGACAGCGAGCTCAAGGCCTCCGGTTCTGACACGGCAAATAGGGTGTCATGGCCGTCCACCGTCAATGGGCCCTCCCCTTGTCCGTAGACGCTCAGGATCCGCAGCTCCCTGTTGTGACTGGACATGTGGGAGGAGCCAGAGGCGTCCACACGCAGACTCTCCGAGGTGGCGCCGTGCTTCGTGCTGCATTCAATAATGTCATTGACGTCTTCTTCAGTGAAGAAAACAAAGACAGAGAGAAAGTAAAGGTTTTAATTCATTATTTGTACAAAGGGATACAGAATGTGCTATGTACACACTTGTGTGTGTATTGGAAGAATTATATTTTGACATACTTACTTTCTAACTTCTATTTGTTGATTATGCATTTTCCTTATCCCCTTGGGTTGGTCAATGGCCAAAGGCTCCAGCTGAGAAGGCACCACTACGTCTCTGCCTTTTAAGGATGTGGGGAGGTCATAAAGACACAACCCAGGTCATCTGTTGTTTCCTATCACCTGTTTTACCAATACTGTAGTTATATTGGGAGTCCGAGCTAATTCAGCATTCCTGACACCTGTTTGCCATGAAGAAGATGTAAATCATTCTACTATGAACTGTATAAGTAGCCCTCGTGTTTTAGCAGGGCTCTGGTCATGATGCTTTTCAAAAGAGGACCAGGCTTTTTAGCGCTGGTAGAATCGAGTACCTACTCAGTTGATCCAGGCTGTTTGCTCGCATGGATGCATTGTGTATTACGAACCTACAGCGGGCATGCCTCCACCAATATCCTCTTCAACCTTGATTGAAATGGTGTCTGGGGTCTGCTGCTTTCCACATAAAGAAGGAAACACACACAAGACATATTCTTTCATTTGCACAGAATAGTTGTTAATCCCCACTTACGACACATTGAATCATAAAGGTGTGTGCTTTCTATTGGTGTGTGCTGGAGTTGTAACAGAGGAAGCCTCTCTTTTGGATGGTGAATAAGAAGATTATTTCCAACCTGCACACTCAGCTCCTCGTGGCGGACCAGCCGCTCGCCGCGCTCCAGGCTCTCGGCCACGCTGTGGTCCGCAGACAGCGAGTTCAGGGCCCCCACTTCTGACGCAGTGAAGAGGGTGTCATGGCCGTCCGTCGCCAGTGGGCCCTCCCCTTTTCCGTAGACTCTCAGGATCTTCAGTTCCTCGCTGTGACTGGCCATGTGGGAGGAGCCAGGGGTGTCCACACCCAGACTCTCTGAGGTGGCGCTGTGCTGCGTGCTACGGTCTCCAAAGGCATCGCAGTCTTCTGCAGAGGGAGAAAAAAAAGACAGAAAGTAATCTTACGACTATAATAGCAGGCCTGTCTCACCAGTTACTCAAGTGCGCATGTGCCAAGCGCAAACACATACATACACCGCAAGCAAGCACAAGCACACAAACAAATACGGAAACGCACACACCACACACACACAGGTAAGACGTTTAACGGCTATGCCATCGGCACACGCGCAGGTAAGAACACACATTTTTCAACTAACCAATAGTAGTTGCCTTGCATTTTAAAATGTCAATGCACTTTTTAGCCTGAATAACAGTATAAGCTACGTAATAATTGATTTGCATTAGGGCTGTAACGATACACCAACTCACGATTCGGTTTGTTTCACGATTTTTGACCCACGGTTCGATACATCCCACGTTTTTTTTTAATTTAAAAAGCATATATAAATATTAACTTAATGTAACATTTAAAAACAAATAATTTGGAACACTGAACAGATTTGAACAGAAAGAATAGTATTAAAGTATAGCAAAATTAATAAATAAATAACCAATGATTGCAGTTGGAGGATGCTTGCAGGTAGGCAAAAACCCTCAACTAGTTTTGTGGTTTAGGCTTATGCATTTGAAAATATTAATGTCAAATAAATAATAGTAATTGGAATAGTTTGGTAGCACTAACCCACGTTCCCGCTAGAAACAACGGTGCCAGTCAAAGTGACCTGCATAGGTTTCGTTTTCTGTCAAATATCCTATCATCGCTTCTTATTAGGCTATGTAGCTGAAATAATGACATAATCAGGCCGTAAAGAATGCAACATGTTTAATAGCCTAACTTTCAAATAGATGGGAAAAAACATGAACGTCTGATTCGCAATAGCGAGGCATAGTGTTACGAGAAGCGTATGTGTGTGCGCGAGAATGTCAGTGTGCGTGTGTGAGTGATGTCAGCGAGTGAGTGGACAAGTGAGGAGAGCGAGCGGTAGCGTGTGTGTGTGTCTAGTGAAGAAACGAACGAGTTCGGTAGAATAAAGTACCCATCCTGTCAATAATCTGTGGCTGCTTCATTCCGACCTATGAGCAGACCAACTGCCGGTCAAGAACACAAAACACTAGAGACAGGGATCACACAGGCTATTTTTTTGCGCTTGGCCCAGTCTGGATAAAAGTTGTTCATACCGCATATGAGGACTTCGCAGACTGTGGAGAAATGCAATCCTTCGCAGCCAGGGAGAGCTGTCATCACAGAGAGGGCATCTCGTCGCAGACTTACGGCATCGATAAGAGGAGCGGTGTCAGCAGACAATTATTTAGACCGATTATTAGTAAATTTCAATCTGACAATTTGACTGGATTGATAAAATTTTGACTGACATTTAATTTTTCTATTACCGGACAACGGAAACCCTGGCACGAACAGCTCATATCACGTGGCTGGATCTGGACTGAAAGGATAATGGGAGTTAGAAAGGGCGTGTCGCGCTTCTGCCTTCTCACACCGCGAGACAGGTTTGTTGCTTTGAGTGTTGCGATTTCGGTTTCAATACGCATATCGTTACAGCCAACATTTGCATGCATAGTATACTACACTTTCCATTGAACAATTACCCCTGTTACCATAAATTGTCAAATTTTATGATGTAATCAAATCCTCACACACTAGCTGCTTTCAGACACGTGTAAGACCTGATATTCTCCTGATGGGCTGCATGTGTGAACAACATATCCTGACATTTGCACCCTTAAAATATCCTGAATAATACTACCCCTGAGGTATTATTTTCTCTGTAGAAAATGTAAATTACCTTATATGTGAATGAGTAGTAGAAATTCTGTATTTCTCACACCACTTCAGTGGTCATGTTGATGACGGTTCTGCATGTTATTGAGTGGCCCGTTAAATGATAATCAGCCTGTTGCCATTTGTCAACTGAATGGTTAAAAAAATATTAAAATGTTGGCACTGCTTTTAAGAGTCATTTGTGGTGAACGAATGTTATACAATGTAAAATTATAGGCAAAATGTTATTATATTATGCGCTCAGAAATGTGTTACATTATCGATTGGGGTTTCTACATTATTGCTATGGGTTTAATTACAACTAGAGCAGGCATCTACAAATGGCGGACCGCGGACCGCGGTCCGGGTTCGGACCCAGTGACGGTCCTATCCGGACCCACAACCAATTTAAAATAATGTGATTTTTTTTTAATGATTTTTTTTAAACTTTTTTTTTTATTTCACTATACAAAGCATGATTATGTTAATAAAGACATTTCTCACTGAAATACAAATTGAAAGGCAGAATAGTTATGAAGGTATTATTGTAGCAAAAGTCTTAAGCACCTGTAACTGCAGATTTTGAATGCGTACACTAAAGTCACAGTAAATTTGAAGTTGTATAATTTATTTTGCATGTGTACTCTAAAGTCACAAATGTGTAACCGTACATTTGAAGTCGTAAATATTTTTTCTATCATTGTAAACACAAAATAGGGTCTACGAGTTCACAAGTCTGTGTTACAGGTGCACAAATCCTTTTGCTACAATCATTGCAGTGCAGTTGGTGCAAAACACATTCGCACACCAGTGTTTCATAATCTGAGAACATGCCCAAAATGTGTGCATTCGTAAACCCAAATGTGAACTAATGCATCAGAAGTTGAAAATCTTTTAAATATTTCCTCACAAATGAAATTATATAGATCGCTATGTTCAATGAACATTTTAATGAGCGAGCACAAGTCCAAGATACAACTGCTCGAATCTGCTGCTACGAGTCTCAGCTGTTTTTCTTGCGGATACTTTTGCAACATGTCTATGTGGTACAAGTGTAGCAAAAGTGATTTGTATCCGTATGAAGCAGAGCGTCCGTGGACAGGACAAAATTGCAGCATTAACCAATGAAAGTTGCCAGCAGGGGGTGCATTTTTCAAACTACACAGGGACCATCCAAGCATTTCATTGGTTAATGCTGAACTAGAGGTTGCACGCGTGAAATCTCTAGTTGTTATAAAGGGGATTTATTATGAGAACAACACTTTTCCTGGGATTTGGGGTGTTGTTTTGTGTCTCTGGTGCTCCCACACGCACACAAACTTTGAAAAAGGTCTGTACATGATTTCTTTAGTGAGATATGCATTTCTGAAAGTACCCCGCCTACAGTTACCAAACGAGCGAGTCAGTTTCGGTGCCCCCTCCTACGTAGGAAGGGGGCACACTTGAATATTACCTCCCACTTCCCCACTCCCTCCAATCAAGAGCATAGCTAAGACTTTGTGGACCAGCAGACAAGCAGCTCCGGCGGGGTTAGCTCGGCGGCAGCTCAGCTCCGGGAGTACAATCCCTTTCCCTGCCTTTCCCTGACCTCCCCTCGCCGGACTGCCGGACTGCCGCCGAAGCTTCGGCGGCAGTCCGAAGGAGGAGACATGGAGGAGAAAGGGATTGTACTCCCGGAGCTGAGCTGCCGGACTGCCGCCGAGCTACCCCCGCCGGCGGTGTACTCTGGGAGCTGAACTGCCGCCGAAGCTGGTAGCTCCGGCGCGGGGAGCTCGGCGGCAGTTCAGCAGCTCAGCTCCCAGAGAACAATCCCTTTCTGCTCCATGTCGCAGTTCATGGACTTCCGAGAGTCAAGGCCAAAGTTCCTTTCGCCCCATTCTTCTCAACCATGGCCGAGATATCCCCCACGAAGAGTCTTTACTTGTTGTGGAAGTACCAGAGACGTCAGACGCAGTCTTTATGATGCATAATATCATCCGAGGCGCACATAGCTTTTGGCCTTGATATTAGATATAATATCACATAAATACCCATACATAATATTATTATATTATATTATATAGAGCTCCAGGAGTCCGCAAAAGGCAACAATCCCTTCTCCTCCATGCTGTGGTTCAGTCTGACAGCTCATTGGTCAATGGGCAGCAGCTCATTTGCATTAAAGCTACAGACACCAGAAACAGTGCATTCTGAATGGACTGAAACAGAGGGGAAAGCGTGAGGCACAAAAACACCAAAATGTGTCTCCTTTAATACATTATTTGCATAAAAGGAGGCAGTGTGTATTTGTACACGTGAAAGAAACTATTTAAATGTATGTGTATGTAACATTGACACAGAGGGTTTACAATGTGTCCTGCAGACACAGATTCACAGTTTTGGAGAGGGATGTCACCTCCAGCACCCTCCTCCCTAGACTCAAAGCTCAAGCGGGTGACAAGGTGGAGGAGACTCAACGAACACCAGCGCAAGATGATCTGAGCACATGTGAGACAAGCGCAATTATTCTATATTGGCAATAACAAGCGACAACGTGTCCTTCCCTGTAAGCTGATCAGCTAACATTTATACATTTTGAATTCATTGATGTTTGAGAATGATAAACCAGCTCATGTGGCATCTCTCTTGAAACACTTCTGGGCTCTTGACTGATTCCATCTTTGAAATGCAACTCCCAAGTTTGACTCGTGTTTTAGCAGGGCGCTGGTCATGATGCTTTTCCAAAGAGGACCAGGCTTTTTAGCGCAGGTAGAATCGAGTACATTCTCAGTTGATCCAGGTTGTTTGCTTGCATGGATGCAATGTGTATTACTAACCTACAGCGGGCATGCCTCCACCAATATCCTCTTCAACCTTGATTGAAATAGTGTCTGGGGTCTGCTGCTTTCCACATAAAGAAGGAAACACACAAGACATTATTTCATTTGCACAGAATAGTTGTTAATCCCCACTTTCGACACATTGAATCATAAACGTTTGTGCTGTCTAAGGGTGTGTGCTGGAGTTGTAACAGAGGAAGCCTCTCTTTTGGATGGTGAATGAGAAGATGATTTCCAACCTGCACACTCAGCTCCTCGCGGCGGACCAGCCACTCGCCGCGCTCCAGGCTCTTGGCCACGCTGTGGTCCGCAGACAGCGAGTTCAGGGCCCCCACTTCTGATGCCACGAAGAGGGTGTCATGGCCGTCCGTCGCCAGTGGGCCCTCCCCTTTTCCGTAGGCGCTCAGGATCTTCAGCTCCTCTCTGCGACTGGACATGTGGGAGGAGCCAGGGGCGTCCACACCAAGACTCTCCGAGGTGGCGCCGCGCTGCGTGCTACGGTCTCCAAAGGCATCGCAGTTTTCTGCAGAGGGAGAAAAAAAGACAAAGTAATTGATTTGATACATTAAATCCATAAAAGGAGGCAGTGTGTATTTGTACACCTGAAAGAAACTATTTAAATGTATGTATGTAACATTGACACAGAGGGTTTAAAATGTGTACTGCAGACAGATTCAGTTTTGGCGAGGGATGTCTCCTCCAGCACCTTCCTCCCTAGACTCAAAGCTCAAGCGGGTGACCAGGTGGAGGAAACTCAATGAACACCAGCGCAAAATGATCTGAGCACAACATGAAATGCAAGACAAGCGTAAATATTCTATTTTGACAATAACAAGCGACTAAGTGTCCTTCCTTGTAAGCTGTTCAGCTAACATTTATACACTTTGAATTCATTCTTCCATTTGGAACCCTTCTGGGCTCTTGACTGATTCCATCTTTGAAATGCAACTCCCAAGTTTGACTCGTGTTTTAGCAGGGCTAGTACATTCTTAGGCCCGTCCACACGGGCAAAAACAATCTTTTCCCCTCCGTTTTCCTCTGATGCGTTTCAGGAATACCTCCGTAAAGACGGACTCACTGCGAAAAGGCATCGAGCTGTAGAAACGCTGTAGTACATATTCAAGGCCACGGTGTGGTGCTGGTTCTCCACAAAAGAAAGTGAGGCACGTATAGCCTGTGCCTGCGCGCTGTATAAAAACATACTGTCGAGGAAGAGACAGCAGTTACCAAAACCTTTTAGATTGAGCAGAAATTCTTTTTAAGGTAGTTAGTAATTAAATTTACCAAGGGCAGTATTTAAAGCTACAAAAATAATACAAATAAAATAAAATGAAAACAAAATGACGCGATGACGTCATTGTTTGCGTTTCAGGTGCCCACACGAATCCTAATACGAAAAGGCATAGGTTTTTTTTTTTATCTTATCCACAGTGGAACGCACAAGACATGAGTTTTCACCAAAAAATAGGTTCCGTGTGGACGGGGTCTCAGTTGATCCAGGTCGTTTGCTTGCATAGATGCAATGTGTATTACCAACCTACAGCAGGCATGCCTCCACCAATATCCTCTTCAACCTTGATTGAAATGGTGTCTGGGGTCTGCTGCTTTCCACATAAAGAAGGAAAGACACACAAGACATTATTTCATTTGCACAGAATAGTTGTTAATCCCCACTTACGACACATCGAATCATAAAGGTGTGTGCTTTCTAAGGGTGTGTGCTGGAGTTGTAACAGAGGAAGCCCCTCTTTTGGATGGTGAATGAGAAGATGATTTCCAACCTGCACACTCAGCTCCTCGCTGGAGACCAGCCGCTCGCCGCGCTCCAGGCTCTGGGCCGCAGACAGCGAGTTCAGGGCCCCCACTTCTGACGCAGTGAAGAGGGTGTCATGGCCGTCCGTCGCCAGTGGGCCCTCCCCTTTTCCGTAGACTCTCAGGATCTTCAGTTCCTCGCTGTGACTGGCCATGTGGGAGGAGCCAGGGGTGTCCACACCCAGACTATCTGAGGTGGCGCCACTCTGCGTGCTACAGTCTCCAAAGGCATCGCAGTCTTCTGCAGAGGGAGAAAAAAAAGACAGTACTTATTACTTTAACAGTAGTTAAAGTAATTGTTTTGATACATTATTTGCATAAAAGGAGGAAGTCTGTATTTGTACACGTGAAAGAAACTATTTAAATTATGTATATGTAACATTGACAAAGAGGGTTTAAAATGGGTCCTGCAGACAGATTCAGTTTTGGAGAGAGATGTCTCCTCCAGCATCCTCCTCCCTAGACTCAAAGCTCAAGCGGGTGACCAGGTGGAGGAAACTCAACGCACATCAGCGCAAAATGATCTGAGCACAACATGACATGCGAGACAAGCGCAAATATAATACTTTGACAATAACAAGCGACTAAGTGCCCTTCCTTGTAAGCTGATAAGCAGCTACAAGCAGATTACATATATACATTTTGAATTCATTGATGTTTGAGAATGATAAACCAGCTCATGCGGCATCTGTCTTGAAACCCTTCTGGGCTCTTGACTGATTACATCTTTGAAAGGCAACTCCCAAGTTTGACTGTGTTTCATCAGGGTGCTGGTCATGATGCTTTTTCGAGGACCAGGCATTTTAGCACAGGTAGAATCTACTATCAGCCTAGAATCTATGCAGCTTAGAATTTACTACATCAAAAGTAAATGTGCTCAAGATGGAAAGTACATACCTTCACTTGTAAAGTGGGGCCGCAAAGCCTTTAAGGATAGCTGTGTGCCTAAAGTATGTTTCCAGGTGGTCTGTTTGGCAGGTAACATCCCTTGAGAAGCAGCTGAATGTAACCACCTGATGTGCTGGCCTGTGCAGTGACAACAAGGTCAAATTAGTACTCTATTGATTACTTTGTAAATATATCAGGTGCAAGTTGTAAGCATGTTTAGTGAATGACATTAGCCTAATACTTAAAATTGGATCTATTTAATGGTATTATATAATTTATTAGTTTACATATTTTATATTTCATACATCTTAAAAGTGATTCTCATCATCTCAATTACATCAAGCTCTGCTAATAACCCTTTGATTTGAATCAGGTGTTAAGGGGAAAACATGGGTGGGCCTTTTGGTGCGTTCCAGGCAACCCGTAACAATAGTTAAGTTATTATAACTCCAGTTCTCTGATTGTAGGCGTAGCCGTCTAGGCTTCGCCGTTTGAGAATTTCAGCTATTTGTAATGGTACCTGGTGTCCTTTAATTAACACTACTACAGTATACAATCAATCAATGTATGGGCCAGATCGTCAGAAGATTCTAGTGTTCGTAAGGAGATGGTGTTGTATGGTATGGTACTGTCTGCACAAGAATGACACACGGAAGCAATGGATATATATTTCAAAGGTAAGAGAATTGTCTTCTTTTCAATGTCGTTTCTCTCTTACCTTTTTTTTTTATTCATTTAAATAGAAATGTTATAATCAAAACAATTATTTATAAAATAATTACAAAATGAAATGTGGAAAAAATGTATTAAATGATGTCAAACACCTCTTATTTATACCCTTTTTCCTGCGTCAGTATATTACCTTTCCTGGTTCCACTCACTTCAACCAAAAAAACCGGCCTTGACAAAAAAAGCCAAAAAACTCACTAGTAGTCTTCAGTCACTTTTCTATAAATCATTTAATTCATTTTAGGTTGATATGATTGACAGTTTAAACTCAATATATAAATCTGTTCAAATAAAACACTTCAAAACCCATTCAAATTGTATTTTCTTTGTGTTACACTCAGCAAGCTATAGTTTAGTTGCTGAAAAAAATGATTTTTTTAAAACTAGCACCTTTAACTCTTAATAAGCTTTACAGCTCATATTGCTTTTCACCATAAGGCATGGTGTTTTCCCAACAAGTTAACATAGTATTTGAGTTCCAGAATACATGTTTTTGAAGCTGTTTGCTGGAAATAGCTATAAGGAAAGAAAAATATTGTCTACCGCTATTCCCCTCTGTTTCAGTCCCTTCAGAATGCACTGTTTCTGGTGTCAATGAGCTGTCAAACTGAACAACAGCATGGAGGAGAAGGGGTTGTTGCCGTTTGTTGACTCCTGGAGCTCTATATCTACATAATATAATATAACATGATATTATATATGGGTATTTATATAATGTATCTAAAATCACGGCCAAAAGCGATGTGCGCCTCGGATGATATTATGAATCTGGTACTTCCACAACAAGTAAAGACTCGTGGTGGGGGATATCTTGGCCATGGTTGAGAAGAATTGGGGGAAAGTAACTTTGGCCTTGACTCTCTGAAGTCCATGAACCGCGACATGGAGGAGAAAGGGAACTGGCTCCAGCGGACTAGCAGCTCCGGCTGGGGGAACTCGGCGGCAGTCCGGCAGCTCAGCTCCGGGAGTACAATCCCTTTCTCCTCCATGTCTCCTCCTCCCGACTTCCGCCGAAGCTTCGGCGGGGTGAGCTCGGCGCCAGAGAAAGGGATTGTACTCCCGGAGCTTAGCTGCAGGGCTAGCGCCGTTTCCCCCCCCCCTCCGCCCCCCGCCGGAACTGCTCGTCCACTGGTCCACAAAGTCTTAGCGATGCTCTGATTGGAGGGGAGTGGGGAAGTGGGAGGTCATATTCAAATGCCCCCTTGCTACGTAGGAAGAAGGGGGCTGACGCGTTCGTTTGGTAGCTGGCGGCAGCCTGCTTCCAGAAATGCATATCTCACTCAAAAAAAATCATTTACGGACTTTTTTCAAAGTTTGTATGCGTGTGGGAGCACCATATACCCACAACAACACCCCAAATCCCAGGAAAAGTGCTGTTTCCATAATATGTCCCCTTTAACCCACCGTCAAAACTACAGTCTGCCCGCAGACCGCAGCCCCAGCAACGGGCCTCGCATCCCCTCCCCCACATCAGTCACGGCCCGCCAACCAAGCGCTATGCTAGAAGTTAGCAAGCAGCATTGGCTGCGGCCAGTTAGCGGCTTAGCACGTCATTTCTCACCCCAAAAACAAAATTCTAATCCTAATCTTTACACATGGAGACTCACCAAGGGTTTCGATTCACTGCACGGGCTTTTCGGGACATTTAGCGGCGGGGGATTCTCTCTTCTGTTGCTAACGTTCAACCTTGTCTGTGGCTCGTCCCGAAAAGGATGAATCGCCGTAACTGCCGTCTGCTGACGGTTAAAGGCGGGTCTAATTTCTGATTGGCTAACTATGCCAAAACAGTTGCCATGCGACTTCGTTGGTTGACAGGTTATTTAACAAATCACACCATATCATTCAGATACAATAGATTAAATGCATTTATTTGCAATATTTTCCCATTATATATCTTTATCTCATTATGCGTCACTATTTAGAATGACAATACACAAGCCATGTATTTTTTATTGATTAGTAACAAATATTTTAATGGGTTGAGATTTAAATCTGATTAAATTAAAAAGGTGTTATGTAAACCTGGGTTACATCTGCACCAATCAACGTTGGCACCGCCCACATTCCTATCGGCAAAAAAAAGAAAAAAGCCCAAGCCGCCAACTGCTCCAAACGAAAGGCGGTAAGAGGAACCGCTGGCAGGCAAAACAATGAACAAAACATCTAATCGGCTTCACAAAGCAACGAAGAAGCTATGGTTGCCGGTGAACACACAGAATGTGTAAAACTGGAACGAATGTATGCAACATTGGATTAAAAGTCCACACAAGCAATCAAACTTTCTCAATAAACGCAAAGCGTATAAGAGACAAGGATAACATTCATTCTAAATGGTCAGAGGACAGTATATTAAAGACCCCGGTTACGAACTGTAACCAAAGACAGAATATGCGGTCACTCCAAATACCAGCTTAACACTGGGACGCCACCATGAGGCTAAGCCAAGACGGCGTAGCCTACATGAAATAAACAGCGACAAAGAGCAGCTAATTCGGCGTATCAACGCAGCGAAGAAGCTCTTACTTTCCGGAGAACACACAAGTGTGCAACATGACCGTATGCGACGGTAGACTAAAAGTCTACACAAGCTCACAACCATCTCAATAAACGCAAAGGGTATAAGAGATAGGGGTAGCGGATCAATTATAAATTGTTAGAGGACAGGATATTAAGACGCTGGTTACGAACCGTGACCAAAGCCAGAAAAACCAGTCACTCCAAGGGTAATGCTAGGTCACCACCGGGTGACAGCAGAGAGGCTTAATCGAGGAGCAATGCTGCGAATCGTAACAGCTCCGAGAGACAAGCCTAGCCAAGACTGGCATCAACATGAGGCAGCGCCAGACGGCATAGCCTGTGGCACCGCTAGGTGACAGCAGAGATAGACTTAATCGAAGAGAAACTTAGGAATCGTAACAGCTCTGAGAGACAAGCCTTCATCCAAGCCGTGGAAGGGGTCGCCGACTCAAACACAGAGCGGAGCCCCTGGATATGTCTAGCATGTAAATACGGATAAAAAGCCCCGGGGGAGGACCATGACGCATCCGCTCAAAAGTCTTCCACTGAAACGCCCTAGAATAGAGCCGTTGAAGCGGCCACACCCTGCGTAGAGCAGAGTGTAGTGGCTCTTGGCAGCGTCGCTGTAACACACAAACAACTGTTGTGTGGCGTGCTGGCAGAACCCAAAAGGCAATAAGAGCACCGTTTTAAAAGACAGCATCCAAAGGGGCTTGAGACAGAGACTCGAAAGGGTCCCTGGATAACCCACACAACATGGTAGGAAGATCCAACCGTGGTGCAAGCAAGTGAGAAAAAACAGTTTTTAACACGTCTACCATGCAAGAATCTCTTTGTCCAGTGGGTGACTGAAAACATGGTTACCTTCACAGCCTGCGGGGCCAGCCGAAACGGCTGCCGCAAGGACTTTGATGGTGGAGAAAGCCAAGCGGTTCTCCAGTAAGCACTGTAGGAAACCAAGCTCACTGCCCACCTCACAAAGAGATGGGTCAACGTTGTTGTTGTCACACCACGTAGAGAAAGCGCTCCACTTCACCGCAAAGAGGGCGGAAGGGGAAGGCGCTTAGGCACTCTGGATAGTGTTGATAACCACTGCTGGCAGAGTCTGCCCTGCAGGATTAACCAATCCGAAGCCAACACGACACATAGGGCGGGTGATGCACTGTCCCGTCCCGTGCGCTTGTGAAAGCGCAACCGGTCTGAGACTGAGACCAGCCATGACGCCGCTAGTCATTGAAACCACAGAGCTAGACGGCTCTCCGGGGCCACCAGAATGAGGGACTTATCCTCCTGTTCGACCTGCCCCAAAAGAAGATGGATCAGTTGAAGTGGCGGGAATGCAAACATGAGAACCCACGAATAGGAGGGCGCACCATTTGGCCTTACCCCAAACGTGGAGGATCCTGATGGCTGAGAGAGAACCACAACCTGCAGTGGGTGTTCTCTCTGGGTGCGAAAAGGACCACCTGTGCCGCTCTGCAACTTGTCTTGGCGGGGACTGCAACAAGACATGAGGTGCGCCCTGAAGCTGTGGACGCCCATGATATGCAGGGCTCTAGGCTGGCCTGAGCAGATTATGACACGCTGTCTGTTCTGATCAGAACATAGTGGCCCAATATTCCTGGTCTGGCAACACAGAGCCGGTACGGAGAGCACCCGGAGCTTATGTCACCTTGGGAACCAACCTCTGGGTAGCCAACGCTGTAGTCTACGCAAAAAGGGGCAGACACGGGGGCACCACAGGGTGGGCAGCTGCCATCAGCCCCAACAGGTGCATGATAGACAGTGCGGTCACGCTCCTGCGAAAGCGGGAGAGTGCCAAAGGACTGCATCTCGCAGAGGAGGCTAGAACCTCGCTGCCGTCGTGGCTGAGTCTGGGGAAACTCCCATGTAGACAAGCCGATGGCTGGGGAGTGGTGAGCTCTTCCCAGTTGATCACTAAACCCCAAGAATGAGCGATGGCTTATCACCTTCATCCCTTGACGACTGGGTGGCACCAGCACAACCCCCACACACTATGAGGAGGTGCGCGGGGCCAGAGAGTAAGCGGATGGCAGTCGCTGTCAGACATATGCCGCGCTCATGAAGGCAACACAGGGAAATCTCCTGTGAGATTTCCCTGTGTCCCCATGTTCAACCGATTTGTTGAAGACGCAAGATCCAGAATGGGCTCGTCTCTCAAGAGATGAGCCACCCCCGCTGCAGAGCCATGCTTGCAGCGGGGACCTTGCTCAATAGGCCGAGGGTGTGCAAAACACAACGGCCTCTATAAATGACCCTAAATTCTCCTAAGAGCACACAAAGCGATTATCAGGAGAATAGAGCGAATCTGTAACTTCTGAAAGGGCGATGCAGAGCAACAAAGCTTCTCCTACGTCCGCCACTGGGGGCGGAGCTAGGAAAAACTCAAGCAAGCCAACTGCAGCAAGCAACACGGCCCCTCCCAACGAGAGGAGCGAAGTGATGGAATTGCTCGTCTGCAGGTGGAGAATACCGCTGTAGGGCAGGCCAAAGTGAACGAGGATCGTGCCACGAACGTAACGGGCAGCTCCGCCTTCTCCATACAGCAAACCGACTGTAGAGGGAGAAAGCAGGGAAGTCAGGGGAGGGGACTGGTACACGGGGCCGTTCAAACGGCGTCAGGTAACGAGTGCACCTTAATTTTCGGTGCATCCCTATTTATAACTTTCCATAATTTATATATACAACATATATATCATATTACGTGAGGAAAGAAAGATATAACAGGTCGGTCCTTCCGCGGTCTGGTCCCCCTAGACGTGGCGATGACGACGGCAGCTCAGTGAGGCACAGAAACATGTCTATCCCACAGAGCGGCAAGCTGTTTGGGGATGGTGGAAGGCAGCGGCTCTACGTTTGGAGAGGAATGCAGCCTTATCTCCTCATCAGCAGTGGCGTCACTACGCTTTTTTATTCGGGGCTAAAGCCCCGTATATTATTTAATTAGCCCCGAATATAATTTTTTCGTAAAAAAAAAAATAAATCAATATTTATTGGTATATTTACTGGCAACTGTGGAATGCATTAATTCAATTCAGTCTAGTGATGAAATGATATAGTCATTAATGGTAGTTAGTTATTTAGAAAGAAACAAGGGGATTCCAGGAGCATCTCAAAATAAAGTGAGATGCTCCTGGAATCCTGGAATGTGTACTTATACTCATACTGAGCCAGGATCCTGTGTACTTATACTCATACTGAGTCAGTATCCTGTGTACTTATACTCATACTGAGCCAGTATCCTGTGTACTTATACTCATACTGAGCCAGTATCCTGTGTACTTATACTCATACTGAGCCAGTATCCTGTGTACTTATACTCATACTGAGCCAGTATCCTGTGTACTTATACTGAGTAAAGGTTGAGCTGCTGGGCTCCTCAATGCGGACAGATCGAATTTGGAAGTAGACTTTGAACGACAGAAAACTACGTGTAAAGTCTTTATGATAAGGTCAGGGCTTGAACTTCAAATGTTTGGAGTATGGGAGTATGGGAGAAATTAACCATTACTTTTTATGTTAACTATGAGTATTATCAGGCTTATATATCATATAGATACATTAATAGTGGAAAGCACTTAAATCATCTCTGAATTCAAAGGCGTACCATGGGACTCGGCACGGCGCCAGAGAGTCTGGGGTCAAGGCGTACTGACGTCAACCTAATGTTTAGATTAGTCAACCTAATGTTTAGATTAGGTTAGCTGCGGATGTTGACCACATAATTAAAGAAATGTATGGCTGACCGGCCTTATCATGACAGGAAAACAATGCATGCTGTAGGCGGGCACACGATATGGGAGATAGCTCAGTGTGTGAGAATAAAAAGACTGGGGTCGGATACATCCAGCAGTGCTTTGCAAACTACTCGGCCTTGTTGTTGCTTGTTCAACAATAAAGTCTTATGTCATACTTGCTCCGGACTCCTAGATTCCTCATGCTCTCTTAGTTAGTTGAAGTGATAGAATTCGGTAATTTTCTACCACATAAGCAGCACAGAAGTCAGGTACCTATTTAAAGCTATAAAAAACTGCGCATTTTGTTTATTTAAGTAAAGCATTATGAAAATGTGCATGCACAATAAAGCATTAAAAATAATATTTTCCCTCTAGGCTAAGCCCCTGATGTTTCAGAAACCTAGAAACGCCCCTGCTCATCAGTAAAACGCAAGAACTACTGCGGTCCCGTCGCTGGTAAAAGACAGTTGTATTCGTTTGTAGTAGGACGAGCAGACATTCTTAAAGATTCGGGACATTCCCTTGGTATCCAAGCAGTAGAGATCAGTGCCTGTACCCCCTTTGTTGAATTGTGCCCATTCTCGTGTGATCCCCCTGGTTTGAACTTTGCAGAGTTGCACGCTCAGTCAGAACGTCGATCCAAATAACAAAGAAGTGGACAACACTCGCGTTACAGCGTGTTTGTGTGTGTGTTCACACACATGCCTGATGCCATCTACCTTTGCATTAGCGACAGTAACTGGGCTGTTAGCTGTAGAGCTAATGCTACAGCAACATTGTAAGGGTAACAAGGTAACTATCTAAAGTAAACCAACAACATGATATAGTTTTGGTTGACTTACTTGTCCAGTTTGTAGCTGAGCCGAGGAGAGTTGGTACTGATCCAGATGTTCAGACGTCCAGCTCTGTAGTGGCGAATCCACGCCTCTTCCGGTAGAGCCTATGGGACCTATGAGATCGAAAAATATATATGGGTTTCAATGGAGAGAAAGTAATTATTTTCTGGTCCCAGTCTTTATATGCATTGGATTACACATATGTTGTTTGTGGATTTAAATGATAGTTTTTCATGTCAAGAGTTTGACCGTTTATTGCGCAATTGTTCAGTTAAAGGCTGTAGAGAAAACACAATGAGAAAGACTACATGTCTCGTATGTGCCGTTGAGACACCCGATTTGGTTCCCCATTGGAATTCTTGTTCCCCCTCGAAACGCCATGTTAAATGACTCCGCCCACAGGACCAACACAGAAAAACTGGATCCACGGAGAGCCAAGTGGTACAAAATGATTGACGAGTTGCGTGAGATTGCACGCGAAAACGAGATTTTCCTATTGTTTCGATCTTCTGTTCTTTAATTCAGTGTTGTTAGTCATTCTTTTTAATGTCAATTAGTTAATTGCATTTGTAATATATCAGATCTGAGGATCTGTTGATTTGTTTATAATGTTGAATAAATAAATACCATACTTTGTTGTTGAATTGTTATTGTGTCTATGCAACAGTTTAAATTGTCGATCATCACAATGACAATCATGTAGGCCTATAGCTTATTTTATGGGCATGTCGTGTAACAGATAATAGGTAAAGGGTAGGCTCAGCTTTCAGGAAACAATATTTTGGTAAGTGTTCGGTGAATTGATCATTGATTTGTGTGAAATCATGAATGAATAGGCATTCCGTGCTGCTTAGTTTTTTAAAAATCTTATAAATCATGCATTTCTTTGGAACTAATAAAGAAATGACTCTGAAATCTTGATTGGACTTTGCTCTTGCCTGTTTTGTCCGATCGAGGCAATATAATAATATAACTGTAGTGCGTATATACTGTGATTGTAGCCTAATTGAAGAGGGCGTCTAACCAATTCCGATGGGTGCGAAGTGTATAAATTATGGTGGCAAGGCTGTACATGATCTGGGAAACGTGTTTGTCACATGATTTCATGTTGGATTCGTGGAAATGGACAAACGCATGTATACCGAGCTGCTAAACTACAAAAGTGATGGCTCATATCCCCCAGGTATTTCTAAAGAGCAGAAATATATCATTCGAAGGCGCTCCTACTTTCCTACTGGATGGTAACGCTTTGCCTACCTCCAAAATAATTCCCTGACCTCCTGCTCTAACTCAATAGCTTATCAGAATAAAGGACGTGTTTCTTGTAGGCTACTGACAACAACCTTGTTTCAATAGGTGATACAATGTATTACATATCTTGGAAAAACGAAATGGAGGTGCGCAAGAAAGTTGTGGTAGGTGCGGAGGAGGCCAATCAGATATTTTTGGATTTTCATGACAGTGCTCATGGGGGCCAGTGTGGAACCCAAAAAAACAAATATTCAGTTACAGCTAGGTTTTACTGGCCTGGAATGGGGGTTGACTTGGATAAATGGGTAAATGTAATTATTTGATTGGAGTGTATAATATATTGAGCGTATCCATAGATTGTCTTGCTTCCTGGACCGCATTTCCCATGTCTGCTTTTGAACCATCAGGTTTCACAGTGTGCTAAATGCCAATACACCTGGCTCTCCATTAAAAAGGAGCCAGAATATATCCCAATCCATGTATGTACTAAGCCTGTCATTTTACTGAATACTTGTAAACAACAACCATGCTTATTTTGTGATAACAATGATATACATTTTGTGATTTTCAGGTTGACCACCCACTGGAGTGAGTTGGGATGGACTAAGTGGGAAAACTAACTCCATCTGATGATGGAAACATGTATATGTGTGTCATGGTCGACTACTACACCAAATGGGCAGAGGTCTTATGGAAGAAATTAATGATTATATTCTAAGGTAAACCATGATTATTATTAGGCCGATATATCTAATGGTAGAAAGCATCTAAAAACGTCCCTGGACTCTTATCTAGGACTTGACACGTCGTCAGGGAGTCTAGGGTTTAGAGCGTGAGTTAGAAGCCAACACGTCACCAGAGGCTATGGGGTCAATGCGTGCTGACGTCAGCCCGGTGTTTTAGATTAGTGTTGCCAGCCACTCGCTTAAAGAAATTTATGACTGATCGGCCATGGGTGGCCGTGGGCGGACACCTCAAACAAGAAACAGCTTTGTATGTGAGGATAAAAAAGAGGCCGGGATCTGTTGACCGGCAGTGCTTTGCAAACTACTCGGCTTTGTTGTTGCCTTTGTAGCGATAAAGTCTTTTTGCCATACTTGCTCCGGACCCCTCGATTTCTTTTGCTCTCTTAGTTAGTTGAAGTGATAGAACGCGGTTATTTTCTACCACAGTCTATGCCATACCGAATAAGAGTGCTGAGGTGGTCACCCAGTGCATCATAATTTTTTAGCTTGGTGAATAAACGAGCACTGCTCTTCATGTTCAGAACGCTGTATGTACCATATGCAATACAAAACACATCTGTTGCTAAATTGTACTCTTCATGTTTTTGAAACAGCTAAACTCCAACATTTGCACATTTTTAAATGTGAAGAGGAGTCTATGTGCTCCATGTCACCCACAGACAAATGGTCTTGTGGACAACTTGAATGGGACAATTCAGAGGTGAAGTTGTAATTAGAAAATGATTCAAAATGGATTGTAGAAGAGCTATTAGTAACTCTTCTACAATATTGGTGACATTTTAAAAACCATGATGACTGATGACAATTATTTCCTTGTGCCTATACAGAGCGTTGTGTAAACTTGTTGAGGACACGCCCAACACATGGGACCGCTGCTTGGATACAGTCATGTCTGGCCTAAGAACGAAGGCGCACCTGACCACCAGGTTCTCCCCTTTTTTAAATGTTTGGTATGGAGGCACGTTACCCATGCGAAGTGGCAGAGGATTTCACGGTATGGCATGATGGGTCTCACTTATGTCAGGTAATTTGAGCGATCCAATTCCATTCTTAATCTTTGTTTATTTTTCTATTGGAAAGGTGGACAGCTCAGTGGAGGACATAGTGGCCAACACAGCGGTGTCTTCAGGCATTGCCCTGAAGGAAACATTGGATGCCATGGTTCTTATAATAAGCCTGTCTCCTGTAAGTATTCGATCACTGCCTTCTGTGTAAGTGATACACCCTCTCCTGCTGTTCCCAGTATGTCACCCAAACTCCACACTCTTCATAATCTCTGTAATTTATTAGCAAGCCTCATTCTCTCCTCCGTGTATCTCTCACACTCCATCAATACATGTCCCACAGTTTCTGTTTTTCCACATTCACACCCATCCGTTCCACTTTCCCCTGTTGAAAATAAAGTTGTATTTAGTCCTGTATGTCGTATTCTCATTCTTGTGAGCACTATTTCCTCCCTTCTATTTTTCCTTTTAACACCATGCGCACACACATTTCTTTGTAGATTATTATAACTTCTTTCAGCTTTCCCAAAAGGCATATCTATTATATTGTTCATTTTTGTTGCTATTTTGGCAGTTCTGTCTGCTCCCTTATTCCATTTGATTCCTACATGGGCAGGAACCCAGCACAATTTGACAGATATTCCTGTTCTGTGTAATCTATACAAGCTTAGTTAAATTTGTAAGAGAAGGTCCTGTCTGTTACAGTTCCAACTCTAACAGGCAGGGGCTGCTAATGAGCCTACACATAACACCACTCTATCTGGTCGAACTTCCTCCACCCACTGTAACCAAATAATGTTTGCCATTATACAAAACATAAACTAAAATGTTTTGATAAAACATCAAAACATACTGCTGTCAACATGATGCTTAAATTAGCTACAGTTGCTGACTGCATACCTAAATTGATGTATGACTTTTTAAGAAAATCTTACTACATGCTGTGACCATAAAAAGAGGCCGAAATCTTATGATCTTTGCAAACCTGACTCGGCTTCGTTGTTGCTTGTTCGCGGGTAACAATAAAGTCTCTTGTAATACTTGATCCGGATTCCTCGATTCCTCAAGCTCTCTTAGTTTAGTTGAAGTGATAGAACTTGGTTATTTTCTACCACAATATTTGATCTGGAAAACTTTTCCCAATATTGATCTGCATTGATAGGATATATACACCTATTCCTATTTTATCTTTTTCATCTTTGGAGCCATCTGTATAAATATCTAAATAACTGTAGTGATTTTTTCTTATACTTACTTGCCTTGTGTGCTTTCTCACCCTCTTCCCACTCTTTCCTCATCATATGACCTCATTACCACAGCACAAATCCTCAATGCTTTGTTTGTTACTCTATTTTATTTAAGTGCATTTTAACTGCTGCTCCATACACCATGCATCCAAAGTCTATTGCTGACCTCATTAAAGCCCTATACATTAATGACTTTTGCTTGTCTGCTCCCCAATCTTTCCCAACTATTGCTCTCCTTAATGAATTCCATTATTTAGGCAAGCTGTCTTATATCCATTAATTCTTCCAGTGCTTCTCCGTTTCTATCAGTATGTTTACTTCCCCAAAGGTTATTATGAGCATTAAAATCGCCACACCATATTTCTCTTCTATTTCTTGGTTTCTCTATTAAACTATCTAATATTTCTGGGCATAGTTCTCTGTAAGGATTATAAAAGTTAACTACTACCATGTTGCTATCTGTTTTACATATTTCAATTACTACACATTATATTTCTGTTATAGTTGTATTCTTCTAAATGCCATCCCTTCCCCTGCAAATGTTGCACAGCCGCAGCCTTGACTTCCAATCCTATCAGATCTTACTGACTCATACCCAGGTAAAATTAAATCAAGGTGAGGTCGAAGCCAGGTTTCCTGAATGCAAACAATATCAGGTCTGACTTCTGCTTCTTCTATAAACCTTAAATTCTTGACCATTTGAAATCAAGCTTCTAGCATTCCACTGCAAGAGAAGGAAAGCTATTATTATATCAAATATAATGGAGGGTCTCTAAACTATCATTTAGAGACCCTCCATCATTACTTGCCCTCAACATACCATGAATATCTTCAGCTTTCATATATTGAATGCCCAAAAACTCTTCTGCAGCTTCTACCACTAACTTGATTCTGTCACTTTTCTTTTCTTGCCGTACTGCCACATAAACAACTTTGCATATAAATGCTACAAAGCTCTTTTTGTTAACCAGCATGGTATCTTCCTGAACAAAACACTTATGACTGCAGGTCTTCTCAGGGGGGGCTGACTTTCCTGGCTGGAGTTTCGTGAGGCCTGACCTCTGGGGCACAACGTCACTCTGAGTAAGATTTCCACTGATGTTTTGAACTGACTAATTTCTCCTTGTTTGCTTGTCACACACACACACACACACACACACACACACACACACACACACAAACACACCACAATAAGCAAGTAAACAAAAGAGAAGAAGAAAGACCCAACACGAACCCAACCCCTGTTAATAAACGCACAACATAATGAATCCTTTCCCCACAGTGACTGAATTACTCAGAGAATTGAAGAAGCACTTGTCACTACACTCTTTCTTGTGTTTCAAACATTCAACACATTGTAGTGAATTGGAGTTAAACTTTGGATGTGTGTGTGTGTATGTGTGCGTGTGCGTGTGCGTGTGTGTGTGTGTGTGTGTTGAGAGTTCAACTGAAAGGTACTGGGTTTAATTTCCAATGTCTGCAGCCTATAACCTGTAGCATCCAATAGAGCAAGATGCCCCCTAACCCCTACCTGACCCTTATCATATGTATCTGTATACACTGTCTAACCCCTACCTGCTGCTTAGTCGCTTGTATCTGTATTCACTGTTTAACCCCTTCCTGCTGCTTCATCACATGTATCTATTTACTCTGTCCAACCCGATCTGCTCCTTGAATCACATGTATCTATATAATGTAAGTAGCTTTAGGGTGAACGGGTCTGATGAATGACCAAAAGAAAGACTTAAGGCCGTTTAGCGAAGCCATGTTTTAGTGCTCTGTTATTGCATGTGAAACCACTAGGGGGCGGTGAATCCACTTCGGTGCAGTTCACCTTCTGAACTGCCCCGACACACACACACGCACGCACGCACACACACACACACACACACACACACACACACACACACAAGCGCGTAGCTGAGTTAAGGTGGGTGACACTGTCACCACAAAATGTTTATGAAGTTGTTAACTTAACAAAAATTAAAGATTTAACTAAATGTTCGTTTTTTGTTCGCCTGTTGCGTATGCTTCCTTATTTTTGTCACAACGTCTCTTTACTGACTGATAGCAGCCTCGCTGTTCGTTTAGCTCACCGTTAAGAAGCGCTAACGTTGTTAGCATTAGCAAGATGGTGAAAAGAGGAGGGAGGCTACTTTGACGGGGTTTAGAAATACTACAAATAAAGGCCTACATCAGTTTTGTGTTTTTTTTTTTTTTTGGATTCCTTTTGAAACAAAACAATTGAGTAATGTCTATTATTGTTGGTGGTTTTCTATTTCCCCATGATTCTGAAGACTATATTATCTATGTTCCTGGCAAAGTGTCCCTCCAGCTTAGTAACTTTACACACACACACACACACACACACACACACACACACACACACACACACACACACACACAGAATAATAAGTAAACAGAAGAAGAAAGAGACCCGACAGGAACCCAGCCCCTGTAAATGAACACACGACATAACGAAGGATTCATCAAGGTGGGCTTGTTATCCTACCAAGAGTATTAAAGAAACACTTGTCACTAAACTGTCTTGTGTTTCAACTCATTGTAGTAATTTGGAGTTAAACTTTGGCTTTGTGCGTGTGTCTGTGTATGTTTTTGTGCACCCAGCCCAGACCAATGGCATTCTTTTTCATATTTTTTCATCACCACATGATTGGACAATTCAGCGAATCAATCAAATAGGCAGCCTCCCTCAGCAGCAGTCGCGCAACACGGTTACATGCTGCCAGTCGGACGTGCTGCCAGTCCGACATGCCGCCATTCAGACATGCCCCCATTCCGACACCTTTTAGTACCGCCCCTCCGACAGTCTATCAATGAATGGCGCCAACTTCAGGTCAACATTGGGGGATCATAAATATTTCGTTCAAATGTGTTCAACCAAAAAGTAGCCATTTCAGTATTAGGCCTATTTATCTGTAATTTATTTGATTAATTCCAAATTTTGGTTGTGATGATGTATGAAATAACCCATTCCATCAATTTACGACTGCATTTTACAAGTGTGACGAGTGGCCTGGCGTGCACTTATTTAACATAAGCTGGGAATGTATACATATTCTATGAAACTTAAAACTAGACCATTTATTCGTTAGAGTTGGATTTAAACTCAATGCAGGACCACTATTTGAGGGGATTGGACAAATATCGGAACGAAATTAATTGATTGGAGTGCCGCGGCAGAACGAATTGGCGTAGTTGACTTCATATGGCCCAAAGGCAATACAATGCGCTTTACAAAGTAGAAAGGCGAGAATATAACCAGACCCACCGTTCCACACAAATTCTCGAAGGGGATCAATATAAATAAACCAACTGATTTTGCCCATAGAAAGCAAATCCTTTAAACATAGACTGTTAAACAATATCCCCCAACCTTTTTTTTTTTTACCTATAGGTTTCTACTAAAAGGGCCAGTAAATATTCCCTCGTGGGCAGGATCCGGCCCGGGGGCCGCCAATTAAATAGCCCTGCTCTCTGATGACATGTTTTGTGTGTGTGTGTGTGTGTGTGTGTGTGTGTGTGTGTGTGTGTGTGTGCGTGCGTATCTGTGTGTGTGTGTGTGTGTGTGTGTGTGTGAAAGACGTCAACCTCATAGAGCTCCGAATACATGACCTCAACACAGAGACAAACGCTTTTCAAATTTGCCTACACATATTTGTTTGAGGAGTGAATTTGCTCCAAAATCGATGTTTACAGCCTGCTGCTGTGGAATTGCGGACAGGTGTCATCAAAATTGGCCCGTGTAGTAAGCAACGCCTTTAAGGTGGGAATGGTCATGCGGTTCGCCTCGTCAGTCCAAGTATTGTTCGTGATGAAATAAAGATCAGTTCAACGGGAGCATTAGTGCCAGGCAGACACACGGCAAATTATACATTTATTTTTGTACGGAATCTCCCTGCTTCTGAAATGCGCGAACATCTCCGCCCAGCGCTGAGCACTTTCCACTGTGCAGACTAAATTGCGCAGCATTCCACGATTATACCTGTTGCGTATCCCCTCACACATTGTTGACAGGCTTCAAAAGAGTAAAGTCCCGACATGCTTTAAAAAAGTAAAGTCCCGACAGGCTTTAAAAAAAGTGAAGTACCGCCACTCCGACCATGGAAACAAAAAATGTCGGAGTGGCGGGACGTCTGAACACAATGGAAGTGCCGGCACTACAACAGTAAGTGTCGGAGTTTGGGTACGTCGGAATGGAAGGCGGTCCCCGAGCAACACAATTACATGCAAAGAGAAGAGATAAATAGCTAACAAGCAGAGAGTTGTAAAAGCACTTTCTACCCATTCAATGGAGGAATTGGACTCCCCAAGCAATGTTGTACAAAAGGAGCAAGTAAGGTACATATTAATTAAGTCTTTCGGCCTGTAGCATATAAACAAATTAAGCAACATATTTCAAAATGCATTTGAAATAGACCTTGAGACTCACAAAAAAATGGACGCTATAGGACAGTGATCATGATTTCCCTAAATATCAGAATAACAACCATGGGTCAAATACCATTGATTAGTGGAATGGCCATAAAGTAGGTCGCTATACAGCGTAAGCTTGTCCAGGCCCTGCAAGTCAGGATGTAGGCTATGTACCTGAATTAATTTTTTGCTAAATGGCATCCTCAAAATGCACCAGAATATAGGAAATCAAATCAACCAAATTCTAAAATTTCTGGGGGAGGAACCCAGACCTCGTCCATTAATGCGCACCACCCACACATTTGACCACCCTTCACTCCACTGCAAACAGGGAGTGAAGGGCGACCAATGCTAGGAATCTTCTGACTGTCCCATTAGAATAACGCTGCGTTCTAGAGGGAGGTCCGGCGTAAACTGACTCAAGCATCACTGAGAGCTATACATCTATTGTTATACAATCCAAGGTATGAACTAGAAAATAATGGCAGTAGAAAGACAGTTATTAGAAAGTCAAAACAAGAGGTAGTTGGCATTAAGCACACAGAATGAAAAGGTAAGTGAAATGAACACAATCATGTATAATGTGGGGTTCAATTGCAATCTATGTCACAATTGAACTTTGAAGGCTTTTTGTAATAACAAAGATAACGGTAATGACAGTGTCGTGGACATATCAAGCGTAACTTTTATATACTATTGAAAACAAATGATAGAAGCCCTGTTTACATTGAAAGGAATTTCTATACATTCTCCTTGGACCTAGCGATACCTCCCGTCCTCTCTAACTGAAAGGTGTTGTGATAGTTTATTTGCATTGCAACTGTAGCCACCGAGTCTGATACTGAGGCCAATCGACTGACTTCTTTGTTGTGTAGATTACTTTAACTGTCTTGCAGCCATGTCCACATTACCCATTTTATGTATTGCAATTGAACTTGGTCTCTCCTCTGGCCAATCCTAAACTCCACGCTGGCCACTCCTTCTCACCTTTGTTTCCTTTGTATTTACCCACGATGTGAACGTTTCCTATAAGAATGATGTAAACCCATCGTCTCATTTAATGTATGCTTGGTAACTTTGCTGCCTGTATCTTCCCATGATCAAGCTCAAAATATTTTGCTGTCAGAAGGGTCCTAGTAATAAGTTACCCATCCCACAGATCAATCAACAATTATTAACAATAAAAACAGATAGCGAATAAAAAGTTAAAAAGTGTTTAGTCATGATGAAAAAAAGAAATTAGAAGCAGTAATTTCAACAGATACAGGATAAAGGTGTCAATCAAAGCATCTTGTACCCCATGTTAAAGCACCCCATTGTCCGTGTGCTTGAGCATGTGCACTTCTAACCAGAGTGAGTCCTCATGTGAATCTTCAGGGCGGAGCCGTGACTGAAGCGCATCACGCATTGGTCACAATTGTAGGGCTTCTCCCCGGAGTGAGTCCTCATGTGGATCTTCAGAGAGCCTTTCCGACTGAAGCGCATCCTGCATTGGTCACACATATGGGGCTTCTCGCCGGAGTGAGTCCTCGTGTGGATCTTCAGGGTGGAGACACGACTGAAGCGCATCGTGCATTGGTCACACCTGTACGGCTTCTCACATGTATGAGTCCTCATGTGGGTCTTCAGGGCAGAGCTCTGACTGAAGCGCTTCGTGCATTGGTCACACATGTAGGGCTTCTCGCCGGTGTGAGTCCTCATGTGGAGCTTCAGCTTGGAGCTCTCTCCGAAGCGCTTAATGCATTGGCCACACCTGTAGGGCTTCTCGCCGGTGTGAATCCTCATGTGAATCTTCAGGTGGCTTTTCCGACTGAAGCGCTTCGTGCATTGGTCACACTTGTAGGGCTTCTCCCCGGAGTGAGTCCTCATGTGGATCCTCAGGTCGCTTTGCCATTGGAAGCGATTCATGCATTGGTCACACCCGTACGGCTTCTCGTCGGTGTGGATCATATTGCCATTGTTGGGAAAAACCTTTCCACACAAGACACCGGGCCAGCCCTTGCGGCCGCCCTGATGCCCAGTCATCTCCTCAAGGCGGACGAGCCGCACGCTGCAGTTCAGGCTCTTGGCCACGCTGTGGTCAGCGGACAGCGAGCGCAAGGCCTCCGGTTCTGACGCGGCAAAGAGGGTGTCATGGCCGTCCACCGCCAGTGGGCCCTCCCCTTGTCCGTAGACACTCAGGATCCGCAGATCCCCGTTGTGACTGGACATGTGGGAGGAGCCAGGGACGTCCACACGCAGACTCTCCGAGGTGGCGCCGTGCTTCGTGCTGCAGTCAATAATGTCATTGCCGTCTTCTTCAGTGAAGAAAACAAAGACAGAGAGAAAGTAATGGTTTTAATTCATTATTGGCACAAAGGGATACAGTATGTACTATGTACACACTGTGTGTATTGGAAGAATTATATTTTGACATTCTGTCTAACTTCTATTTGTCGATTATGCATTTTCATTGTTGGGTTGGTAAAGGGTCAAAGGCTCCAGCTGAGAAGGCACCGCTACGTCTCCGCCTTCTAAGGATGTGGGGAGTTCATAAAGACACAACCCAGGTCATCTGTCGTTTCCTATCAGCCGTTTTACCAATACTGTAGTTATATTGGGAGTCAGAGCTGATTCAGCATTCCTGACACCTGTCTGCCATGAAGAAGATGTGAATCATTCTACTATGAACTGCATAAGTAGTCCTCGTGTTTTAGCAGGACTCTGGGCATGATGCTTTTCCAAAGAGGACCAGGCTTTTTAGTGCAGGTCGAATCGAGTACACTCTCAGTCTATCCAGGTCGTTTGATGCAATGTGTATTACTAACCTACAGCGGGCATGCCTCCACCAATATCCTCTTCATCCTTGATTGAAATGGTGTCGGGGGTCTGCTGGTTTCCACATAAAGAAGGAAACACACACAAGACAATGACATATTCTTTCATTTGCACAGAATAGTTGTCCCCACTAACGACACATTAGGCGTTTTTACACTGCCAAGCTGGTTCGGTCGCGGCTTGGCACGCCCTGCAATTTTACTGTTTTGCCTGTGTGAAAGTGAGGGGGTAAAATCCCCCTTCGTCACAGAGCCGGCTTTCTTGGTTCACTGGAGAAGATGGGGCTACGCACGGAGAGTACACCCCTTTACAATTAATTGCATACTCCGAATGTTTTTATTTTTTTGGGATTCAAGACACTTGCATGCAAGAAAAAGTTCACATCTGAGTGTAGGCTAAAACACAATTAACTATTTACAAGTGCAAAAAAATCAACATATTCTTTATTTTGCTGACTAACTTATTTTTATCCCGGAAAAAGCATCGTAAGGAAATCTCTTCTGATACTTTCTTGTAGATCGCACCCTTTCCCCGTCTTCGTTAAATGCGACTGCATCACCTTCTCTTCCATGAGGGTCAGCAGCTTGCAGATTTCACCGTCTCTCCAGTTAGAACTTCTCATGTTGATATCGCTGCGCTGTCTCTGTTGTAGAGACAATGCAGCAACACCTCTACCCAAGTCCCGCCTCTGGAACCGCAAAGCTGTCTAATGGCATTTACATCAAAATGAAACTGCCAATGTGTGTAGGGTCCGAGAGGGTAAATTGGGGTGCGAAATCAAGCCGCTAAATTACCTCGGTCAGTGTAAACGCGCGGACCATGCAGGGAAAAACGTGGGGATATTTTTTACACTGCATATTTTGCAGTGTAAAAACGTTTACTTAATCATAAAGGTGTGTGCTTTCTAAGGCTTTGGGCTGGAGGTTTAACAGAGGAAGCCTCTCTTTTGGATGGTGAATAAGAAGATGATTTTCAACCTGCACTCTCAGCCGCTCGCCGCGCTCCAGGCTCTTGGCCACGCTGTGGTCCGCAGACACCGAGTTCGGGGCCTCCAATTTGGACGCGGTGAAGAGGGTGTCATGGCTGTCCACAGCCAGTGGGCCCTCCGCTTTTCCGTGGACGCTCAGGATCTTCAGTTCCTCGCTGTGACTGGACATGTGGGAGGAGCCAGGGGCGTCCACACCCAGACTCTCCGAGGTGGCGCCGCGCTGCGTGCTGCGGTCCCCAAAGGCATCGCAGTCTTCTGCAGAGGGAGAATTATTTTTACAGAAAGTAATTGTTTTGATACACTGTATCAGTGCAATCAGTAGACTCCATGGAGGTTTAGGGAGGTGGGCTTGCAAGGGGCGGGATATGAGGTAGGGTCAAGTTTGCAAGAGGTGGGATAAGGACAGCCGCTGTCACTCAATTTTGTTTTGACTGCGGACAGCACAGAGGCAGAACGGGCAGAACTCATCGCAAACATCTTAAATGTTACTGCAGCGATGCATCATACTATATATTCCGCTGCAACTACAACATCCGCATCGATCGATGAAAGATTGTAGCATGAGTTAGAGATAAATAGAAGAAATGACGAAGAAGAAAGTCACCAGAGGAAAAGAGCAGCTTTTGTTTTTTTCTTAATTTCACATATAACAAACACTGGCACAAACATAGTTGATTTCTTTGTTTAACTGAGAAAACAGGGAGTGGAAGGCCTGGACCGTATAATGTTCAGCTAACTGTTGTAAATAATAATAATAAAAAAAAACATTTTGTATATACGTGTGCAGCTGTGAACTAATGTATTGTAATTTATTGTATGATGTGTACTTTTACGGTAACGATAAGACCCATCATTTAGCGTTCACCACGAATTACTCTGAAAAGCAGTGGCAACATTTAAATATTTTTTACCCATTCAGCAAACAAAAGGCAACAGGCATTTAGGGGGCCACTCAATGACATGCAAATGCAGACCGAAGCAACGTCAACACGCCCACTCAAATGGTCAAGACTTTCTACTCCTCATTCACATATAAAGGTAATTCAAATTTCCACTGGCTAAAATACTACCTCAGGGGTAGTATTTTTTCCGGATGTTTTCAGGATACTAAAGTCAGGATATGTCATTCACATATACGGCCCGTCGGGAGAATAGCGGGTTAATAGCAGGACTAACGTGTATGTATAAAAGCAGCTTTTATAACATTGACACAGAGGGTTTAAAATGTGTACTGCAGACACAGATTCACAGTTTTGGAGAAGGATGTCTCCTCCAGCACCCACCTTCCTAGACTCAAAGCTCAAGCAGGTTACCAGATGGAGGAAACTCAACGAACATCAGCGCAAAATGATCTGAGCACAATAGGACATACGAGACAAGCGCAATGATTCTATTTTGACAATAACAAGTGTCAACATGTCCTTCCCTGTAAGCTGATCAGCTAACATTTGTAAAAAAAAAATCATTCTTCTATTTTGAACCCTTCTGGGCTCTTTACTGGTTCCATCTTTGAAATGCAACTCAAAATTTTGACTCGTGTTTTAGCAGGGCGCTGGTTATGATGCTTTTCTAAAGAGGGCCAGGCTTTTTAGCGGAGGTAGAATCTAGTACATTCTTAGGCCCATCCACACGGGCGAAAATAATCTTTTCCCCTCCGTTTTCCTCTGATGCGTTTCAGGAATACCTCCGTAAAGACGGACTCATTGCGAAAACGCATCGAGCTGTAGAAACGCTGTAGTAGATATTCAAGGCCACGGTGTGGCGCTGGTTCTCCACAAAATAAAGTGGAGCGCGTATAAAAACATACTGTCGAGGAGGAGACAGCAGTTACCAAAACCCTTTTAGATTGAGCAGAAATACTTAGAAATACAGTTAGTAATTCAATTTAGCAAGGGGCTGTATTTAAAGCTACAAAAATACAAATAAAATAAAATGAAAAAAAATTCAACGCAACTCTAACATTGCCCAGCTGGTGGGGGGGCGATGACGTCATCGTTTATGTTTTGTTTGCCCACACGAATCCTAATACGAGAACGCATAGGTTTGTTTTTATCTTATCCACCCCGGAACCTGGTTTCAGAAATGTATCTGTCTGCACGGACGGCCCAAACGCACAAGACTTATGCGTTTTCACCAAAAAATCGGTTCTGTGTGGATGGGGTCTCAGTTGATCCAGGTCGTTTGCTTGCATAGATGCAATATGTATTACTAACCTACAGCAGGACTGCCTCCACCAATATCCTCTTCAACCTTGATTGAAATGGTGTCTGGGGTCTGCTGCTTTCCACATAAAGAAGGAAACACACACAAGACATATTCTTTCATTTGCACAGATTAGTTGTCAATCCCCACTTACGACACACTGAATCATAAAGGTGTGTTCTTTCTAAGGGTGTGTGCTGGAGTTGTAACAGAGGAAGCCCCTCTTTTGGATGGTGAATGAGAAGATGATTTCCAACCTGCGCACGCTCCAGGCTCTCGGCCACGCTGTGGTCCGCAGACAGCGAGTTCAGGGCCTCCACTTCTGACGCGGTTAAGAGGGTGTCATGGCCGTCCACCGCCAGTGGACCCTCACCTTTTCCGTGGACAATCAGGATCTTCAGTTCCTCCCTGTGACTGGACATGTGGGAGGAGCCAGGGGCGTCCACACCCAGACTCTCTGAGGTGGCGCCGTGCTGTGTGCTACGGTCTCCAAAGGCATCGCAGTCTTCTGCAGAGGGAGAATTTTTTTTTACAGACTGTAATTGTTTTGATACACTGTTTGCATAAAAGCAGGAGGTGTGTATTTGTACACGTGAAAGGAACTCTTTAAATGTATGTGTATATAACATTGACCGGAGCCCTGCTGACCACCGCCGCGAGGCACCACCGCCGCGGGTCAGTGGTGCCTTGGCAGCGGTGGTGTCTCGCGGCGTTGGGGGTTCCTTACAACGACATGTGGGGCCAAAAAGGCGGAGCAGGATACCTAGTGCTCATTTTACACCTAACGCCATTTCTAGCTACTAGGGGATCATAGGCAGGCTCGGGGAACTCATATTAATGTTAGAAAACCTCATAAAGTGAAATTTTCATGCCATGGGACCTTTAAAAAAAGTTTGTTTTTGCAATTATGTAATTTATTTTCGGATAAATGCACAGAATTTTGACTTTTTACTTTTACAGTGTTAGATCAGAAGGTCGAGTTGATTCGGGGCTAAAGCCCCGGATCTATATTAATCAGCTCCGAATCTAATTTTTGGGTAATAAAAAAAAAAATCCCCATGTTTGCTTTACACTAGAAACAAACGTGGGGATTCCAGGGGCATCTCAAAATAAAGTAGATTAGTCCTTCTAGATAACACAACCAGGCTGTTTACCACCTCAAGTGAATTTTCCACCCGCCCCCCCCCGATTTAGGCTTGCCTCTGGGCTAAGCACCGGATATTTCAAAACCCTAGAAACGCTCCTGCCAACCTGCACTTGTTGTCTTTGAATCTGGGTTCCATCTATACACAGGAGGCCTCAGACATTTAAAATGAGTCAGAAATGATATTCTTCTTGAATAAATCACTTATTTAGAAATGAAAAATTAATACAAAACTGTCTGAGATTCTGATGATGTTTTTGGATATATAATAAAACTGAACTCATAAGTAACTGCAAGAAATGGATAAAGTGTATAATGAAAGTTAAGTAAAGTGTAAAATAATATCTGGTCTCACCCTGGCCATCCCACTGAAAATGTTCTTGTTCCGCCACTGAGCGCTTCATGCATTGGTCGCACGGCTTGTACGGCTTCTCGTCGGTGTAAGTCCTCATGTGGATCTTGAGCTCGGAGCTCGGACTGAAGGTCTCTGTGCATTGGGCACACCTGTAGGGCTTCTCGCCGGAGTGAGTCCTCATGTGACGCTTCAGCTTGGAGCTCTCTCCGAAGTGCTTTGTGCATTGTTCACACTTGTAGGGCTTCTCGCCGGAGTGAGTCCTCATGTGACGCTTCAGCTTGGAGCTCTCTCCGAAGCGCTTCGTGCATTGTTCACATCTGAAGGCCTTCTTCTCGCATTGGTCACACTTGTAAGGCTTCTCCCTGGAGTGAGTCCTCATGTGTGTCTTCAGGGTGCCTTTCAGACTGAAGCGCTTTGTGCATTGGTCACACTTGTAGGGCTTCTCGCCGGAGTGAGTCCTCATATGGATCTTCAGGGTGCATTCCTGACTGAAGCACTTCACGCATTGGTCACATTTGTAGGGCTTCTCCCAGGAGTGAGTCCTCATGTGGGTCTTCAGGGTGCCTTTCAGACTGAAGCTCATCGTGCATTGGTCGCACTTGTAGGGCTTCTCCCCGGAGTGAGTTCTCATGTGGAGCTTCAGGCTGCCTTTCTGACTGAAGCGCTTCATGCATTGGTCACACCTGTAGGGCTTCTCGCCGGAGTGAGTCCTCAAGTGGGTCTTCAGGTCGCATTGCCGTTGGAAGCGCTTACCGCATTGGTCACACATGTAGGGCTTCTCCCCGTAGTGAATCACCATGTGGCGGTTCAGGTAGCCTTTCCGACTGAAGCGTTTCATGCATTGGTCGCACCCGTACGGCTTCTCGTCGGTGTGGATCATATTGGCATTGTTGGGGAAAACCTTGCCACCCAAGACACCGGGCCGGCCCTTGCGGCCGCCCTGATGCCCAGTCAGCTCCCCAAGGCGGACGAGCCGCACACTGCAGTTCAGGCTCTTGGCCACGCTGTGGTCAGCGGACAGCGAGCTCAAGGCCTCCGGTTCTGACGCGGCAAAGAGGGTATCATGGCCGCCCACCGCCAGTGGGCCCTCCCCTCGTCCGTAGAAGCTCAGGTTCTGCAGCTCCCCGTTGTGACTGGACATGTGGGAGGAGCCAGGGGCGTCCACACCCAGACTCTCCGAGGTGGCGCCGCGCTGCGTGCTGCAGTCTCTGATGTCATTGTCTTCTTCAGAGAGGAAAACAAAGACGGAGAGAAGGTAATGGTATTAATTCATTATTTACACAAAGGGATACAGTATGTACTTTGTACACAGTTGTGTGTATTGGAAGAATTATAATTTGACATTCTTTCTAGCTTCTATTTGTTGATTATGCATTTTCCCCTTGGGTTGATCAAGGGTTAAAGGCTACAGCTGATAAGGCACCGCTACGTCTCCGCCATGTTTTACATATACTGCAGTTATATTGGGAGTCAGATCTGATTCAGCATTCCTGACACCTGTTTGCCATGAAGAACATGTAAATCATTCTATTATAAAATGTATAAGTAGTCCTCCTGTTTTAGCAGGGCTCTGGTTATGATGCTTTTGAAAAGAGGACCAGGCTTTTTAGTGCTCGTAGAATCAAGTACATTCTCAGTTGATCCAGGTCGTTTGCTTGCAAAGATGCAATGTGTATTACTTACCTACAGCGGGCATGCCTCCACCAATATCCTCTTCATCCTTGATTGAAATGGTGTCTGGGGTCTGCTGCTTTCCACATAAAGAAGGAAACACACACAAGACATATTCCTTAATTTTCACAGAATAGTTGTCCCCACTAACGACACATTGAATCATAAAGGTGTGTTCTTTCTAAGAGTGTGTGCTGGAGTTGTAACAGAGAAAGCCTCTCTTTTGGATGGTAAATGAGAAGATGATTTCCAACCTGCACACTCAGTTCCTCACTGCCGTCCACCGCCAGTGGACCCTCCCCTTTTTCGTGGATAATCAGGATCTTCAGCTCCTCCCTGTGACTGGCCAGGTGGGAGGAGCCAGGGGCGTCCACACCCAGACTCTCCGAGGTCGCGCTGCACTGCGTGCTACAGTCTCCAAAGGCATCGCAGTCTTCTGCAGAGGGAGAAAAAAAAGACAGTACTTATTACTTTAACAGTAGTTAAAGTAATTGTTTTAATACGTTATTTGCATAAAAGGAGACAGTGTGTATTTGTACACGTGAAAGGAACTCTTTAAATGTATGTGTATGTAACATTGACACAGAGGGTTTAAAATGTGTCCTCCAGACACAGATTCACAGTTTTGGAGAGGGATGTCTCCTCCAGCACCCTCCTCCCTAGACTCAAAGCTCAAGCGGGTGACAAGGTGGAGGAAACTCAACGAACACCAGCGCAAAATGATCTGAGCACAACATGACATGCTAGTCAAGCGCAATTATTCTATTTTGACAATAACAAGCGACTAAGTGTCCTTCCCTGTAAGCTGATCAGCTAACATTTATACATTTATACATATTCAAATCATTGATGTTTGAGAATGATAAACCAGCTCATGTGATATCTGTCTTGTAACTAGGGATGTGAAAAACTCAAATTTCGAATAATTATTAGTGGGTGGTACGAACGAATAATCGATTATTCGATGTGTGCCGACATTCACAAAGACAGCCGTGGATCATTGGCAAGAAATCACTTAATATCTTGAACGCAAAAAAACAACTACCTGCTAAGTAGTTCCAGTCAAATTGTCTGTTCAGCCTTCAAAACGAGAGCTGGTAAATTGTGAAAAATTAATTAAACTGTAATAAGACAACGCGGTTATATGCTATAGACCCTAGAGTATCTGTGGTATTAAGGCTGGGACGAATTTCGAATTATAAACATGTGCAATGCATAACGTTAGCTCTCTGGCTCATAGCTTAGCGGACTACAATACCTCCCGTTACCAAGTCGTAGCTAAGGTTCGTCCTATTTACTGGAGGAGTGAACAACGTTTCCGTTGCATAAGAACCTTACGGGAGGGTAATGATTGTTCCAGGTATTAGTCAAACCCCCAGGTGTTACCAGGGAAACGTAATGGCTTTATATTTGGATAGTAAAATGCATGAAAATAAAAATGAATGGTCTTAATTTATTTTCTTTGGCAAGTGAACATGGTATAAGCGGGATAATGCCCTTCGAGGTGTCCAACATTAGTTCCGTCCGTTAATTCTTGTTTATTTGAATGGGAAAAAATTTTAACGGTCCAAATGTTAAAGATCGACTTTGACCCTCGGGATCAAATAATCAAATAATCAGATATTCTGACCCATACCTACTTGAAACCCTTCTGGGCTCTTGACTGATTCCATCTTTGAAATGCAACTCCCAAGCTTGAATCTAGTTTTAGCAGGGCGCTGGTAATGATGCTTTTCCAAAGAGGACCAGGCTTTTAAGCGCAGGTAGAATCGAGTACATTCTCAGTTGATCCAGGTCGTTTGCTTGCATAGATGCAATGTGTATTACTAACCTACAGCGGGCATGCCTCCACCAATATCCTCTTCAACCTTGATTGAAATGGTGTCTGGGGTCTGCTGCTTTCCACATAAAGTAGGAAACACACACAAGACATATTCTTTCATTTGCACAGAATAGTTGTTAATCCCCACTTAAAACACACTGAATCCTAAAGGTGTGTTCTTTCTATTGGTGTGTGCTGGAGTTGTAACAGAGGAAGCCTCTCTTTTGGATGGTGAATGAGAAGATGATTTCCAACCTGCACACTCAGCTCCTCGCTGGAGACCAGCCGCTCGCCGCGCTCCAGGCTCTCGGCCACGCTGTGGTCCGCAGACAGCGAGTTCAGGGCCCCCACTTCTGACGCCACGAAGAGGGTGTCATGGCCGTCCACCGCCAGTGGGCCCTCCCCTTTTCCGTGGACGATCAGGATCTTCATTTCCTCGCTGCACCTGGACATGTGGGAGGAGCCAGGGGCGTCCACACCCAGAAGCTCCGAGGTGGCGCCGCGCTGCGTGCTACGGTCTCCAAAGGCAGCGCAGTCTTCTGCAGAGGGAGAAAAAAAAGACAAAGTCATTGCTTTGATACATTATTTGCATAAAAGGAGGCACTGTGTGTTTGTAACATTGTGGCATAGGCCGCGGCCGCTTGGGGCCCCCCATCGTAGGGGGGACCCCTACTATGGGGACCCCAAACCAACCAATTTTTTTTAATACACTGTTGCGTTCTTCTTCAAGGAAAGTAGTCTAATCAGGATCGCTTTGAACTCACTTTATTTACTTAAGTATTTCGGTATGGTAACTACGAAGCAGAAGGAGGGGAATTGTATTACGCACGTGCGGAGCGACAAACAGCAATCCTCTCTACCTATCTCTCTCTATGGCTTGCCGGATGTTTCTCAAATTCCTCGGGCTTCAATTCTTGCTTTTATACTGAGTATGCGTGGCCTATAAAACGCACCGGTTTCGCTATTCTCACCTTTCTAAAGGTGCTGCCCTCTATGGCTGAAATAGTTATTGCAGCTTATGTGTCCTGCCCCTTGTGGCTATGTATAGTAATTACAGCTTATGTGTTCTGCCCCCTGTGTCTATGTATAGTAATTACAGCTTATGTGTTCTGCCCCCTGTGGCTATGTATAGTAATTACAGCTTATGTGTTTAAAATACGTAACAGTCCCTCCTTGGTCATCTCAGATGACCATACTATACGATATTTTAAGTCATAAACATCAATTACCACACCGAAAACATAGTCAAAGTAGGAAAATCATCAATACCACCAACCGAGGTGGAAAAAACTCCCGAGGGGAGAGAAACCACCTCGCGTCCCCCTAATTCTGAAACGGAATTTACCTTGGTGGGTCTCATAGGAAATACAGGTTATTGTCAACAACACAATAGGAAGCATATAACCTGGTTATCATACAATCATATGGTCAAAAGGCACATAGATAAATGCATTCATAGAAATTTGGAGTAATACTTCCTGGTTATATAAATTTTCAGCATGTAAAAAACATTATAAGTAAAAGATACAAAAACAAGTAGCATACAAAAACAAGTAAGATTACGTCAATTAAAATTTCAAAAATGTCTGTAGGCTTGCATAGATTTGAATGGCCCGGGTGATCTTCATGTATTGGTGTGCTGGTACATGTGGGGGGTTTTGGACATTGTGAATGGCTCAGGTGATCTTCATGTATTGGTGCGCTGGTACATGTGGGGGGTTTTGGACATTGTGAATGGCTCAGGTGATCTTCCTTAGTTGTCCTCAGGACTTGTAGTTCATGTGCCCAATGCAATTCTGGGCCAATGGCATCAGGTAGGTATGTGTGTGTGAACACACACACACACACACACACACACACACACACACACAGAGACGAAGCAAGACGAGCATAAACGCGAAAATAAAACTAAGGGTTAGGAAATAAAGTGACCCAAGCGGCTCAAATAAAATAAAAAAGCTATAAGACGCCGCTAAGTATTTGCAACGCTGCCAAAGATGACACATTTTTTTACGGCTACTGTTGGGGATACAGACAGGAACAACAACGTCCAACGCGTTGAACATGCCGCTACAGTAGCAGCAGCTAGCTGTGAAGTGGCGCTAGGTGAAGACCTGGGAGAAGACGTCAATAAGTAGTAATAAGTGGGCGTATTGGTGCGTTCCAGGCATCCCGTAACCCGTGTTTTCACAACCTTCTGCCCGTGAAAGTGCCCTGGAACGGCAGTCAAACCAGCAACTCACTACCCGTGATTTCGTACCAGATCGACGTATTCCCAGTTCCAGCTCGTAACTTACGAGCTAAAAAGTGTCCGTGGAAAGGAACGCAGCCTTATCTCCTCATCAGTAAACGCTAGAACTACTGCGGTCCCGTAGCTGGTAAAAGACAGTTGTATTCGTTTGTAGGGTGAGCAGACATTCTTAAAGATTCGGGACATTCCCTTGGTATCCGAGCAGTAGAGATCAGTGCCTGTACCCCCTTTGTTGAATTGTGCCCATTCTCGTGTGATCCCCCTGGTTTGCAGAGGTAAACAGTCAGAACGGCGATCCAAATAACAAACACACTCGCGTTACAGTGTGTGTGTGTGTGTGTGTGTGTGTGTGTGTGTGTGTGTGTGTGTGTGTGTGTGTTCACACACACATACCTACCTGATGCCATCTACCTTTGCGTTAGCGACAGTAACTGGGCTGTTAGCTGTAGAGCTAATGCTACAGCAACATTATAATGGTAATACGGTAGCCATATACAGTAAACCAACAACAATATATAGTGATAGTAAATATACAGTACCGTTGGTTGACTAACTTGTCCGAGGTTTGTGGCTGAGCCGAGGAGAGTTGGTACTGATCCAGACTTAATGTTCAGACGTTGAGCAAGTTCAGCTCTGTATTGGCCCAAGTTGAGGAAGCAGTCGTCGGTGAAATGTTTGGAGCAGACTGGCGCATCATTTCCAGAGAAAATAAAATTAACCCACTGGTTCTTCAGAGGCTCCGATGAACGAACAAAAACCATACTTTTGCGTTCATTTGTACATCCAAACAATGCGCAACTGCCATGCTTCCTGCTGCCTGCCTGTTCCCAAGCCGTGATGTCTCTCCAGGAAAGAACTTTGTGGACGCGCAAACGGTCGTAGCTCATTTTCTCATGGGCGGTCGGGCCAAATTCTCTGGGCTGGCAAAGCGAGTGGGTAACGGGTGAGGCCTGCGGGAAGGCGGGGCTTGAGCTCCAGCCGGTCAACCCCGCCCATGGCACTCACGTCACACGCCAAGCCCTGCCTAGAGTGCCCTACGTCATCGCGGTTTATTCAGGGACAGTCGGGAATTCGGAAATTCGGTCAAAGCAGCCTGGATTTGCCTGGTTGTCGGATTAATGTTGTTTTCCCTAGTAGCTACTTCATGAACGTTTACTAAACGAACGTTTCAAGATAAATGGAAATATTGAATTACTTGAAATGATTATTGATTTGAGGACACATTATTCCACTATAGCAACAATGTAGCTTATTGTCTATGACTATTTGACTGAACATTGCTATTTGTATTTTTTATTTGTATTAATAAATAGGTTTGTCAACGTTTATGTCACTAACAGAAACCCGTTAGAAGAATAATACAATGTTAAGGAGCTGAGAAGTGAGGCGTCATCAATCACCAGATTGTACAACAATCAGTCAAAGAAAGCATTATATAATTTAACTCTCTTCCAATGATGTTGTTCTACATTAGTCTAAAATAAAGTTTTAGACTGAGAAAAGAAAAATTAACCACTTTTTAGCCAACCTCAATCTGTTAACCTCTGTTTAGTTGCATTCATACTGACTATTTTATTTACTCAAATGCTTACCTTTGCCCGCCGGTTTTAGGCCTACCTCCTGATCAGCCCTCTCTGAAATATTACATTTCTATAGAGGGCATCCAGTACACCACCATCTTTTGTGCTCTCATCTTTTGTTATCTTACTTTTATTATTATACCTGAACTATTTTCTCACCCATACTGCGTCATGTCCTATGCATTGGAGTGTCCTAACCTTTGGTACTGTATGTGCCTGTTTGTGTGGAGTGTATTTTGGGACTTGTCCAGGTAATCAAGGGCAGTGGTACAAAACAAATGCAACCCCTTCCATGGAATATCATAATGATTTAATAAAGCCAATGATAGCAAATAATGAAAATCATTACCAAAAGAAAAGTTTGTATTATTTAGCAGCAATGAACACTCTTCTGATCAAACTATGTAATGCGGACCAAGCCATTCCCCTGCAAAAAAAAGTACAATTATTATCTTTACATCCTGCAGTGAAGAAATGGGAGATGTCCACCACTGCCTTTTTTTCTTGATCCATGAAAAGGTTATGAAGTGGATGATCCTGGTGGTTGTTCTGAATGGCCCCTCACATCTTCAGTGTACATCTCTCCACCACCAAGTAGTTTACCCAGCTGCCTTGCATCTTTGCATCTTTGCATGACTGGAAAAAATGACAAACTTGCTACCTCAGACTGATAAGTTATCTGCGGCAATACTGTTTTTATTTATTAAATCAACAATATTCATCTGTAACCATGATGACTCAAATTGAAGAGAAACATCTTCGCCGGTGGCCTCCATTTAAGGACAGCATCATGGGCATGGGAAACATCCTCAGAATCATCTTCTCTGTCACTTCTGAAAGGAAAGCATAACATGTTACTCAATTTGTCATAGTTAGCATATTCTTGAGCATGGTTGCAGAAGGATTGGGTGCATGCAAACATTTGTAAAAATAAAATCAAATATTGTCAGAGCTTTAAAAATATTTTTGAGATGAATGTTCATTGGTAGTTACTTTGTAGACAGAATGACTACAAGCTATCAGTGATATTGTCAACAAATACCCATCCTTCATGATGCAAAGCCTGCAAGACTAGTTCAGGCAGGCGGCTCAAGCTGCGCCCATCCTGATCAGCTGATCAGTCCCATGCTCTCCTCATCCAAATAAGGCGGGCTATTTAAACCCCCCAGCTTACCTGCTCACCCCTGGCTGTGCTGCTTCTGCTTACATCTCACCGCTGCCTAGGGGGGTTTGAAAACACCTCCTCCCCAGCATCCACCTGTGGGCTCTGTTTCTATGATCCCTGTGTGTGTGTGTGGGGGGGGTCTGCAGGCAGATCATTCAGGGAACAAATAACCAAGGCAGAGCCTGACGCCAAACCCGCTGCAGCTGTGCTCAAGGATACTTGTGCTATGCTATGCTAGCAAAAAGGTCATTTTGGGGGGTCAATACACTGACAGCTTGAATGGCGCTCAGCGGCGATATCTTCTTTCCCCTGGAGTGTTCCGGTTAATATGCACCCTCAAATTGCGTCTGTTGAGTGTAAGGCCACAGTGTGCACATTTGGTCTTACGCCGCTGTGACTTACGCACATTCATTTGTGGCTAAGCAGTGGGGGCTGGGGGTGGCATGGGGCTCTGGATCACGGGGGCTGTTTTTTGGCTCCTCGGAACAGATGTTGATCTCCCTATACAGTCTTTGAAGTGAGACATGAAATGATTCCTCCTTATGCCGGTTGTGTCACAGGTGAGGCAGTGGAAATGGTGAGCGTCTCTGCATTTTAAGCTGCGTTTGCAGATACGGTATTTTGCAAGAGAAAATATTTCTTAACTATGGAGTTATTGACAGCCTCAGACAAGTACGGTATGTGCTTCTGTAGACCACATACCATACTTGTTATGTGTAGGGGAAAAGGGAGGGGAGGGGTAAGAATTTTTTTCCCCAACAATATTTTACAGTAAATTCAGAGTGATCATACCTCCATGGCGGACTGCCCCATCCAAGTGGTTTCTGAGATGGTACTGTATACTGTGATGTTGTGTTGTCCGAAAGGGACAACAAGGACGTTCATAGGCCTCTGCTGTGGGAAACACTGGCTCCTCGCTGGCCAGGAAATAGGTGGGATGCTGAACAAAAACAGAAGAACAATTGACCATTAGATTCAAGATGCACAAGGCCTATTAGCATTATTTTACATCATTCATGTTAATTCTTTCAACATTTCAACGTTATATTACTTTCTATTATTTTTGCTATCTCATAATACTTTGGCAAGTTTGTCATTTTCGATATAACGTTACGCGCACACACACACACACACACACACACACAAACACACACACACACACACACACACACACAGAGTAGGATTTTAGTGTAGGATTTTATCACACATGCTGAATGCTGACCATTTAACTGCCAAAATACCCAAACGTTATAACAATATAACTGTTGGAGCTATGCAGTCGTAAGATGTAATTGTAAAATATGTATTTAGTTTGTTTGCTTTATATTAAATAATATGATTATTTTATGTTTATTTTCTCGTTTGCATTATAAATTAAAGTTAATTTGAGTTTGTTTATGCTTTTGTTTTGAAATTATTACTAATAGGTAAGACGGGCACTGGGAAGGGACATGTTTTTTTACCAGCTGTATGAGAGACAAAGGCGATGAGGCGGCCAGTTCCCACTGTTGCACATTTGTTTTGTTTGCTTGGAAGATTGGAAAATAACCCTTAGAAACCCAAATTCACGACTGGACAGTTGATTATTTTCCCTGCACTGCGTAAGATTCGTCCCCAAGGTGCCTCACTGGTTATTTTGATTACGTGGCTTTGTTTGATTTCTTAATTTTCAAGTTATGGTTTTGTTAAGGACAAATCGCTACTACAATAATTTTTTCTATTAACTTTGCTATCTCATAAGACTTTGTCACAATCGTCACTTTCGATATAACGTTACGCGCGCGCACACACACACACACACACACACACACACACACACACACACACACACACACACACACACACACACACACACACACACACACACACACACACACCTAAATTAAAATTACAACCTCGACATCACTTTTGTGGAACTCCCGACTGTCCCTGAACAAACCACGATGACGTAGGGCACTCTAGGCAGGGCTTGGCGTGTGACGGGCGTGACATGGGCGGGGCTTGACCGGCTGGAGCTCAAGCCCCGCCTTCCCGCAGGCCGCAGCCGTAAATACTTAGGCAAAGCCGAGAAAGGTACGGAACCCATAAGGGACATGGGGTAAAAAAATAAAAAAAAAACGTTTCTCGTGAGCACGAGAAAGTATCTGGTGTTCACAAGAAAGTATCTGGTGAGCAAGAGAAAGTATCTGGTGAGCACGAAGAAGTATCTGGTGAGCGCGCGCGTGTATGTGCGTGTGTGTGTGACGTCAGCGAGTGAGTGGACGGGCGAGGAGAGCGAGCGGTAGTGTAGTGGCTAAAACTCCCTTCTTGTGCATTTGTAAATTGCTCTAAACATATTCAGTCGATTAACCACTCTTTGACAGAAAGAACGACATCTACGCGTGTTTACTGTTGAAACGACGGTAGAAAAAACAGTGCGTTCGCTCCGTCTTTACTGAATGCCATCAAAAGATACAAAACAGTTTTACTCTCCCTCAATGCTACGGCATAACAGCGCCCTCTATAGCAACCAATGTCCTATGCATCTCTAATAAGTATAAGCAATGAAAACAAGTACACTAAACAGTTATTAAACTAAAAAGCAAAACTATGCAAAACAATTAGTTAATCAACATAATAAACAATCACTAAATATTAATCTAAATATATAATATCTAAATCCTAATAATATCCTAAATCTAAATTACAAAATGGCAAAATGGCACTAACAGGTAGTGTGCGTGTCAGTTTAGTGAAGTAATGAACGAGTCCTTTTGTGTGTAAGAATAAAGTACCCAGCCTGTCAAGAATCGGTGGCCGCTTCATTCCGACCATATTCTGACCTATAAGCAGACCCACTGCCGGTCAAAGTGAAGTGTGTTGCCCCCGAGAGAGCATCGGCCCTGGAGGGAACGTCTCCAGCCGACCCAGTTTTTTGCTGTACCTGTTTATACTAGCCATTGCAGTAATAGCGTCTCAGAACTAGTTTCAAATTAAAAGCATTCGTCATGTACATACCGAAAGACAGACAATAAAAGCAAATACTATCAAAGGAAGTGTACGGACGTTGTGATATCTACTTTCAAAATAAAAGCCCAATAAACTGACAAATGTAAGCTTATGCCGATAGTTTTTTTATTGGAGATTTAAAAGGAAACACATTGTTATCATAGACTATTCCACATCAGGGTTATAGTACACGACCCCATAGTGTGACCCAGTAAGTTTCAAGACATTCTGACGGTTAGTTTCAAATAAAAGCCCACCAAAAATTCTAATATGAGACATATTACATGTGATTTTGGATTCAATTTAAAAGGAAACGCCCTGTTATCACAGACTCATTCCACTTCAGGGTCATAGGTCACGACCCCACAGGGTCACCCAAGAAGTTTCAGGACATTCTGATGTCTAGTTTCAAATTAAAAGCCCACTAGAAATTGAAATATGAGAAATATTAGATATGATTTTGGATTCAATTTAAAACGGAATGCTGTTATCACAGACTCATCAAACTCGACACGGTGTCTTGTGTTTCAACTTATCGTAGTAATTTGGAGTTAATCTTTGGCTTAGTGTGTGTGTGTGTGTATCCACCCCAGACCAATGGCATTGTTTTTCATATTTTTTATCAGCACATGATTGGACAATTCAACAAATCAATCAAATAGGCTGCCTCCCTCAGCAGCATTCGCGCAACATAACTACATGCAGAAAAAATAGGTAGATAGCTAACTAGCAGTGTTGTAAAAGCACTTTCTACCCATTCAGTGGAGGAATTTGACTCCCCAAGCAATGTTGTACTTAGAAGGAGCACGTATGTTACATATTAATTTAGTCTTTCGGCCTGTAAACAAATGAAGCAACTGTCCAGCAAAAAATGGGCACTATAGGACAGTGATCATAATTTGCCTCAATATCAGAATAACAACCATGGGTCAAATAGCAATGGCTAGTGGAAAGGCCATAAAGTAGGTCTGTATATGCAGTGTAAGCTTTTCCAGGCCCTGCAAGTCATGATGTAGGCTATGAATGAGTCTGAATGAATTTTTAGCTAGTGGGCATCCCAGAAATGCACCAGAATGCAGGAAGTCAAATCTAGCAAATTCCAAATTCCGTCCTCTCTAATTGAAAGGTGTTGTGATAATTCCCGTTTGCATTGCAACTGCCACCGAGTCTGATACTGAGGCCAATCGATTTTTTTTTGCTGTGTAGATTCCTTTAAATGTCTTGCAGCCATGTCCACTTCACCCATAGTGTTTTGCAATTTAACTGGCCACTCCTCACCTTTGTTTCCTTTGTATTAACCCACGATGTGAATGTTTCCTCTAAGAATCATGTAATCCCAACTGTATCATTGAATGTATGCTCGGTAACTTTGCTTCCTGTATCTTCCCATGATCAAGCTCTAAAATTCAATCAAATATTTTGCTGTCAGAAGTGTCCGAGAATTAAGCAATTCTTCATCACACAGACATCAATTAATAACAATAAAAACTGAAAAAACTGAATCAAAAGTTGGTAAGCGTTTAATTGTGCTATATTTTTTTCAACAAATACAGGATAGAGGTGTCAAAGCGTCCGGTTACCCCGTGTCAAAGCACCCCATTGCCCGTGTGCTAGAGCATGTGCACACGCAAAATGCTTGGGTCGCTGTAGCCAGGGCCGGTTCTAGTCCTTTGGTAGCCCTAGGCGAGATTGAGTTTTGCGCCCCCCGTTCCCATAGCGAGTGTTACCAATTGACATTACTATACTAAACATCCCTGAAGACTCATATTAACTGATTTACCATTACTTTGCTTAGCAGTTTTTTCACCCACTTATAGCTCTGCTATGCTACATTACAAATAAAACAACGAGTGATGCATGGACAAAAACAGAAAAGTTTCAGAACATTTTTTTAATAAACTTATTTTTCGCCGGTATGAGTCCTCATGTGAGTCTTAAGGGAGTTGCGGTGACTGAAGCGCATCTTGCATTGGTCACACCTGTAGGGCTTCTCGCCGGTGTGAGTCCTCATGTGGATCTTCAGCCCGGAGCTCTCTCCGAAGCACATTGTGCATTGGTCACACCTGTAGGGCTTCTCGCCGGTGTGAGTCCTCATGTGGATCTTCAGCCTGGAGCGGTTTCCGAAGCTCTTCATGCATTGGTCACACTTGTAGGGCTTCTCGCCGGTGTGAGTCCTCATGTGGACCTTCAGGGTGGAGCTTTGACTGAAGCACTTTGTGCATTGGTCGCACTTGTAGGGCTTCTCCCTGGAGTGAGTCCTCATATGGATCTTCAGCTTGGGGCTCCGACTGAAGCTCTTCGTGCATTGGACGCACTTGTAGGGCTTCTCCCCGGAGTGAGTCCTCATGTGGGTCTTCAGGGTGCCTTTCAGACTGAAGTTCATCGTGCATTGGTCACACTTGTAGGGCTTCTCCCCGGAGTGAGTTCTCATGTGGGGCTTCAGGGTGCCTTTCTGACTGAAGCGCTTCATGCATTGGTCACACCTGTAGGGCTTCTCGCCGGAGTGAGACCGCATGTGGGTCTTCAGTTCGCATTGCCATAGGAAGCGCTTACCGCATTGGTCACACATGTAGGGCTTCTCCCTGTAGTGAGTCATAATGTGCCGGTTCAGGTAGCCTTTCCGACTGAAACGTTTCATGCATTGGTCGCACCCGTACGGCTTCTCGTCGGTGTGGATCATATTGGCATTGTTTGGGAAAACCTTGCCACACAAGACACCGGGCCGGCCCTTGTGGCCGCCCTGATGCCCAGTAAGCTCCTCAAGGTGGATGAGCCGCACGCTGCAGTTCAGGCTCTTGGCCACGCTGTGGTCCGCTGATAGCGAGCTCAAGGCCTCCGGTTCTGACGCGGCAAAGAGGGTGTCATGGCCGTCCACCGCCAGTGGGCCCTCCCCTTGTCCGTAGAAGCTCAGGATCCGCAGCTCCCCGTTGTGACTGGACATGTGGGAGGAGCCAGGAGCGTCCACACCCAGACTCTCCGAGGTGGCGCCGCGCTGCGTGCTGCAGTCTCTGATGTCATTGTCTTCTTCAGAGAGGAAAACAAAGACGGAGAGAAGGTAATGGTATTAATTCATTATTTACACAAAGGGATACAGTATGTACTTCGTAGACACTTGTGTGTATTAGAAGAATTATATTTTGACATTCTTTCTTTCTAACTTCTATTTGTTGATTATGCATATTTCTTGTCCACCTTGGGGTTGTCAATGGCCAAAGGCTCCAGCTGAGAAGGCACCGCTACGTCCACGCCTTTTAAGGATGTGGGGAGGTCATAAAGACACAACCCAGGTCATCTGTTGTTGCCTCATCACCCGTTTAACCAATACTGTAGTTATATTGGGAGTCCGAGCTAAATCAGCATTCCTGACACCTGTCTGCCATGAAGAAGATGTAAATCATTGTACTATAAACTGTATAAGTAGATCTTGTGTTTTAGCAGGGCTCTGGTCATGATGCTATTCAAAAGAGGACCAGGCTTTTTAGCGCAGGTAGAATCGAGTACATTCTATGTTGATTCAGGTCGTTTTCTTGCATAGATGCAATGTGTATTACTAACCTACAGCGGGCATGCCTCCACCAATATCCTCTTCAACCTTGATTGAAATGATGTCTGGGGTCCGCTGCTTTACACATAAAGAAGGAAACACACACAAGACATATTCTTTCATTTTCACAGAATACTGGTTAATCCCAATTTACGACACATTGAATCATAAAGGTGTGGGCTTTCTATGGGTGTGTTTTGGAGTTGTAACGATCCAAAAGAGAGGAAGCCTCTCTTTTGGACGGTGAATGAGAAGATGATTTCCAACCTGCACACTCAGCTCCTCGTGGCGGACCAGCCGCTCGCTGCGCTCCAGGCTCTTGGCCACGCTGTGGTCCGCAGACAGCGAGTTCAGGGCCCCCACTTCTGACGCGGTGAAGAGGGTGTCATGGCCGTCCACCGCCAGTGGGCCCTCCCCTTTTCCGTGGACGATCAGGATCTTCAGTTCCTTGCTGTGACTGGCCAAGTGGGAGGAGTCAGGGGCGTCCACACACAGACTCTCTGAGGTAGCGCCGTGCTGCGTGCTACGGTCTCCAAAGCCAGAGCAGTCTTCTACAGAGGGAGAAAAAAAATGACAAAGTAATTGTTTCGATACATTATTTGCATAAAAGGAGGCAGTGTGTATTTATACACTCAATGAACCCTAGCGCAAAATGATCTGAGCACAACATGATGAGCATGAAATGCGAGACAAGCGCAAATATTCTATTTTGACAATAACAAGCGACTAAGTGTCCTTCCTTGTAAGCTGATCAGCTAACATATATACATTTTAAATTCATTGATGTTCAAGAATCATAAACCAGCTTATGTGGCATCAGTCCCTCATGCTCATGTGGTAGCTGTCTTGAAACCCTTCTGGGTTCTTGACCTATTTCCATCTTTGAAATGCAACACCCAAGTTTGACTCGTGTTTTATCAAGCCGCTGGCCATGATGCTTTTTTAAAGAGGACCAGGCTTTTTAGCGCAGGTAGAATCTAGAATCAGCCTAGAATCTATGCTGCCAGAATCCATTTCATCAAAAGTAATTGTACTCAAGTTGGAAAGTACATACCTTCACTTGTAAAGTGGGGCCGCAACGTCTTTAAGGTTAGCTGTGTGCCTACGGTATGTGTTTCCAGGTGGTCTGTCTGGCAGGCAACATCCCTTGAGAGAAGCAGCTGAATGTAAGCACTTGATGAGCTGGCCTGTGCAGTGACAACAAGGTCAAATCAGTACTCAATTTATTACTTTGTATATATTCCAGGTGCAAGTTGTAAAAGATATAAGATAAGCATGTTTAGGTAATGACATTAGCCTCAGTGGTGGTCTTAACATAGAGGCATAGTGTTACGTATTTTAATCACATAAGCTGCCCCACATAGCCACAAGGAAGCAGGATCGAACACACAAGCTGCATTACCTCCAGATAGCCACACGGAAGCAGGATCAAACATATAAGCTGTAATTACTATACATAGCCACAAGGGGAGCAGGACCAACATATAAGCTGCAATAACTACTCCAGCCACAGATGGCAGCACTTTTAGACAGGTGAGGAAGCCGGAGCCAATACGTTACATAGGCCACGCCTACTTCACATAGGCCATGCCTATTTGATACAACCGGGGAGCGGGAGTCAGATGAGGTCAGAGACATATGGCAGACCCGTTGAGAGCCCCGGGGAAAGCCCCCCGGGGCTGGAAGATAGCGCTGCGGTATTTCTCTCCACGTGTGTTAAATACAATTCCCTCCTTTTGCTTCATAGTAACCATTAGAGGTGGGCGATATGGCCTAAAATCCATATCGCGATATACATTGCAGCCTCTGGCGATAACGATATATATCACGATATAAAATCATAAAATAACCGTTTCAGAACAGGTTACATAGACCCTAAGGAAAGCCAAACTGCTAAATGTATTTAAAAAAAAAGAGAAATATAGTATGTCATTTCGAGAACATTTATTGTGAAACACTGTAATCATACAACATAATGTTGCAGATAAATAAAATTAGTATTGGGTTTCTTTCCTTTAGTGCAAACCATTCTAAAAGGCACTACACTTAGTTTAAGTCCTTGGTTCTTAAATGCCACCCAAGATGCAGAGAACAGGAAAAACGGGTGTCTTTCTAGATAAGGAACAGACACTGTACTGACAATTAGGGATGGGCATGATTAATTGATGTTCGTCACTGATTGTTAAGATTTTTGTCGATTACGTGATATTTTTTATCGATCAAAAGGAGGTTGACCCAGCCGGAGAGGTGGTGTCGGAGACGTTGCTCAACATGGAGCAAAGAGGAGACGGAACGTCTATTGGATATTTGGGTCCGATATCCAGGAGACATTCCGTCTCCTCTTTGCTCCATGTTGAGCCACCACCCGACGGTCCGACAAAAGCAAGTAAAAAGTATGCTGGAAAACATAACTTAAAAATGCCGATGCATTTAACACATTCCGAGTCAGGATGAGGGAGAAGGAGTTGGACCAGTCCGCAGATCAATGTATATCACCCTGGATATCCATGATTGTTTACTTTCACCAGCGCTTCCCCCGCCCGTTTTCTTTAACGCTTTACCCCTCAGACCTTTTTGTCCAATGATTTAACGTTCTTTGCACACATGCAGGTTTGTTGACGAATTCTGGCACTGTTGCGAAAATTGCAATGTGAAAAGTAACCGCACCAAACCAAAAATTAAACATTGTATTTTGCGTCATCAACATGCATTATCGCGATAGAATTAAAATCTCTATCGTAGGCCATTTTCTATCATTTATATCGTATATAGTTTATATCGCGCATTACTAGTAACCATACCAAAATACTTTAACAAATAAAGTGAGTTAAAAGCGACCCGGATTGAACTACTTTGTTCAAGAACACGACAATTTGGTGACCCCGAACGTGATTCTGAGAAAGGCCGAGCGGCCACCACGACGCTCAACAACTCTTCCACAGGCGCCACAAATCAGGTAAGCAGAACCTATTGTCGTAAAGACTGAATCTGCATAGGATTAGATATAGGAATATTTAGGTGTAAGAGTTGTTCGAGCCACCGTCTAGTCGCGGCGCTCCACAGTCCCGGTCCGGGGATTACAAAAGCAAGGTTAACTACTAAAGACGTAGTTAAAGGGTCGCGGAGAACTCTGAAGGAGATTTAATTAAAATAATCATATTGAAGAAGCAAAAGGGCCAGAATTGTATAAATGGGATTGTGGATAGACTGTATCCATCCCATATAGGCCTAATGTTTGTACCGTGAGGAGACATAAAACTTATGGTTATTTTTTCGATCGTGAGGAGATATTACAACCATGTCCAGTTTCTTTTGTTTATGTGTCGTGAGGAGATATTACAACCACAACTATATTGCATCGTGAGGAGACATAACAACCACGAATACATTACTGCTCTGATCAATTAAGTTAAACGCCGTTACCAAACGATACGGCAGACCGTGAGTGCCTCCGGTCTAGAATAAATAGGCTATTGCCTTCCCCATTGTATCACCGGTCGCATCTTCTGGCATTAGTTTGAGATTCACATCTCTGGAGGTAGTGAATGCAATATAAACCTCTAACACCAAGGTTGAAAGCCAATGTGCATGATTCATAACGCTTTTTGCAAATAACCTTATTTCCTCAGGCAAGGCTGAAGGCTGCACGCAAGTGATTTTTCCTGTAGTTGCAGGTTATAGTTGCAGTACATGCCCCACTGACGCTCTCTGGATAATAATAATAACTGTTTTTTCCCCACAGGAATTCAACGCAATTTGTTTATCTAAGTACTAACTAGAAAAGATCTGCAAAGTACTCGGTTTTGTCCATAGACGCCATAATGTTTTCTGTAAAGACTGCATAGTCTCTTATCTGGAACAATAGAAACAGACAACCTTGTTGAGGTGTTGATACCCCGACCCCCCACCCCCCTGACTCTCTCTCTTCCTCTCCCTCTCTGTGTATATATATATATGTCTCTATATAGATATATTCCCCTAAAGATCCATTGCAGTTTCAAGCAATAGTAATGTGTTGGCAGCAACTTATTAAGCCAAAAGTGCAACTTTAATTATCGCATTTGACAAATCAGCAGGTGAACTATCATATTTAATTTGATATATTTCATTCATTCCAATATTTTTTGTGCCAAAGTTACCAGATACCTGGTTCCATACTTTTATGTGTTTGTTATAGGTCGGTTGTGTGACATTACCCAGGCCACCACTCTTGAGGTCTGGATTAATGACATGGCTGGACTTTGTTAGTGTCCCCCCCCTCTCCCCCATCACACATAAGACCTTGTGAGACTCATAGTTTATGGCAAGCTCATACAGACAGAGTTAAGAGTTAAATAAAACCTACAAAAAAATAAAAATAAAAGATAAACTTCAGAGGCAAGTACATCATAACTATATGAATTTAGTTTGACTTTGCTTTAAATAGCAATATTTTGATTATTATCATGACTACAGTTTCAGCACGCGCATTGTGCTCACTCCACCTCTAGTTTTAGGTAAACCCATAGCAATAAGTTGGAAACCCCATTCGATAATGTAACATATTTCTGTTCGCATAATATAATATTTTGGCTATAATGTTGCAACGTATAACGTTTGACATCTTTGGGAGAATAATATTTATGCATACATATAGAGATATGTGTAAATATTTTTGTGTATATACATGCATACATTTTTGGGCAACAAAAGAGAATGTTGTGGCGCAGTTTCAATGTGGGATTAAGGAAAATAATTAACGTTATATTATCTTCTCTCTCTCTCTCTGTCTGTCTCTCCCTGCCTCCCTTCACATAGCTCACATACCTACCTCTGGGTCCCGAAGCCTCCACTCTAACTCTAACCGCCCCACACCCACACACACACCCACACACACACTTTTCTTTCATGCTCCACTCTGGACATTCTTTTGAGTACTCATCGTGTACGATTGTACTTCGGACCGAGTGCGAGCCTTTACTATAGGTCTCTGTGTAGATCGGATCACAATAGGAGAATAACAAGGCGTTCTTTTCACTTTTTTGGTCTTTCTTTTCTCCCATTCTTCCGTCCTTTCCTGAGGCCGGCACGGCCTGTATTCCTAAGCAGTAGCTCCATAGCTGACGTTCAAAGGGGCTATTATCTTATCTGCCAATCCGCTGATACCACACTAGACTGTATGCTTACATTTTACATTCAGGTCTATTGGAATTTTGTTATTAAAGACGATGAATTACTAAAGTACGAGTCTCCACCCTCCAGAGCCTTTACGCTCGTAAACCCCCCCGCCTCCTGACCCCTTACTCCGTATATCTCCTCCCCACATCCCTCTCCTCTCACTCCCCTCTCCTCGCCATCCGGGCCCAGATCGTAAATCTCCCCTTCACCTTCCTCCCTTTGTGAACCCCCTCTCTTCGCCATCCGGGCCCAGACCGTAAAACTAATCTTCACCTTTTCACCTTCTTCCTCTTCGTAAACCCCCCCCCCCCACCTCTCTCTCTATCTCTCTCTGTGGCTGGTTTTATTAACGATAGATTTGGTTTGTAATACCCCTTTTCGTCCAAGGATCACATAGGGCTTTTTGTGTATATATAAATATACACACAGCTCAGGGAGCAGAAAGTGTGTTGAAGGTGTAAATTGTGATTAAGTGGTGGCCTTAAGTTTGTAGTTTCCCCCACCGCCATATTTGGAGTTCTTCGTAGTCTCTGTAGCCAAGCGCCCCCCCCCTCTTCTCAACATCTCCCTCTTTACCACAAGAAGAGGACTATTATAAGTCCAACTAGGTTACCCCCTGCTTTCCAAGAAGCTAACTATTACGGCTTTCCCCGCACCCAGCCCCAGAATCCCCTTAAGTGTCTGCCCCCACCAGGCGAGCCCAAGTACGCCTTACAACAATAGGGTAACCCATGGAACAGCCGTTCAGAACCCCACTTGACTTGTACATACTGGAACAGATAGGATCTCATTCGTTCCTATACACCCCCCATTCCCCATCAACCTATTAGGCAGGGACCTGATGGGTTCCCTGCAGATCACACTGGCCTGCGACTTAGGGAGCACCACCCTACGAACCTAGTTTGTACCCTCAAACACTCTCTCTTGATGATAGTAGTATTCATTTAGTTGAAAGAAGGAGGCCGAACCCCTTTCTATTGTTAGTCAAGTTGGAGGTTTTTTCTTATTGTTCTCTCTTCCCCTCACTCCCTTCCACCCTAAACACCTAGCTATGTGTAAGGACCAGATTGTCAGTTTTTGTATTTGTTTGTGTGTTTGAGTGTGTGTGTGTGTGAGTGCTGAGATAAGGGGATCCATTCCCTTGTTAATATCTGCAGAACACGCATGAATTTTGAATAAACCATAATTACTGTGTTTTTGATTCACCAACATTAATTGTATTAACAATCTGCAAAAGTTTGCATTTTTTTTCTAAATGTATTCTCTTTTCTCTTCAGGAAGTGGCAATATAAGCAGTGAAGGATGCCCAACACTCATCATTTTAATTGTTTACATTATTCTAAATATTCTCTCTCTCTCTCTTCAGGAAGTAGCGGTATAAGCAGTGAAGAATGCCTAACACCCACAAACATTACTTTTTTCCAGATTGCTCGTAAATTGTCTGTCTGTTTTCGTGTGTTTTGTGTATCGTGACAGGAGTGCACTAGACACTGGTTGTGTTATGATCATTACTATTAGAGAACCAGGACGGTTAAAATAGACACCGGGATTAACTACTAAAATAATAAGTTCAATTAATAAATAATGCGAATGGTTTTCACCGGTGCACAAGGAGGGAGTTAGAAGCTCGACCACTATAATTCAATTAAAACACATTCTTTGAAAATATTGAATCTCATTGGGGAAATTTCTGCATGAATCAGCTACTGCATGCAAACAAACAGAACAACACTGCATGACATGTTCACGGGTCAACTATTGCCTCCGTTGGAACGATTGCAATAGATACAATATCGTACCACCAATATGCATGCATGATCTTGTTTTCAATAATTAGAAAAGCCGGATTCCAGAACCGGAAGAGGACCTACCAAGGGAGGGACCGACCCAGGGGTAATAAATCAAGGGAGATCCCTGTATTGGAGTATTAGAGTTACATGGTGATCACAGGATTTAGGGACAATTATCTTACTCCATAACATATCGTACCACCAATATGCATGCATGATCTTGTTTTCAATAATTAGAAAAGCCGGATTCCAGAACCGGAAGAGGACCTACCAAGGGAGGGACCGACCCAGGGGTAATAAATCAAGGGAGATCCCTGTATTGGAGTATTAGAGTTACATGGTGATCACAGGATTTAGGGACAATTATCTTACTCCATAACTTACTCCATAACATCAACAATTAGCCTTTAAAGTTGTCCATACCCCCCCCCCCCCCCCCCCCCCCCCCCCCCTTTAGGGGACTCTGAGGAAGCGCGGTAGAAATGCACAGTTCAACAGACCTGACAAGGTTTGAGTACCAAAAATGACAACACAAATTAGATATTTCCAGAGGGATAACTGTAATAACAGACATTTTATTAAAAGTGATGGTATAATCTAGAGATAATAATCGCCAATACTTACAATTAGACTAAATAAGTATGATACAAATGTTATCCAAAATCCATCCTGAGTGGGATGGAGAATCTACATGTTACGTTTTTCTTTATGAACTTAGGTTTTGCATACTATTCCGTGTATGGTCTTGTCACCCTGTCATTCTGCAGGGTCATCTAAAATGTAAACCTTTGTGGTTGGTGATGCAATCTGTTATCACTCTGTTCCTGTGTTATCTTCTGTTGGTTTGGGCCTGTTTTCCTTTCCCCTGGGGAGCGCAGAGACGCATGTGACATGGCACGGCCGCGACCACTTATTTAAAATTAAGGGTTAGGAAAAGGGCTAGGAAATGAAGAGACCCAAGCGGCTCAAATAAAAGAAAAAATAAATAAGACGCCGCTAAATATCTGGCAACGTTGCCAAATATGACACTTTTTTACAGCTACTGTTGGGGATACAGACAGGAACAACAACGTCCAAAGCGTTGAACATGCCGCTACAGCAGCAGCAGCTAGCTGTGAAGTGGCGCTGGGTCAATACCTGGGAGAAGACGTCAATAAGTAGTAATAAGTGGGCGTATTGGTGCGTTCCAGGCAACCCGTAACCCTTGTTTTCACACCCTTCTACCCGTGAAAGTGCCCTGGAACAGCAGTCAAACCAGCAACTCACTACCCGTGATTTCGTACCAGATCGATGTATTGCCAGTTCCAGCTCGTAACTTACGAGCTAAAAAGTGTCCGTGGAAAGGAACGCAGTATTATCTCCTCATGAGTAAACGCTAGAACTACTGCGGTCCCGTAGCTGGTAATAGACAGTTGTATTCGTTTGTAGTATGGGGAGTAGTCCCTTGGTATCCAAGCAGTAGAGATCAGTGCCTGTACCCCCTTTGTTGAATTGTGCCCATTCTCGTGTGATCCCCTGGTTTGCAGAGGTGTACGCTCAGTCAGAACGGTGAATCAAATAACAAAGAAGTGGACAACACTCGCGGTGTGTGTGTTCACACACATACCTGATGCCGTCTACCTTTGCATTAGCGACAGTAACTGGGTTGTTAGCTGTAGAGCTAATGCTACAGCAACTTTATAATGGTAACACGGTAACCATATTCAGTAAACCAACAACAATATATAGTGATAGTAAATATACAGTACCGTTGGTTGACTAACTTGTCCGAGGTTTGTAGCTGAGCCGAGGAGAGTTGGTACTGATCCAGACTTAATGTTCAGACATTGAGCAAGTCCAGCTCTGTATTGGCCCAAGTTGAGGAAGCAGTCGTCGGTGAAATGTTTGGAGCAGACTGGCGCATCATTTCCAGAGAAAATAAAATTAACCCACTGGTTCTTAAGAGGCTCGGATGAAGGGACAAAAAGCAAACTTTTGTATTCATTTGTACATCCAAACACTGAGCAACTGCCGTGCTTCGCTCGTGTGCAAGCCATGATGTCTCTCCAGGAAAGAACTTTGTGGATGCTCACACGGTCGTAGCTCACTTTCTCATGGGCGGTCGAGCCAAATTCTCTGGGCGGGCAAAGCCGAGAAAGGTACGGAACCCATAAAGGGACATGGGGTAAAAAAAAAACAACAACAAAAAAAAACGTTTCTCGTGAGCACGAGAAAGTATCTGGTGCTCACGAGAAATAGCTGGTGCTCACGAGAAAGTAGGCAGACATATCTCGTATGCAAATCACTGGCAGTGTGTGTGTGTGTGTGTGTGTCTGTGTGTGTGTGTGTGTGTGTGTGTGTGTGTGTGTGTGTGTGTGTGGAGAGTTCAGCTGAAAGTTACTGGGTTTGATTCCCAATGTCAGCAGCCTATAAGATACTACAGGTTATAGCAGTGGTCAGCAGCCTTTTCACCATGCAGTGCCAGTTTGACATTTTCTCGTTAATGAGTGTGCCCTAAGCAACAATATATTAAAAATTAAGCTGAATCATGACACAGCGACCAAAAACATTTCCAGAAGACCTGGAATTGTACTATTTCCATATAGTCCTTAATCATGAATTAACATTTGAATGTTTTTTTGGTTGTTATATTTGCAACATGGGCTTACAAATTATAACTACATACGTCCCATCTTAAAACACCATTTTCAGAAACTCATTCAAAAACATATTTGCACTGTGAGAAATGTAAAAAACGAGAATATATTACAATGTTGGAACCATCCACATCAATATCTTTAAGACATGTACAGCTTTGCAAAACCATGTGAAGGCGATGCATACAGGCCACTTGCAACAATATTTTAAATATTTTCTTCGCTATTACTCACAACATAGGTTGAAAAACTATTAATTGATCGCATTTCAGAACACTGCTTTCTGTAACTAATTTAAACATATTTGCACTGGGAGGAAATGCCCAAAACAGATTAAAGGGCAAAAAAAAATCGGTAGTAATGATTATGCTGCCGCATTGCGCTCTGAATTTTTTAAATAATAATAAAAATATATATATATATATATTTTTTTTTTTCAAGTGTGCCAATGATTATGCTGGCCCGTGCCAGTGGTGGCACGCGTGCCTAGGGTTGCCGACCCCTGCTATAGAGCAAGATGCCCCCTAACCCCTACCTGGCCCTTATCATATGTATCTGTACACTGTTTAACCCTTACCTGCTGCTTAGTCGCTTGTATCTGTATTCACTGTTTAACCCCGACCTGCTGCTTAATCACATGTATCTGTATTCACTTTCTAACCCCTACCTGCACCTTGAATCACATGTATTTATATTCACTGTTTAACACCTAACTGCTTCTTGAATCACATGCATTGCAGTGTTCTTTGGAAAGAGTTTGCCGAGTCAGGGTCGCTTGTAACTCACTTTATTTTGGGAAAGGTTTGCTATGATATCTATGAAGCAAAAGGAGAGGAATTGTATTATGCATGCGTGGAGATACGCTTAGCTGGGCATGCGTGGATGCCCTCCCTGGAGCGTTCTGCACCCTGGGCTATGTGTTGTGACTTTTATACTGGGCAGGCGTGGACTCAGTTATGTGCTCTGATTGGCTAAGCATGGTGTTGAACTCCCGCCTCCTGGATACCCGTATGTTTAATCTGTGCTGATCCCTTGCGGCTATGCGTTGGCATTGCAGCTCGGTTTGCTGCTTGGTGCTGACCTCTTGTGGCTGTGTGCGGGAAATACACTTGTTTTTGTAGCCTTGAACTTCTGGGTTTCTCGAACACCTGGGCCGCTCGTATGTCTAGAATTGACACATGATCATGGGCGTCAGTTTGGTTTGAAATGTGTTGGAGACAAAGACGCATTTGGAAGTGCATTTTCAGAAGTGCTGTGTACAATGAGGATGCACTCTTTTTTCTCTCTTTAGTGCCGGTATTGAAAGATTCTGAAAGACGGTATACCCATGTAGCTAATTACTTAGGAATAAAATGTATACAAAATCTGTCTGGCACGTTTTATGAAGAAAACGTTTCCAAAAAGCATTGGACATATGACCCACTATGTTCTGCTCCATGTATCCAATGACAACGTGACATGACATGGCTAATCTACCAACATAAACAAGAGGACCTAGGAAAGGATATTAACTGCGTGTTCAATTTATTTGGGATTTAACATAAAAAATGTAACATTCAAAATTAATAAGAAAAACCTTGATCAAGGAAATGTCACATTCAACATCAATACAACCTCCAGCTTTCCTCGTGGGTGCCCGGTTTGTTTACATGATGTGGGCGCATCTGTCTGCGTCACACAAATACCCTGCGCATTTACTGACGCAAATGACGCTTAGAAATGTTCAGCGTAGTGTCTGAATTCTTGTTTGTTCGTTCCCTATATAGTGCACTATGTCATAAACACTATATAGGGAATAGTGAGTGAGTGAATAGAGAACGATTTCGAACACCTGTTTTTTCTGTTACTTTTTCTGGTTTATTTTTTTCTCACGTTAGGCACCCCCTGAAGAACTCTGGCTCCTCCCAGGGGAGCCGCACCTCACAGTTTGAAAACCACTGGCTTATTGCAATCGGCGGCCCTGGCTTTAGCTGGTGTTGAACTGCAGACACACGCAGGGCTTCTAACCGGAGTGAGTCCTCATGTGGGACTTCAGGGCAGAACTCTGACTGAAGCGCATCGTGCATTGGTCACACCTGTAGGGCTTCTCGCCGGTGTGAGTCCTCATGTGGATCTGCAGGTGGCATGTCTGTCCGAAGCTCTTTGTGCATTGGTCACACTTGTAGGGCTTCTCGCCGGTATGAGTCCTCATGTGGGTCTTCAGGGAGGTGCTCTGACTGAAGCGCATCCTGCATTGGTCACACCTGTAGGGCTTCTCGCCGGTGTGAGTCCTCATGTGGATCTTCAGCCCGGAGCTCTCTCCGAAGCACATCGTGCATTGGTCACACCTGTAGGGCTTCTCGCCGGTGTGAGTCCTTATGTGGATCTTCAGCCTGGAGCTGTCTCCGAAGCTCTTCATGCATTGGTCACACTTGTAGGGCTTCTCGCCGGTGTGAGTCCTCATGTGGATCTTCAGGGTGGAGCTCTGACTGAAGCTCTTCGTGCATTGTTCACACTTGTAGGGCTTCTCCCCGGAGTGAGTCCTCATGTGTGTCTTCAGGGTGCCTTTCAGACTGAAGCGCTTTGTGCATTGGTCGCACATGTAGGGCTTCTCCCCGGGGTGAGTCCTCATGTGGGTCTTCAGGGTGCCTTTCAGACTGAAGCTCATCGTGCATTGGTTACACTTGTAAGGCTTCTCCCCGGAGTGAGTCCTCATGTGTGTCTTCAGGGTGCCTTTCAGACTGAAGCGCTTTGTGCATTGGTCGCACATGTAGGGCTTCTCCCCGGGGTGAGTCCTCATGTGGGTCTTCAGGGTGCCTTTCAGACTGAAGCTCATCGTGCATTGGTTACACTTGTAAGGCTTCTCCCCGGAGTGAGTCCTCATGTGTGTCTTCAGGGTGTCTTTCAGACTGAAGCGCTTTGTGCATTGGTCGCACATGTAGGGCTTCTCCCCGGGGTGAGTCCTCATGTGGGCCTTCAGGGTGCCTTTCAGACTGAAGCTCATCGTGCATTGGTCACACTTGTAGGGCTTCTCCCTGGAGTGAGTCCTCATGTGTGTCTTCAGGGTGCCTTTCAGACTGAAGCTCATCGTGCATTGGTCACACTTGTAGGGCTTCTCCCTGGAGTGAGTCCTCATGTGTGTCTTCAGGGTGCCTTTCAGACTGAAGCGCTTTGTGCATCGGTCGCACTTGTAGGGCTTCTCCCCGGGGTGAGTCCTCTTGTGGGTCTTCAGGGTGCCTTTCAGACTGAAGCGTTTCATGCATTGGTCGCACCCGTACGGCTTCTTGTCGGTGTGGGTCCTAATGTGGACAATCATATTGGCATTTTTGGGAAAAACCTTGCCACACAAGACACCGGGCCGGCCCTTGCAGCTGCCCAGATGCCCAGTCAGCTCCTCAAGGTGGACGAGCCGCACGCTGCAGTTCAGGCTCTTGGCCACGCTGTGGTCAGCGGACAGCGAGCTCAAGGCCTCCAGTTCTGACGCAGCGAGGAGGGTGTCATGGCCGTCCACCGCCAGTGGGCCCTCCCCTTGTCCGTAAAAGCTTAGGTTCTGCAGCTCCCTGTTGTGACTGGACATGTGGGAGGAGCCAGGGGCGTCCACACCCAGACTCTCCGAGGTGGCGCCGCGCTGCGTGCTGCAGTCTCTGATGTCATTGTCTTCTTCAGAGAGGAAAACAAAGACGGAGAGAAGGTAATGGTATTAATTCATTATTTGCACAAAGGGATACAGTACGTGCTTTGTACCCACTGGTGTGTATTGGAAGAATTATATTTTGACATTCTTTCTTTCTAACTTCTATTTGTTGATTATGCATTGTTCCTTGTCAAGGGCTCTAGCTGAGAAGGCACCGCTAAGTCTCCGCCTTTTAAGGATGTGGGGAAGTCATAAAGGCACAACCCAGGTCATCTGTTGTTGCCTCATCACATGTTTTACCAAAACTGTAGTTATATTGGGAGTCAGAGCTGATTCAGCATTCCTGACACCTGTTTGCCATGAAGAAGATGTAAATCATTCTACTGCATAAGTAGTCCTCATGTTTTAGCAGGGCTCTGGTCATGATGCTTTTCAAAAGAGGATCAGGCTTGTTAGCGCAGGTAGAATCGAGTACATTCTCAGTTGATCCAGGTCGTTTGCTTGCATAGATGCAATGTGTATTACTAACCTACAGCGGGCATGCCTCCACCAATATCCTCTTCAACCTTGATTGAAATGGTGTCGGGGCTCCGCTGCTTTACAAATAAAGAAGGAAACACACACAAGACATATTCTTTCATTTTCACAGATAAGTTGTTAATCCCCACTTACGACACATTGAATCATAAAGGTGTGTGCTTTCTAAGGGTGTGTGCTGGAGTTGTAACAGAGGAAGCCTCTCTTTTGGATGGTGAATAAGAAGATTATTTTCAACCTGCACACTCAGCCACTCGCCGCGCTCCAGGCTCTCGGCCACGCTGTGGTCCGCAGACAGCGAGTTCAGGGCCCCCACTTCTGATGCAGTGAAGAGGGTGTCATGGCCGTCCGTCACCAGTGGGCCCTCACCTTTTCCGTGGACGCTCAGGATCTTCAATTCCCCGCAGTATCTGGACATGAGGGAGGAGCCAGGGGCGTCCACACCCAGAAGCTCCGAGGTGGCGCCGCGCTGCGTGTTACGGTCTCCAAAGGCATCGCAGTCTTTTGCAGAAAGAGAAAAAAAAGACAAAGTAATTGTTTTGATACATTATTTGCATAAAAGGAGGCAGTGTGTATTTGTACACGTGAAAGAAACCCTCTAAATATATGTGTAAGTAACATTGACACAGAGGGTTAAAATGTGTCCTGCAGACACAGATTCACAGTTTTGGAGAGGGATGTCTCCTCCAGCACCTTCCTCCCTAGACTCAAAGCTCAAGCAGGTGACCAGGTGGAGGAAACTCAACGAACACCAGCGCAAAATGATCTGAGCACAACATGACATGCGAGACAAGCGTAAATATTCTATTTTGACAATAACAAGCAATAACATGTTCTTCCCTGTAAGCTGATCAGCTAAAAATTATACATTTTGAATTCATTGATTTGAGAATGATAAACCAGCTCATGTGGCATCTGTCTTGAAACCCTTCTGGGCTCTTGACTGATTCCATCTTTGAAATGCAACTCCCAAGATTGACTCGTGTTTTAGTAGGGCTCTGGTCATGATGCTTTTTAAAAGAGGACCAGGCTTGTTAGCACAGGTAGAATCGAGTACATTCTCAGTTGATCCAGGTCGTTTGCTTGCATAGATGCAATGTGTATTACTAACCTACAGCGGGCATGCCTCCACCAATATCCTCTTCAACCTTGATTGAAATGGTGTCTGGGGTCTGCTGCTTTCCACATAAAGAAGGAAACACACACAAGACATATTCTTTCATTTTCACAGAATAGTTAATAATCCCCACTTACGACACATTGAATCATAAAGGTGTGTTCTTTCTAAGGGTGTGTGCTGGAGTTGTAACAGAGGAAGCCTCTCTTTTGGATGGTGAATGAGAAGATGATTTCCAACCTGCACACTCAGCTCCTCGCTGGAGACCAGCCGCTCGCCGCGCTCCAGGCTCTCGGCCACGCTGTGGTCCGCAGACAGCGAGTTCAGGGCCTCCCTTTCTGACGCGGTGAAGAGGGTGTTATGGCCGTCTATCGCCAGTGGACCCTCCCCTTTTCCGTGGACGATCAGGATCTTCAGCTCCTCGCTGTGACTGGACATGTGGGAGGAGCCAGGGGCGTCCACACCCAGACTATCTGAGGTGGCGTCGCGCTGCGTGCTACGGTCTCCAAAGGCATCCCAGTCTTCTGCAGAGGGAGAGAAAAAAGACAGTAATTGTTTTGATACATTATTTGCATAAAAGGAGGCAGTGTGTATTTATACACTCAACGAACACCATCGCAAAATGATCTGAGCACAACATGCAACATGACATGCAAGACAAGCGCAAATATTATATTTTGACATGAACAAGCGACTAAGTGTCCTTCCTTGTAAGGTGATCAGTTACATATAAACATTTTGAATTCATTAATGTTCAAGAATGATAAACCAGCTCATGTGGCATCTGTCTTGAAACCCTTCTGGGCTCTTGACTGATTCCATCTTTGAAATGCGACACCCAAGTTTGACTGGTGTTTTAGCAGGGCGCTGGTCATGATGCTTTTCCAAAGAGGACCCGGCTTTTAAGCGCAGGTAGAATCTAGAATCAGCCTAGAATCTATGCTGCTTAGAAACTACCTCATCAAAAGTAAATGTACTCAAGATGGAAAGTACATACCTTCACTTGTAAAGTGTGACCGCAAAGTCTTTAACGATAGTTGTGTGCCTACAGTATGTGTTTCCAGGTGGTCTGTCTGGCAGGCAACATCCCTTGAGAGAAGCAGCTGATTGTAAGCACTTGATGAGCTGGGCTGTGCAGTGACAACAAGGTCAAATCAGTACTCAATTTATTACTTTGTATATATTCCAACATATGCAAGTTGTAAGAAGATATAAGATAAGATATAAGATGTTTAGGTAATGACATTTGCCTCAGTGGCGGTCTTAAAATAGAGGCATAGGCCGAGGGTGCCCACAGTTGGGGGGCCCCTAACCACCCCCCCCCCCAAAAGAAAATCATATATATTTTCTTTTTTTTAATACACAAACAGAGACGAAGGAAGAGGAGCCTAAACACGAAAATAAAATTAAGGGTTAGGAAAAGGGCTAGGAAATAAAGTGACCCCAGCGGCTCAAATAAAAGAAAAAATCTATAAGACGCCGTTAAGTATTTGGCAACGTGGCCAAAGATGCCACACTTTTTTTTACAGCTACTGTTGGGGATACAGACAGGAACAACAACGTCCAAAGCGTTGAACATGCCGCTACAGCAGCAGTAGCTAGCTGTGAAGTGGCGCTAGGTGAAGACCTGGGAGAAGAGGTCAATAAGTAGTAATAAGTGGGCGTATTGGTGCGTTCCAGGCAACCCGTAACCTGTGTTTTCACAACCTTCTACCCGTGAAAGTGCCCTGGAACGGCAGTCAAACCCGCAACTCACTACCCGTGAATTCGTACCAGATCGATGTAGCCTACTCCCAGTTCCAGCTCGTAACTTAAGGGCTAGAAAGAGTCCCTGGAAAGCAACGCAGCATTATTTCATCATCGGTAAACGCAAGAACTACTGCGGTCACGTAGCTGGTAAAAGACAGTTGTATTCGTTTGTAGGGTGGGCACTGGGCAGACATTCTTAAAGATTCGGGACATTCCCTTGGTATCCAAGCAGTATAAATCAGACGACGCTGAAGTTAGCATCCGATTCGCAGCATCCAATTCGGCAGTTAAGGAAAAGGTTAAGGGATTCTTAACGAGCGGCATGCAGCGACTGATTCTTCGTTGTTTAACCTCTTCAGTCGCGGTATAGCCGCTTTAATTGGTCTAGATTATTTAAGAGTCTAAACAGTCTTTAAAACACAATTTACAATTCATGTAACCTTTATTTGATTAGTTTAAGTACCAAAAAAGGGAGATTTCACTGCTTTTTTGCATCTGGACCATCTTAGAACTGGTCCTGATTGAAAACCACTACACCTAGACTCTTCAAATCTGGACTTGATTATCACAGTGCGGCTATACATTATATAAAACATAGTTTCAGATTTGTGAAACCTTTTCCCTATTTGTGAAAATGCATTCAAGACACATTTCAACGCTTTTTTGTGTTCCAGACCACATTAGAACTGGTCCTGATTGAAAACCACTACCCCTAGACTCTTCAAATCTGGACTACATTATCACAGTGAGGCTGTATTTATATGATGGCCTTGAAGAAGGCAAGAAGCTTGGAAGAGGCGATACTGTCATCAAAGAGACGTCCAAAAAAAACTTGGGGCTAGCTCCCGTGTTGGCCACATTGTTATGGTCAGAGTAAGTTTGAACAACTAATTCAGGGAAAAGAAAGCCTTAATTTACAACCCATTGTGCCCATTCTCGTGTGATCCCCCTGGTTTGCAGAGGTGCACGCTTAGTATGAACGGTGAATCAAATCATACCTGATGCCGTCTACCTTTGCATTAGCGACAGTAACTGGGTTGTTAGCTGTAGAGCTAATGCTACAGCAACATTATAATGGTAAAACGGTAACCATATTCAGTAAACCAACAACAATATATAGTGATAGTAAATATACAGTACCGTTGGTTGACTAACTTGTCCGAGGTTTGTAGCTGAGCCGAGGAGAGTTGGTACTGATCCAGACTTAATGTTCAGACATTGAGCAAGTCCAGCTCTGTATTGGCCCAAGTTGAGGAAGCAGTCGTCGGTGAAATGTTTGGAGCAGACTGGCGCATCATTTCCAGAGAAAATAAAATTAACCCACTGGTTCTTCAGGGGCTCGGATGAAGGGACAAAAAGCAAACTTTTGTATTCATTTGTACATCCAAACACTGAGCAACTGCCGTGCTTCGCTCGTTTGCAAGCCATGATGTCTCTACAGGAAAGAACTTTGTGGATGCTCACACGGTCGTAGCTCACTTTGTCATGGGCGGTCGAGCCAAATTCTCTGGGCGGGCAAAGCCGAGAAAGGTACGGAACCCATAAAGGGACATGGGGTAAAAATAAATCAAACGATAAATAAATAAATAAATAAATAAATAAATAAACAAACAAACAAACAAACAAACGTTTCTCGTGAGCACGAGAAAGTATCTGGTGCTCACGAGAAATAACTGGTGAGCACGAGAAAGAAAGACATAACTCGTATGCAAATCACTGGCAGCGTGTGTGTGTGTGTGTGTGTGTGTGTGTGTGTGTGTGTGTGTGTGTGTGTGTGTGTGTGTGTGTGTGTGTGTGTGTGTGTGTGTGTGTGTGTGTGTGTAGAGTTTAGCTGAGAGGTACTGGGTTTGATTGCCAATGTCACTAGCCTATAACCTGTAGAATCCTATAGAGCAAGATGCCCCCTAACCCCTACCTGACCCTTATCATATGTATCTGTATCCTTATCCTTGTTTTGCTTATCATCAGTCGTGCGTTCTGCACGACATGTTATTGTGTTCCAATATAAGGGACGCTGTCTCTTTAAGGAAGCGGACCTGTTTTGGTTGTGATGACAACGGCGCGGTTTGTTTATTCCGGTTTGGTGAGCAACAATAAATGACACGCCGTTGCGTTGTCAACGTGAGAAATCGCTTTTTTCATCAAATCACGATTTCCACACTGGTGACCCCGACGTTTGTCTGCTGGACGCATTCCAGTGACACACCGAACAACTATGTCGACGAATGCTGTTTCATTGAAACTCCCGGAGTTCTGGGAGTCGTCGGCTTCTGCTTGGTTCGCGCAGACTGAGGCACAGTTCGCGTTGCGTGAAATTACCGCGGACACCACCAAATACTACTATGTAGTGTCGGCCCTCGGCAGTTCAACAGCAACAAGAGTGGTTAGTCTCCTGAAACATCCCCCTGCAGAGAATAAGTATACAGCACTCAAGGCTCACCTGCTGAAGACTTTTGAACTTTCTGATGCTGAGAGGGCTAGCCGGCTATTTTCTCTGCAAGGCTTGGGCGACAGCAAACCGTCTGAACTTATGGACAGGATGTTGGATCTGCTTGGAGAGCACAGGCCTGATTTCCTCTTCGTCCAGCTCTTCCTGCGTCAACTCCCGTCTCAGGTACGGGCTGCTTTGGCCAACACTGCCATCACTGATTGCCGCGCGCTGGCAGAGGAGGCTGACAGGTTTTTTCTGGCTGTTCAACACCCTGGCATGACTGCTGCTGCGCTCCATCCTGCGTACGCCATTGCAACCAACTCGGCCCAAGTCCCTCACACCGCCGCCCCGCTCCCTGGTGACTCAGCGCTCACTGCAGTGGCTACAGTTTCGCTCCGGCAACGTTCTGACACAAGCCTGTGTTTTTACCACGCTAAATTCGGCTCCAGGGCCAAGAAATGCCTACCACCTTGCAGCTTCAGGGGGACGGGAAACGCCAGGGCCGGCGCTCAGTAGTGGCTTTGAGTGTCGGCCGCACTGGCAGGCTGCTGTTCATCCAGGACACCATCTCCGGGCGCCGTTTCCTGTGTGACACCGGCGCACAGAGGAGCATTCTGCCTGCATTACCACTGGACATCCTGGCGGATGGATTTGGCCCCCCCCTGGAGGCTGCTAATGGTAGCCCCATACGCACTTATGGCACTCGACACGTTGCACTATGTTTTGGCGGTCAGCGGTTTAGCTGGGACTTTATCACAGCCAAAGTGGCTGTCCCCCTCCTGGGTGCGGACTTTCTATGCGCTTATGGGCTGCTGGTGGATGTCAAAAACCGTCGTTTGATTGACGCCACCACGTTTTCTTCATACACCTGCGCTCTCAGTGGTTTGGACTCCATCAGACTGTCTAGCGTGCTCTCGCAGGCCGACGAGTTTCATCGCCTGCTCGCAGAGTTTCCAGTGCTCACACAGCCCACCTTTTCTTCATCTAAGGCCAAGCATGGAGTGGAGCACCACATCGCCACCAATGGCCCGCCTGTCTACGCCCGGGCACGACGACTAGACCCAGCCAAGCTGGCCATTGCCAGGGCTGAGTTTGACAGCATGGAACGCCTTGGCATCATCCGCCGCTCCAGCAGCCCGTGGGCTTCGCCTCTCCACATGGTTCCAAAGCCCGCCGGCGGGTGGCGCCCCTGCGGCGATTACCGCAGGCTTAACGACGCTACAACGCCAGATCGCTATCCAGTGCCTCATATCCAGGATTTTTCAGCACACCTGGCTGGCAAAGTTCTTTTTTCGAAGGTGGACCTCATCCGTGGATACCACCAGGTTCCTGTCCAACAGCTCGATGTGCCCAAAACAGCAGTGATCACCCCTTTTGGACTGTTTGAGTTCTTGAGGATGCCTTTCGGCCTGAAAAACGCCGCCCAGTCATTCCAGCGCCTCATGGACTCTGTACTACGTGATCTGCCTTTCCTGTTTGTGTACCTGGACGACATCCTCGTGGCCAGTACCTCCAAAACCGAACACCTGGCCCACCTGCGGATCCTCTTCGAGCGTCTCAGCCAGCACGGACTTATCATCAACCCAGCTAAGTGCCAGTTTGGGTTGACCACCATCGACTTCCTGGGACATCGAGTCACCAAGGGCGGGGCCGTGCCACTCCCATCTAAGGTTGACGCGATCTCGAACTTCCCACGGCCCGTCACAGTGAGGTCCCTGCCGGAGTTCCTGGGAATGGTGAACTTTTACCACCGCTTCATTCCCAGAGCTGCTGCAATCATGTGCCCCCTGCATGAGGCCTTGAGGGGGAAAATACCAAAACATCTGGTGGATTGGTCCTCGGAGAGAGACAAAGCGTTCATGGATGCAAAGGCCGCGTTGGCCAAAGCGACGATGCTGGCACACCCATCACCTGATGCGCCCATTGCCATCACAACAGACGCTTCGGACTATGCAGTGGGCGGTGTGCACGAGCAGTGGGTGGATGGTGCCTGGCAACCGCTTGCTTTCTTTAGCCGCCAGCTACGCCCGCCTGAACGCAAGTACAGCACGTTTGACCGGGAGCTGCTTGCACTTCACCTCGCCATCCGACATTTCCGTTCACTGCTAGAGGGTCGACAGTTTACAGCTTTTGTTGACCACAAACCCCTAACGTTCGCCATGGCTAAGGTGTCTGAGCCTTGGTCTGCCCGCCAACAGCGACAACTCTCTTACATCTCAGAGTTCACCACAGACGTTCAACACGTTGCAGGCAAAGCCAACCTTGTCGCAGACTGCCTCTCTCGCACCGTTGTGGGGGCCGTCCACCTGGGGCTTGACTACGCCCACATGGCAGCCGATCAGGTCACGGACCTGGATGTACAGGCACTCAAGACTGCTGCCACTGGACTGCAGTTGTCGGAGATCGCTTTTGGCAATGGCGGCACCATGCTGCTTTGTGATGTCTCCACTGGAGAGCCACGGCCCGTCGTTCCCTCGGCATGGAGACGACGTGTTTTTGACGCTGTGCACAGCCTTTCCCACCCGGGTAGGAAACCATCTCAGAGGTTGGTGGCGGCCAAGTTTGTCTGGCATGGCCTCAAGAAGGATGTGCGTGACTGGGCAGACTCTTGTGTGGAGTGTCAGCGACCAAAAATTCACCGCCACACCAAGGCTCCGCTGGCGCATTTCCCGGTGCCGGAGCGAAGATTCGACCACGTCAACGTGGATCTCGTGGGTCCTCTTCCTTCCTCCCTGGGTTTCACTTACCTCCTCACCATGGTGGATAGGACCACTCGATGGCCGGAGGCTGTCCCATTGACATCAGGGACGACTGCTGAGATGGCGCGGGCGTTCATCGGTACCTGGGTTGCCCGGTTTGGCACCCCATCTGACTTGTCTTCGGACCGGGGCTCACAGTTTACCTCTGAGCTCTGGAACGCCATTGCGGACAGCCTGGGTGTGAAACTTCACCGCACCACTGCATATCACCCCCAGGCTAACGGACTTTGCGAGCGTTTTCATCGTGCTATGAAGGCCTCTCTTCGAGCCAGCCTCAAGGACAGTGGCTGGGTTGACAGGCTCCCTTGGGTCATGCTGGGCCTGAGGACTGCCCCTAAGGAGGACCTACAGTCCTCATCAGCGGAGCTGGTGTATGGCCAGCCATTGCGGGTTCCAGGGGATTTCGTTCCTGACTCTACAATTCCCTGGTCCTCAGCCCATCAGCGGACAGTGCTTCAGGATAGGGCTAGGCTTTTCGCGCCTGTGCCTACTTCACGCCACAGCCTCCCACAATCCTACACGCCCCCACGTCTTTCGTCAGCGGAGTACGTCTTCATCCGTCATGACACACACCGGGGGCCGCTGCAGCCTCCTTACGACGGCCCGTTCCGTGTTTTGGAGACGGGGGTAAAGCACTTTGTGGTGGACATTGGCGGTAGGGCAGAGCGCATTTCTGTGGACCGCCTTAAGCCAGCTCATCTGGATGTGGACAAGCCTGTTGGGCTTGCCCAGCCTCCAAAGCGTGGGCGCCCTCCGGTGCGGCCCAAGTCCCTGAGGGTGGAGCCTAGGTTTTCCTCACACCGCCATTCTCCCTCCCGCCCCAATGCCTCAGAGGCGCCGCCGCCGTGCGCAGGGGCCTCGACCCACGCCCAAGTGCAGAGGAGACGTTGTGGCCGAATTGTTCGCCCTCCTCCTCGCTGACTTTGGATTGTTTTTGTTATGGTGAATTCTTGGGGGACGTATGTAGTGGACATTATGGAAACAATTCCCCATACTGTGTGTTACATTTATTTCCCTTGATATATATTCCCTTATTATCCTTGTTTTGCTTATCATCAGTCGTGCGTTCTGCACGACATGTTATTGTGTTCCAATATAAGGGACGCTGTCTCTTTAAGGAAGCGGACCTGTTTTGGTTGTGATGACAACGGCGCGGTTTGTTTATTCCGGTTTGGTGAGCAACAATAAATGACACGCCGTTGCGTTGTCAACGTGAGAAATCGCTTCTTTCATCAAATCACGATTTCCACACTGTACACTGTTTAACCCCTACCTGCTGCTTAGTCGCTTGTATCTGTATTCACTGTTTAACCCCAACCTGCTGCTTAATCACATGTATCTGTATTCACTGTCTAACCCCTACCTGCACCTTGAATCACATGTATTTATATTCACTGTTTAACCCCTAACTGCTTCTTGAATCACATGTATTGCCAGTGTTGTGCCTGAACGTGTTCACTGAACGAAATTTCATGAACTCGTTCATATTTTGGGCGAACGTGAACTGAACGTACTGTATTACTGCCTGATGAACGTTACTGTGAACTCGTTCATTCTGGTGTCAGTGAACGGCACGCTCACTCGGTTTAACTTCGTTCAATGGGGGGGTTATTTCTCTATCAACACGGCGGATGCGCGCGCAGATCGCCGTGTTGTTTGACCGGTTGCCATGGTAATCTCCGTGCGGTTCATTTGCAGTTGAGGTGTTGCCAGCTTACTGTTACATTAAACTGTAATCAGAAAAGGTGGTTATATGCTATAGACCCTATAGTATCTGTCATATAAAGGCTGGGACGAATTTCATATTATAAATATGTACACTTTATTTTGAAAGTATAGACCAGCGCGATTCCCATTGAAACAAATGGCACGGTGATTATTCTTCGAAACGAGAGCTGTTCAATTGTGGAAAATGAATTAAACTGTAATCAGACAACGCGGTTATATGCTATAGACCCTAGTGTATCTGTGATATAAAGGCTGAGACGAATTTCGAATTATAAATATGTACAATCCATAACGTTAGCTCTCTCTGGCTCATAGCTCAGCGGACTAGAATATCTCATAGAATCATTGCTTGTTGGCCGGAAACGGAAAGGGGGTTGTTCACGTTTGGTTGTAGTCTTTTCGCTCGGTTCTCCGTCTCATCAGTAGGGCTAGAACCGAGCGAAAAGACTACAACCAAACGTGAACACTCCCCCCTTTCCGTTTCCGGCCAACGAGTAATGAGTCTTCCAACAGAAATCAATGGGATTTACAAAATGGGCTAAATGTGCAATAAAACACGATAGAAACCGTATTTCGCTACGATACTTGATTCAACCACTCTATATCATCCTAGACAAACCACAAAGGGGGCTCAATGTTCAAAATACCAGAAAAAACGAAAAGCTCACAGCAACATATTGAAAAAAAGAACTATGAACTAGTTCATTTTTTGGAACTGTGAACTTAGTTCAAAATTTTGAATTATGAACGTTTAACTGAACTAGTTCATTTTAAGATTTGTGAACTGAACTTTGAACTAGTTCACGAAGAAAGTGAACTTTCCCAACACTGTGTATTGCAGTGTTCTTTGGAAAAAGTTTGCCGTGTCAGGGTCGCTTGTAGGTCACTTTATTTTGGGAAAGGTTTGCTATGATATCTATGAAGCAAAAGGAGAGGAATTGTATTATGCATGCGTGGAGTTACGCTTAGCTGGGCATGCGTGGATGCCCTCCCTGGAGCGTTCTGCACCCTGGGCTATGTGTTGTGAGTTTAATACTGGGCAGGAGTGGACTCAGTTATGTGCTCTGATTGGCTAAGCATGGTGCTGAACTCCCGCCTCCTGGATACCCGTATGTTTAAGCTGTGCTGATCCCTTGCGGCTGTGTTGGCATTGCAACTCAGTTTGTTGCTTGGTGCTGACCTCTTGTGGCTATGTGCGGGAATTACACTTGTTTTTGTGGCCTTGAGCTTCTGGGTTTCTCGAACACCTGGGCCGCTCGTATCTCTAGAAGTGACACATACCCATCGTCTCACTAAATGTATGCTTGGTAAGTTTCCTGCCTGTATCTTACCATGATCAAGCTCTACAATTAAATCAAATAGGGTTAGGGTTAACCCTAACCCTATCAAAAAAAGTTATTCTTCATCACACAGACATCAATTAATTATAAAAACAAAGTGAATAAAAAGTTGGAAAACGTTTAATCGTGATAAAAAAACGACCAAAAGCAGTAATTTCCACAAATATAGGATAGAGGTGTCAAAGCGTCCGGTTACCCCGTGTCAAAGCACCCCATTGCCCGTGTGCTAGAGCATGTGCACACGCAAAATGCTTGGGTCGCTGTAGCCAGGGCCGGTTCTAGCCCTTTGGTAGCCCTAGGCGAGATTGGGTTTTGCGCCCCCCGTTCCCATAGCGAGTGTTGCCTGTTAATTGACATTACTATACTAAACATCCCTGAAGACTCACATTAACTGATTTACCTTTACTTTGCTTAGCAGTTTTTTCACCCACTTCATACACTACTACATTACAAATAAAACAATGTGTGATGCATGGACAACAGAAAAGTTTCAGAACATTTTTTTTTATTATTTTTAATAACTTATTACACACTCGAATTCTGGTTCAAAGTATGGATGAACTCCATTAAGTGTATTGGTGCTCATGCGAGGAATCTTAAAAAAGCTAAATATGGTCTACCTCCATACATAAATTAAAGATGCTCAAGAATATTTAACATGAAATTAACTATATTAACTGTGGAACTAAGCATAAAAGATCATCTAATGAATTGTATACAAAAATACTATGAAGGATGCTCAAGAATATTTAACAAATTATAAGTGTTTAGACCTCTTCATTTTGAGAATCAATGTACATCGAGGTTGATCAATACAGCATCTGATCACTTGCCCAACATAAAGTGTCGTCTTGCACGTGTGGCTGAGGGGACGCCCTATGATGATCACGGTTAATAAACCTGTTTAATTTCTAATTATTGTTCTAATTCTATGATTAGTGGGAATTAAGGGCGCCACTAGAGGGCGCCCCCAACACATTTGTCACCCTAGGCAATCTCCTAACCGGAATGAGTCCTCATGTGGGCCTTCAGGCCACAGCTCTGACTGAAGCGCATCGTGCATTGGTCACACTTGTAGGGCTTCTCGCCGGTGTGAGTCCTCATGTGGGTCTTGAGGGAGGAGTTCTGACTGAAGCGCATCTTGCATTGAACACAGCTATAGGGCTTCTCGCCGGTGTGAGTCCTCATGTGGAGCTGCAGGTTGCCTGACTGTCCGAAGCTCTTTGTGCATTGGTCACACTTGTAGGGCTTCTCGCCAGTGTGAGTCCTCATGTGGGAATGCAGGTGGCCTAACTGTCCAAAGCTCTTTGTGCATTGGTCACACTTGTAGGGCTTCTCGCCGGTGTGAGTCCTCATGTGGACCTTCAGGACAGAGCTATAACTGAAGCGCTTTGTGCATTGGTCACACCTGTAGGGCTTCTCCCCAGAGTGAGTCCTCATGTGGATCTTCAGGAAAGAGCTATAACTGAAGCGCTTTGTGCATCGGTCACACCTGTAGGGCTTCACGCAGGTGTGAGTCCTCATGTGGAGCTGCAGGTTGCCTGACTGTCCGAAGCTGTTTGTGCATTGGTCACACTTGTAGGGCTTCTCGCCGGTGTGAGTCCTCATGTGGGAATGCAGGTGGCCTAACTGTCCAAAGCTCTTTGTGCATTGGTCACACTTGTAGGGCTTCTCGCCGGTGTGAGTCCTCATGTGGATCTTCAGGACAGAGCTATAACTGAAGCGCTTTGTGCATCGGTCACACCTGTAGGGCTTCTCCCCAGAGTGAGTCCTCATGTGGATCTTCAGGGCGGAGCTCTGACTGAAGCGCTTTGTGCATTGGTCATACCTGTAGGGCTTCACGTAGGTGTGCGTCCTCATGTGGAGCTTCAGGTGGCATTTCAGAATGAAGCGCTTCATACATTGGTCGCACCCGTACGGCTTCATGTCGGTGTGGGTCCTCTTGTGGACGATCATATTGGCATTGTTGGGAAAAACCTTGCCACCCAAGACACCGGGCCGGCCCTTGTGGCCGCCCCGATGCCCAGTCAGCTCCTCAAGGCGGACGAGCCGCACGCTGCAGTTCAGACTCTTGGCCACGCTGTGGTCAGCGGACAGCGAGCTCAAGGCCTCCGGTTCTGACGCTGCGAAGAGGGTGTCATGGCCGTCCACCGCCAGTGGGCCCTCCCCTTGACCGTAGACGCTCAGGATCCGCAGCTCCCCGTTGTGACTGGACATGTGGGAGGAGCCAGGGGCGTCCACACCCAGACTCTCCGAGGTGGCGCTGCGCTGCGTGCTGCAGTCTCTAATGTCATTGCCGTCTTCTTCAGAGAGGAAAACAAATACAGAAAGTAATTGTTATGATACATTATTTGCATAAAAGGAAGCAGTGTGTATTTGTACACGAGAAAGAAACTCTTTAAATGTATGTGTATGTAACATTGGTTTATAATGTGCCCTGCAGACACAGATTGAGTTTTGGAGAGGGATGTCTCCTCCAGCACCCTCCTCCCTAGACTCAAAGCTCAAGCGGGTGACCAGGTGGAGGAAACTCAACAAACACCAGCACAAATTGATCTGAACACAACATGACATTCGAGACAAGCGCAATTGTTATATTTTGACAATAACAAGCGACAACGTGTCCTTCCCTGTAAGCTGATCAGCTAACATTTATACATTTTGAATTCATTGATGTTAAAGAATGATAAACCAGCTCATGTTGCATCTGTCTTGGAACACTTCTGGGCTCTTGACTGATTCAATCTTTGAAATGCAACTCCCAAATTTGACTTGTGTTTTAACAGGGCGCTGTTCATGATGCTTTTCAAAAGTTGACCAGGCTTTTAGTGCAGGTAGAATCGAGTACATTCTCAGTTGATCAAGGTGGTTTGCTTGCATGGATGCAATGTGTATTACCAACCTACAGCGGGCATGCCTGTGTGGTACACTCAAAACCAGTACTATATTTGTTGTGGGGACCAGGAGTAAGTATTTGTTGTGACACAAAGCGTTAGTACTGGGAAACGGAAGGGCGGAACCAAAGTGGGTTATAGTCCGGAATTCTATGGTTGACGGGCACTTCCGGTTCCTCGCCAGACGGATTTCGGAAAAGGGGAACAAAGCTTTGTTGCTTCATTTCAGTACTAACGTCTACCTGCTTTTCAGGTTTGTACACCGTGAAAATCACACAAATAACTATTTTCATGAATCAGAAAATTTTAGAACAGAGTCGATAAACTTTGTGTTGAGTTGAAGTCTGTCATGTCGAGTTATTAACTTTTGAAAACTCCTTTGTTTGTTTCGCGCCAAACGGCGTTAGTGTAAAATGGCAGTTGGCCCGTTCGCATGGTATATTATTGTGGAAACACACACACTGCAGACTAGTATGTTTAAGTTTACTTTGGCCCTGAACACCTGACGTACATGTTTAAGAATATATTTAATGTGTTTAAGAGTTAGATGACGTTACGATAGGATATCTTAGAGGTAGACTATAAGAAAAGTGTTGATATGTTTTATAATTAAATGTCTAGTCGGTCTGTTAGGCAGACAAGTCATCCATTGTATTTCAGGCAGTGGTTTATGGTAAATTCTCTAGGTGCTGTTTATTGTCTTATTGTGGTTTAAAGCCAAAGTATGTTTATTTATATTATAGGAACAAAACTGTATTAAATTGCACTATGAGAGATAGCTCAAAACAACCAGCGAATAAGCTGAAACGGGCACTTCAACTTTAATGTGGATTTTGATAAAAAGGAGTTCTGTATTGATTTTGAGGTGAACTACGAGTGGAGAGAAACGGTACATGTGAGCCTCACCTTTTTTTTTATTGTACTTTTGATGTTTTATTTCTAACAAGGAACCTACTAAGGGACAATTGACATTTGAACATGCACTTTAGCCAGGGAATAGTTTATATATATATATATATATATATATATATATATATATATATATATATATATATATATATATATATATATATATATATATATATATATATATATATATATATACATACATACATACATACATACATACATACATACATACATACATATGGTATTTGGGATAATTGTTAATTAAAGAGACGGATTTCGGAAAAGGGGAACAAAGCTTCGTTGCTTCATTTCGGTACTAACGTCTACCTGCTTTTCAGGAAAATCCGCTCTCAAACAATCTATTTGTTACCTCCCGTCCTGGCCACTTGGGACCGGTAACACCTGCACCAATATTCTCTTCAACCTTGATTGAAATGGTGTTTGGGGTTTGCTGCTTTCCACATAATTAAGGAAACACACACAAGACATATTCTTTCATTTGCACAGATTAGTTGTTAATCCACACTTATTGAATCATAAAGGTGTTTCATTTCTAAGGGTGTATGCTGGAGTTGTAACAGAGGAAGCCCCTCTTTTGGATGGTGGATGAGAAGATGATTTCCAACCTGCACACTCAGCTCCTCGCGGCAGACCAGCCACTCACCACGCTCCAGGCTCTCGGCCACGCTGTGGTCCGCAGACAGCGAGTTCAGAGCCTCCACTTCTGACGCAGTGAAGAGGGTGTCATGGCCGTACGTCGCCAGTGGGCCCTCCCCTTTTCCATGGACGCTCAGGATCTTCAATTCTCCGCTATGACTGGACACGTGGGAGGAGCCAGGGGCGTCCACACCCAGACTCTCCGAGGTGGCGCCGCGCTGCGTGCTGCAGTCTCTGATGTCATTGCCGTCTTCTTCAGAGAGGAAAACAAATACAGAAAGTAATTGTTATGATACATTATTTGCATAAAAGGAGACTGTGTATTTGTACACAAGAAAGAAACCCTTAAAATGTATGTGTATGTAACATTGACACAGAGGGTTTAAAATGTGTACTGCAGACACAGATTCACAGTTTTTGAGAGGGATGTCTCCTCCAGCACCCTCCTCCCTAGACTCAAAGCTCAAGCGGGTGACCAGGTGGAGGAAACTCAACGAACACCAGCGCAAAATGATCCGAGCACAAGCACAATTATTCTATTTTGACAATAAGAATCGACAAAGTGTCCTTCCTTTTAAGCTGATCAGCTAACTTTTATACATTTTGAATTCATTGATGTTTGAGAATGATAAACCAGCTCATTATGCATCTATCTTGAAACCCTTCTGGGCTCTTGACCGATTCCATCTTTGAAATGCAACTCCCAAGTTTGACTCGTGTTTTACACGGTCCTGGTCTTGGGTTCTTTTCAAAAGAGGACAAGGCTTTGTAACGCAGGTAATATCTAGCATCAGCCTAGAATCTATGCTGCCTAGAATCTACTACATCAAAAGTAAATGTAGTGAAGGTGGAAAGTACATACCATCACTTGTACAGTGGGGTCGCAAAGTCTTTAAGGGTAGTTGTGTGCCTACAGTATATGTTTCCAGGTGGTCTGTCTGGCAGGCAACATCCCTTGAGAGAAGCAGCTGAATGTAAGCACTTGATGTGCTGGCCTGTGCAGTGACAAGAAGGGCGAATCAGTACTCAATTTATTACTTTGTATATGGTGCAAGTTTTAAGAAGATATAAATTAAGCATGTTTAGTGAATGACATTAGCCTAATACTTCAATTAGATCTATGAAATGATCAAATTATATTACATAATTTATTTGTTTACATATTTTATAGTTCATTAATCTTAAAAGTTAATCTCATCATCTAAATACAATGACATGAAGCTCTGCAGAAATCTGCTAATAACCCATTGATTTGAATCAAGTGTGAAGGGGGAAACATGAGTGGGCCTATGTATTTAGGAAGAGTTAACAAGCCATCATTATCTCTTCATGAGTAAAACGCTAGAACTACTGCGGTCCCGTAGCTGGTAAAAGACAGTTGTATTCGTTTGTAGCAAGGGCGTAGGAAACGGGGGGACGGAGGGGACGTGTCCCCTCCAATATCGGAGACAGGCGCATTTGTCCTACCTAAAAATTATACCGGATCTGTCAGGTTTCCGATATGTGTCCCCCCCAATATTAAACTCATTCCTACGCCCCTGGTTTGTAGGGTGAGCAGACATTCTTACGGATTCGCGACATTCCCTTGGTATCCAAGCAGTAGATATAAGTGTCTGTACCCCCTTTGTTGAATTGTGTCCATTCTCTTGTGATCCCCCTGGTTTGCAGAGTTGCACGCTCAGTCAGAACGGTGATCCAAATAACAAAGAAGTGTACAACACTCGCAATACAGTGTGTGTATTCACACACATACCTGATGCTACCTACCCATTGTCGACAGTAACTAGGCTGTTAGCTGTAGAGCTAATGCTACAGCAACATTATAAGGATAACAAGGTAACCATACAGTAAAGCATAGTAAAACACAATGATATAGCGTTAATTTATTTACTTGTCCGAGGTTTGTAGGTGAGCCGATGAGAGTTGGTACTGATCCAGACTTAATGTTCAGACGTTGAGAAAGTCCAGCTCTGTATTGGCCCAAGTTGAGGAAGCAGTCGTCGGTGAAATGTTTGGCGCAGACTCGCGCATCATTTCCAGAGAAAATGAAATCAACCCACTGGTTCTTCAGAGGCTCGGATGAAGGAACTAAAAATATACTTTTGTGTTCATTTGTACATCCAAACACTGAGCAACTGCCCTCCTTCGCTCGTTTGCGAGCCATGATTTCTCTCCAGCAAATAACTATTGGTGTGTTCAAAGCGCCTCGGATACCAGTATTTCTTGTTGCAAGTGGGGAAATCTCCCAGCTTTCTTGTGGCATTTCACTGAGGCACGCCGCCTTTTGATCAAGCATTGCCGCCTTCAAAACAGCTCCGAGGTTTGGAAGAGTGTTCAAGCACTTCCCTCCGAGCTTAAGGTCCGAAACTCCCGGAAACTTAATCTTTCACCCTAATTAATTTTTTTATTTTTTATTGAACATGAAAAAAAAGAAGCAATAAAATGCAAGAAATAAAATAAAACCAAACAATTGGATTCCTCCGGATACTAAGCAACAAATGGTATAGGAAGATGTTGAAAACTTTTCCGGTCCTACCCCCTTTTATTTTTTGAGAATTTATGATCATGATGTTCAGCTCGTAGGTTAAAACAAATCAAGCTTTTGGACAAAACAATGAGCAGTTTTGATATCGCGTGTTTTAGTAATATGTTATTGCATGTGGAACCACTAGGGGGTGTTGATCCACCTCGGTGTAGTTCACCTTCCGAACTGCACCTACGCGCGCGCGCGCACACACACACACACACACACACACACACACACACACACACACACACACACACACACCACAATTAGCAAGTAAACAGAAGAAAAAAAGAAAGAAGAAACCAACACGAACCCAACCCTTGTTAATGAACGCAAAACATAATGAAGGATTCATCAAGGTAGGCTTGTTATCCTTTCCCCACAGTGACTGAATTACTCAGAGAATTGAAGAAACACTTGTCACTACACTCTGTCTTGTGTTTCAACACATTTAAGTAAGTTGGAGTTAAACTTTGGCTAAGTGTGTGTGTGTGTGTGTGTGTGTGTGTGCCTGTGTATGTGTGGAGAGTTCAGCTGAAAGGTACTTGGTTTGATTCCCAATGTCTGCAGCCCATAACCTGTAGAATCCTATAGAGCAAGATGCCCCCTAACCCCTACCTGACCCTTATCATATGTATCTGTATTCACTGTTTAACCCCTACCTGCTGCTTAGTCATATTTATCTATTTACTCTGTCCAACCTGATCTGCTCCTTGAATAACATGTAACTGTATTCACTGTTTTACCCCCAACTGCTCTTTAAATCACATGTGTCTATGTTCACTGTTTAACCCCTACCTGCTTCTTGAATCAAATGTATATAATAAGTAAGTAGCATTTGGGTGAACGGGTCTGATGAATGACTAAAAGAAACACATGAGGCTGTTTATCAAAGCCATGTTTTATTACTCTGCTATTGCATTTGGAACCACTAGGGGGCGGTGAATCCACCTTGGTGCACTTCAACTTCTGAACTGCACCGACGCGCGCGCGCACACACATAAACACACATGCACACACACACACACACACACACACACACACACACACACACACACACAACCACAATAATATGTAAACAGAAGAAGAGGCCCAACACCCGACATAAGGAAGGATTAATCAAGGTGGGCTTGTTATCCTACCAAGAGAATTAAAGAAACACTTGTCACTACACTGTCTTGTGTTTCAACACATTGTAGTCATTTGGAGTTAAACTTTGTGTTTGTGTGTGTGTGCGTGTGTGTGTGTGTGTAAAAAGCTCCAGGGAAGGGAAACTTTGCCAGGAACATAGTTATTATAGTCTTCAGAATCAGTGGGTGGTTTAGGCCATCAACAAAAATAAACATTACTCAATTGTTTTATTTGTAAAGGAAACCAATAAAATATATATCATGAAATATTAAATATATATGACGGTAAAACGTGAACTGATATATCACAGTAGTGTTGTTTAAATGTAGGTCTACTGCTCGTTCTTCATCCAAATTAAACAACTGAATTGACCATCCAGAGATGGAGAGATGGAGCCTGGTCCCCGTTTCCCGAAAGCATCGTTAGCCTAAGTGGACCGTGAAGTGCGTCGTACGAGCGTCGTACAGTTTTCACACCGTTTCCCGAAAGCATCGTTGGCAACGAACGTCGTGAAAACGCTCGTAGCTAACGAGGGCTCCAGGGGTTCTCGTAGGATGCTAAGAGCATCGTTAGCCTACTATAGCCTCAGTGGCGTCACCAGCGGACATTCCGTGTATTGGATGCGTTTTATTAAAACACATCCAATACCACGGAATGCCCAGCTAGCGCCATTTCGCAACCAAAAACAGTGGTTACCGCCGATATATTACTCATAGACTACTGTTAGATTTAAACAGCAAAGATAGAGGCATGTTAGAAGTCAACAACAACATAATTTATCGCAGCAATTTAAAATTCCAAAAATACATGCACAGCCGAAATGTTCAGATCAAACGCCATGTCACAAGGCATATAATAAAATCAAATGATTCCATTGCTCTTGTGTGGGAGGTCGCTTTCGAGCTGCACTTGCTGTCTCCCTCTGATTATAATTCAACCATCGTGGTTAAAATGTCCTCATATTGATCAATGACAGAAGACATAGGCTACTGTAGGCTACACGAATCAAGCTGAGAGCAGCGGGTGTCGGAGAATTTTTGCAGGCGTTTTCCAAAACTCAGGCTGTGACGAAGTTCACTATTTATTGGACCCTGTCTAGACAGTAACGAACATCCCTGACCATAGTTAATCGCATTTGTAGTCTACACTCTGACATGAACTCATTATTGCATGCGGGTGTCTTCATTCATAAAAAAATTAAAACATTCGGGAGTATGCAATAATACAAATTATTCTAAAGAGGTCAGAGACTCCGTGCGCAGCCCCGCCTTCCCCAGTGAATCAAGAAAGACCGCGCCGTGACGAACGGGGGATTTGACCCCCTCGGTTTTACACAGGAAACTTAAGATAAAAAGGTGAAATCGCCGGGCTTGCCAAGCTGCGACCGAACCGGCTCGGCAGTGTAAAAAGACCTATAGCCTACTTCATCCTGCCCAACAATATGGGCAGGATCTAGACCAAGCTCTCCTAATCCGGTCAGCGATAGCCGTGTGTCAATGCCCAGCCTCTGCGTTTGAATAATAATGAATGAATGGAACGTTGCATTTTTAATGTCTACAAATATTCTAGACTAGAGAGTGCGCGCCAATCAATGAAACCTTATGCGGAATCAGATAAAGTCGGCTCTCTTTGCTGCGCAAGGTATGTTTCAGAAATCAGCACATTAAGATAAATGTAGTTGTCACACAAGTTATTTTGGATTTTTGTAACATGGAATTATTTCAGGGGGGGAAATGCCGTGAAAAAATGTATGCACAGTGCGTTCAGGATTAGGACTGATACATATGTCGGCCTAAGCCTAATCAATTGTGTTTTAATATCTTTAGCATTCATATTATTGCAGTCTAACCCTTTTTAACCCCATTTTCCTGCGACATTCCTGCGTCTCCCCCTCCTACATAGCCCGTTTCAGCACTGTGTCAGTGGACAGTTACAATCCTACTAACGTCGTGAGTGCAGTGAACGCACGTTCATGTTAAGAGGAGAAAATTTGGACGGAGAGAACCCACTAACATACCGCAGACCCAGACGTAGTACTGAAGAAAAATTAAAATTGAGCAGAAGTACTTAGGCGGGCGGAGCCAGGCTAGGAGAGATGGAGAGATAGAGGGGGAGAGAGGTGTGGAGGGAGAGAGAGAGAGAGAGAGGAGAGAGAGAGAGAGAGAGAAAGAGGGGTGGAGAGGGAGGGAGGGGGAGAGAGAGAGAGAGAGAGGGGTGGAGAGGGAGGGAGAGAGAGAGAGAGAGGGGTGGAGAGGGAGGGAGGGGGAGAGATGGAGGGGAAGAAAGGTGTTGGGGGAGGGAGGGAGAGGTGGAGAGGGAGGAAGGGAGAGGGAGAGAGAGGTGGAGAGGAAGGGAGGGAAGGGGAGAGATGGAATGGAAAAATATGTGGGGGGAGGGAGGGAGAGGTGAAGAGGGAGGAAGGGGGAGAGATGGAAGGGTAGAGATGGGGAGGGAGGGAGAGAGGTGAAAAGGGAGGTTGGGAGGGGGAGATATGGAGGCTGAAAGAGGGAGGGAGGTGGAGAGAGAGAGGTGGAGGGATGGAGAGAGGTGGGACGGGAGGAGAGGGGGGCGGGGGGGGGGCAGGGCATCCTATCAGGAAGCGGAGAGCAGGAGTTCACACAGCACATGTTTCTGGGTCGACCTCCAAGCTGAGATCATCTCTCTCTCTCTCTCTCTCTCTCTCTCTCTCTCTCTCTTTAACCTGCGGTGAATGTTGCACGCCCTTGCTGTCTGGACGGAGAGTCGAATCGACGGCTTATGTATTGTCCGCTAAACATAGAAATTAATCACAGACAATGATTCAGATGTGGTGTGGACATGTTTCCGCAGAATTTCTTATGAACAATAAATTGCAGTTGCAGTTTTTGTCCTCACTGAATCTTCAGCTGGAAATTTTCCTTGGGTACGATTTCGGATTTGAGGATACAATTCAATTTTCCGCAAGTTTTGGGGTTTTGTCGGGGGGGGGGGGGGGGGGGGAGAAGAGAAGGGTGCGACTTTAATGGTCACTCGTACATGCGGGCCAAACTAACTGACTTGAATTGCACGCGCTACGTTGCACTTTACATCACAAGTAATTTGAGCATTCTTAACACGTTACTTTGTAGCCTGTTTCCTCAACACTACTGAACACTTACATTTCCTTATTTCTTCTTTCAAGTGGATGATCGAATTTTGACGTGGTCCAAGCCAGTTGCGGCTGGTGATCAAAAATGTTGGTGGAGCACAGTAATAGACAGGGGGTCTGGGGCCCCCCCCCATAAAAAAATGGAATTTAATAGATTTGATTTCCTGTATTCTGGTGCATTTTGGGGATGGCCACTACCTATTTACCTACTATTCATTCAGATTCATAGCCTACATCCTGACTTGCAGGGCCTGGACAAGCTTACGCTGCAGATACAGACCTACTTTATGGCCTTTCCACCAGCCATTTCTATTGGACTCTTGTTTGTTATTCTGATATGGAGACAAATCATGATCACTGTCCTATAGCGTCCATTTTTGGTGAGTCTCAATGTCTACTTCAAATGCAGTTAGAAATATGAGACAGTTGCTTCATTTTGTTTATATGCTACAGGCCGAAAGACTAAATTAATATGTAACTTACTTGCTCCTTTTAAGTATAACATTGCTTGGGGAGTCCAATTTCTCCACTGAAAAGGGTGGAAAGTGCTTACAACTCTCTGCTAGTTAGCTATCTATCTCTTCTCTACATGTAGTTGTGTTACGCGAATGCTGAGGGAGGGAGGTAACCTATTTGATTGATTCGCTTAATTGTCCGATCATGCGGTGATAACAAAAAAGAAAGGCGATACCATTGGCCTGGGGCGCACACTGTTGCGACCCGAGGGCGAAATTTCTTGCGCCAATGAAAAGCTGTCTCTGCTTGATAGACAGCAAAAAGTTAGCGAGCTTACATTGACTTCAACGTGACCGGCTTGGAGGAGGGCTTTATTTCGAATGACCAATAACTAGCCTAGCCCAAATCATTGACGTTCAGACGCATTTAAATAGTTGCTGGCAGTGACAAGTGTATCGCACAATTAAACGAGGATAAACGCCATGTATTTTTGATGATTTATTTGGTATTGATAATAGTTGATTAATAGTTGGCAGATATATTCAAGTGAATATTTCACGGAGGGACGGCGCCCTAGCGCCCTCTATTGACCCACCGCCACTGGTCCAAGCCGTCTCTGTAAAGGTTATTTTACAGATCTTAAACTCTGCCGAGGGTCAGTAGTGAAGATGCGGTTTGGCCCAGCTCATTTATGGCTTGCGTTTCCGCCGCCGACAGTAACCTCATGGTAGGTGGGGATTTAAGCCGGATGGCGATAGCCACGGCAGCTACTTAAGCATCGTGACCTCATAGCAGCCTGACACAGTGTAGCCTGCTAATAAATCCAAGGAGAAAGAAGAACGCGACACAATAAAGAAAAAAGAGCAATAACGGAATGGACGTCCGGCAAACTTTCGTGCTGCATTATCTTCAATAAACTAACCTTTCGCCGTTGTCCAGAAACACTTTGCGGTTACTGTGTTTGTTTGTTATTATCCCCCTTCGCACGGGAGCGATAATTCTGTCGACCAATGAACGAACGACGTGTATAGCTCGAACTTGTTGACACCCTTTCAGACGTCTTGGTACCCCAACGGAGGAGTACTGCGAGTGCGGCTTGTCTAAATCAAAAAACCTTTACTCATCATCTGATTAAAAACAGTTGATTCCAACTTCTGAGACCTTCAAAATGTGGACTTAAAACCGGTCTCGAGACCAAGACCCATCGACGACCCCTCCGACAACACTTCTACTAGTACTGCAGTTTGTACTGGTACTATGCAGTACTAGTATTATATTGCAATTGTGTTTAGTAGGGTACCAGCGTGCTCTTGCTGCGTACAGACATGGTCACAGCAACGCACTATAACATGTGAACATAGAACATGTGAAGGCCCGGGATACATTCACAATCCATAGGTCTCCCGGTGTCCCTTTATAAAAGACAAATATAGACCAACGCCACCAGATGGTAGGGAGAGGTATTTCATATAATGCAGCAGCAGAAAGAATGTGCTAGTCAGCCGCTTGCTGGCTAGTCTTTGCGGTGCGTTCAAGTGTAACTGTTTTGCCGGGACACAGGCGGCCCAAGGCGACTCCTGTGGCGCGGCTGGTTCTTTGATGTCGGTTTAGCGTGTCAGGGCCTTAGGTAAACACACACACACACACACACACACACGTGTCCGTCCCGCCTTTGCTGGAGGTCATCCCTGGTCATCCCGAAGTGAGAGGAGAGGAAGTGGGTTGTTTAACACCCCACCTCCTTCTCCCACCACGCCCACCTCCTGCTGCTCCAACCTCCCCCTCCTCCTCCTCCTGCTCCACCACCCAAACTCCTGCTCCTCCACCCCCACCTCCTGCTCCCCTGATAGCTAGTGCTGGCACTGGGGGAGCTAGCTCTCGTCGTAGCAGTGGAAGAGCTAGTTCTGGCGGTGAGGACTGGGGGAGCTAAGCTAGTCATCGCTAGCGGTGTGGGAGCTAGCCAGAACTGGCACAGCTAGCCAGCACCGGGCGCGGGGAAGAGGAACAATAGCAGGAAATGGGGAGAGGAGCGAGGGACTTCCTGTGGGCGTGGTCTGAGTGCAGGAAGGGCACACCTCTGAGAAGAGGAACCTCCGCTAACGGCCTCATTGTTTCAGATGCGCTGGGTTCAAATAGCCGCCCAGACCTCCACCATCAGGTATGCATCAAATCCACCAGGGATTCCCAACGGGGGGATAGGTTGGGAACGCTCCCCAGGAATAACAGAAATAAATCTAGAGTTAGATTTTAGCAAAAAAGACATTCTTTACGTCATTACTACATAAATCTAATATATGCTGATTGTTGCCGATCAATAAGATCACAAATAGCTGGTGTGAAATGAAATACGTATACAAATGGAAACTGGGTCAAATAAATAACCATTAATCATTAAGCATTAGTTAATGCAGAAATAATCATTATTCTAAAGCATGAGCATAGGAGTTTAGGGGTTAGTTGGTTAGATTAGGGTTAACCCTTATCCTATTGAATGTTGTATAAACTTACAGTATACCTTAGTTACCTTTAGTTCAGTTAACAAAATGAGCCTAGTAAACATCAACAGTATTAGTAAAAGATTGCTTGTCTATTAGTTAATCAAAAAACTTAACAATAAGGGTACACTAATCAACGCACGCCCGTGTGCATGTGTGTGTGCGTTCGTGTGTGCGCTCGCACCGGCCTCTAACCCAATGAGGGCTAGTCCGAGAAGACACGTTGCCGTGGAGACGACGGATGACTTCACCTCGCGACTGTTTCCTCGGCGATACGTGACCCTGCCTTGGCGCGGCCCTCTCCAGGCTTCCTAGTGGCGTAATCAGGTCGGAGGTCACATGGCTTAGAACACCACACCCTCAACCTCCGCCATCATCACCACCTCCTTCACCACCACTACCTCCACCCCCGCCTCCACCACCTCCTTCATAACTAGTACCTGCTCCTCCTCCGTCACCACCACTACCTCCACCCCGCCTCCACCACCTCCTTCATAACTAGTACCTGCTCCTCCTCCGTCACCACCACTACCTCCACCCCCGCCTCCACCACCTCCTTCGTAACTAGTACCTGCTCCTCCTCCGTCACCACCACTACCTCCACCCCCGCCTCCACCACCTCCTTCGTAACTAGTACCTGCTCCTCCTCCGTCACCACCCCTACCTCCACCCCCGCCTCCACCACCTCCTTCATAACTAGTACCTGCTCCTCCTCCGTCAACACCACTACCTCCACCAATACTTCCACCTCCTCCTCCTCCGTCACCACCACCTCCTCCTCCTTCACCTCCTTCACCACCACCTCCTCCTCCTCAACCTTCTCCTTCACCACCACCTCTTCCTCCTCCTTCACCTCCTTCATCCCCTCCTCCTCCTCCTCAACCTTCTCCTTCACCACCACCTCCTCCTCCTTCACCACCACCTCCTCCACCTCCACCACCACCTCCTCCTCCTCCTCCTCCACCACCTCCTCCTCCTTCACCTCCTTCACCACCGCTACCTCCACCTCATTCACCACCTCCTCAACCTTCTCCTTCACCTCCACCTCCTCCTCCACCTCCACCTCCTCCTCCTTCACCAACACTACCACCTCCTTCTCCACCAAACACGTTTTCCTTCGTCTCATTGGTCCCTGGAGGCTGAGCACTCCCATCCTTGAGGCATCATCACTAAACCAGCCCTGCTTGACTTTGTGTGTGTGTGTGTGTGTGTGTGTGTGTGTGTGTGTGTGTGTGTGTGTGTGTGTGTGTGTGTGTGTGTGTGTGTGTGTGTGTGTGTGAATAATGTGTTTTTGGTTGGTGTCTATGTGATGCAATCTCTGTGCTTTGGTTTACCGGGACTAGCCTTCAATGTCTTTATTCAAAACCTTACAGTTAAACCTACTATGTTCCCTCAGTCCCTCAGCTATAAGTATTTAACCATTATATATATATTCCCAAATGTTGACTGTAATTAAACGTCACTAGAAATACGAGATAAATAGAGCCAAGAGTATCCCCTAGTGAGCTTGTTACTGGTGTTTGCCATAATATATGTTTATACTGAGTATTTGCTACAGTTTTTTTGTTTTCACACTCTTGTATTCACAACATGTCCTATGATGCGACTAGCTGCAATACTCTGGAATATGTAAAGACACCACAGTATAATATCGCAGTCCACAAAAGTTGGATAGGAGGCATACAGTGAGAGTATGCCAGTTTATCCATGTGCACGGGGGGGGGGAACACATTCAGGTCAATGGCGATGTATTCTTAGAAACAGGAAGAGTGTTTGCAGAGTCTGCGTCCCCAGCTGCGACCAGACGCAAGTGGAACTCACATAATGGCCGCCACCGCTGTGGTGGGAGGTAGAGGACAAGGCTGGAGGCATCTGGTTTACCAGATGGCTCTCACTGAGGGGGTAAATGCTGCGTTCAAGACAACTCGAGTTCCGACTTGTTAAAAAGTAATTAAATGGCTGTCCGACTTAAAAATATAGGTCGTAAATTTGGGGTAATTTCAGTGCTCCTGTTTGTCCGACTTGACGTCAGTAACAACATCCAACATGGTGGACTTCGTTAATGGGAATTTAGTTATTATAAAAGTGTTTGTTGACGCATAGACACATAATTTGATATGCACTTATTCAATACGTGTTTATAGTTTCTATTTTGCTGTGATTATAACAATAAGTGGAATTTAAAAAGTATTTGAAAGATTAGCCGGCCACTGTTCATTCTGTTCCAAGAATGTGCTATCTCTACATTAGGACTTTTATTTTGTTAGTTCCCAGAATGTGCTATCGCTACAAGAGGACTTTTATTTTGTTAGCTCCCAGTATGCGCTATCTCTAAGGAATTGCATTAGACACAAAGCATAGTCTCACTCTCCATTACGTCCTGTTGTTTTCGCTGGCACTGTTGCAGAATTTTGGAATTTTGAAAAAAAGAAAAAATATTGGGCATCTGTGCATGTCTCTTTTCTGTTTCCATATTCACTATATTGTCCACTTATCCCATTGTGCATAGCTGCTATAAGTATAAGGATACATCTTTGAATTCACTCAAACTAATATAGAATCAGTCGAGAATTGGATTGTCATTTGACATATAAAGTTCTCACAAATTTGATACTTTTATATTATTTCAGTGATTTTAATACAGTAATGATTGTATTCATCGCTTTCACTAACATAAAACATATGCATATTTCAAGTACAAAATAATATATTTTAGCTGGCAGTTAGCCGTCCAAGTTGACTTAGTATTCCATGATAATTTTTCTCAGAAGCAAAACGGGCAGATATGGACAATGAAATGTTGAAAACTACCCATGGCTCTGCTAATAGTTCCTGGAAGGATATATAGGAACATAAAATATCTAATTTCTCTTCCTGTACGACGGGGGTCAGTGTAAGACTATGTAGGGCTGACCCCGTCAAAAAAACAAGTTAGTCATTAAAAAACGCATAAATAGTTATCACGAGTGTCTGATATTATTAGAGCATTTGTAAAGTCACATAGAAATAAATAAAGGGAAAGTCAATAAAACAACGAAAATAAATGTTCTGTATTTTCATGTTTCATATTTACTTCCTAAATGTATTTATCTATCTGCATACCGATCAGGGACCTGCCTGAATGTGTTACCCATGTGACCTTTCAAATAATCCAATATAAGTAGTGATTGAGACATTGTTTTTTCTCTTTACTTTTCGGTGCACTGTGTGTAGGTTCCGCCCTGCGTAAACCCCAAGAATCCAAGGGTAGACATTTGTCCAGTTAATATCCAGTGTTGGGTTTACAGTAGATGCTTTCTGTCGAGTTTCGATTCCCAACACAGGAAGCAGGCTAGTTCCATTCGCTGAGCTGATCGGCAGCTTTTGACTTCAGTGTGTTCCAGAGCAGGTGAATATTTACAAACGTTTATTCTGACTATAGGGACCGAGACATTGGCCTCAAATTATCTTGAATATCTCCCTCAGAAGCCCTCCCAGGCTTTGTGAACCTTGAGGCAGACCTTGGGCGAAGCGTTCGGATGGAAAATATAAAGGAATATGTCAAATAATTCACGCAATGGGCCACGATGTTGATTCTGACCCAAGTGTGACGTTGTTGTTTCAAGACACCAATTTCCCACGCGTCTTCAAGTACACAGATGGAAGCTGGCCGCCATGACTCCTGACGCCCAATCTTCACAGGAACGGTAACTCCACCCTGTGATTGATTGGTTTAGATATCTAATCATGGAGTCTGAGTCTCTGATTGGATGTTTTTTTTTTTTGGGAGGGTGGTCGTCGGGGCTGCGACGGCCGGTGGCTCAGGCGAAGGGCGTGTCCGATCTGTGGATGGTGTGCATGGGCGTCTGGATGTCCTGGTAGTTCTTGCCGTTCAGATACTCGGTGTGGCTCTCGATGCTGTAGCAGCGGTGCACCTCCGTCAGGGACGAGGCCACGTAGGAGGCGGAGCGGAAGACGTCGGCGTTGGCGAAGGTACCGCCGAACTGCATGCGCTGCTGGTTCCAGTGTCTCCGAAGGACCGTCTGGACCTGGGGACGAGGAGGCAGAGGGGGGCCGGTGAAAGGCCGATCCAACACAGAACGTATCTCTTCACACGTGTGCACGGATTCACGTGTAGCTTTGTTGTGCAGGGGGAATGGGTTAACCTAGCAATTATTATTGCTTGGCCCTTAATTCGATGAACATCCTAACTGAAAAAAAGGCCAAATCCATCCTGCGGGACTCATCACACCCCGGTCACAAAGTGTTTGAACTACTGCCATCAGGAAGGAGATACAGGTCCACGAAAACAAGAACAAACAGACTACAAAACAGTTTTAACCCAACAGCCATAACCTCACTAAATGTTGCTACCAAAGCATAGTTGTGTATCACATTTGTGTAAGCACATTTATGAATGTGAATGTTTGTGTGGGTGTGTCTTATGTGTTTTTTAGTGCACTTAAGTTGACTATAGTTGACTATTTTTATAGATTTAATTTAGTTTTTATTTATTTATTTATGCATAAGTACGTACTACCTCAATGTGATGTTTTTGCACTGAACAAGGACTGCACTTAATTTCGTTGTACTTGTTACAATGACAATAAAGATATTCTAATTTTAATTCTAATAAAGATATTCTTATTCTGTACCGACAGCGATATGTTGTTGTTTCTCTTTCTTCTGAAAAATGTACGTATTGTAAGTTGCTTTGGATAATAGCGTCTGCTAAATGCCCTCAATCAAAGTGAAAATGCTGCACTGATGTGTGTTTTCACCGTTTTATGCGTTAGGGGTTATCTTGGCTCTCTATTCGCAGTTGCAGTTGCCACTTAACCTCGAACAAGTACCTTTTCCTACTAGAAATATGTTTTTTGGAGCATGTTTTGAACTCTGTAGGCATGGCACTACTGGTTGACTCCATTGTGTTTCCCAACTGATGCCAGGAAGGCACACTCTCCGTAAACAGCTGGATGGGGATCAGAGAATTAGCGTTTGTTTGATTTATCCTACGGGCTGTCCGTCCGTGGCTCTTTCTGTAATCCTCTGGACGTTGGAGAGGGCAACAGAAGCACACAATACCTTAAATCGAACACAACCTTAATGTTTCATGTAACTTCGGGCAGAGTAAATTTAACTACTAAATCAAACAGACCACCTACCTCTCCGTTGAAGAAGCAAAATATGGTGGCCACTAGAAGACCCTGCAGGAAGAAAACAGGATGAGGATCATTATATCTCTTTAACTGATCGGTCATTGTTTATAAGAGCATAAGATCAAATCAACAGGGCTGGATAGTCTTGTTGAAATAAACTTTGGCTCTTTGAGTTGGCAAAACTATTATTTTCCCATCTATGAAGTTTAACTTGTACCATCTTAAAGTTTATCCTATGCAAATATATCCTTATATTAGCTCATCTTGTAGTAGCTTAGCCTATTGTAGCTTAGCTTATTAAATAAACTTTGGTTCTTTGACTTAGCATAACTTTATTATTTTCTGCTTATCTTGTATTATATTACGTTTATCCTACGTAACTTAAACCATACAAGCATGGCGTATTCTGCGTAATGTGTCCTCACCTGGGTGTGAATGAAGATGTTCATGATGTACTGGTACACCTCCGAGGGGCCCTTGTAGGGCAGCAGGACAAAATGGATGCCCAGGAGGGGAATGAGGATCAGGGTGGCCCTCACGGCCTTCATGTAGAGGCTGAACTCCGCCTTGTGGGTCACCTTCAGCTTGGTGATGAGCACGCGCACGATGTTGAGCAGGAAGAATAAGTTTACCTGGAATGAGAGTTCAAGTCCGGTCATGTCAACGTTTGCTCGTAAATGGTACCATGGGTGTATTTATGCCTATATATAGAAAATTGCCCGCTTGCACATTTTGTAGGAAGAACTAGCGGGACTAAGTGTGGGCAGCTCCAGTGCTAGGCTAGCATTGAACACAGCCTGTGTAGGCGCTATGCTAGGCAAGTGTTGGTTACAGCCTGTGTAGGCGCTAGGCTAGCTTTGGTCACAGACTATGAAGGTGCTAGGCTAGGCTGGGCATTGGAGACTGTGTGTGTAGGCATTAGGTCGGGCGTTTGAGACAGCCTGTATAGTCATTAGGTCGGGCGTTTGAGACAGCCTGTATAGTCATTAGGTCGGGTGTTTGAGTCAGCCTGTGTAGGCGCTAGGCTAGGCGTTACGGAATCTCAAATTAGGACTGATTTTCCAAAATGCAAACTATTTGTTTTCCTTCCTTGTTTTCTTGGTTCTTGTAGCTGTATGGCACTATAGTGGGGTATTTATTAATTATTAATCAATAAAACGGTGTATTCATTATGATATGTTTGAGGACACGACAACATATTTGAACGTGATTGGTTAGCTCATAGCATCGTTGAATGGTCAGTGTGAAACTCAAATTTATTTGAACTCTGTGCGGCTTGGGGCCAAACTGGGCTCCACCCAGCGAAGGCTGTTAGCTGCAGCGCCTTACCAGTAATGCAGCACAGATGGGACTGTGGATGATGTAGAGCAGTGACGTGTCTGATCGGATCCAACAGCTGAGACGGCAGGTGCAGAAAACATAGAATCAGAACACATAGAATCAGAAAAGGTAGAATCTGAACAAATGGAACAGGGCCGAATATAACCAGTCCGGTCAAAACGACTAGATTCAGAGCCAGAATCTGTTCTACAGGCATTTTGTTATTGAACATGAATTGAAATAGTGTGTGTGTGTGTGTGTGTGTGTGTGTGTCTGTCTGTGTGTGTGCGTTTGAACTTCCCAGATTAAAACTTTCCTTACAGTACATACAGACAGACTTGGCCTGGACATGGAGATTAGCTACCGTTGTGTTCTACCAGTGATCGATAGGGGAAGAGCATGGGGCCCAGAGGCTTACGTGTCGTTGTAATAGCAGTACCGGGCCACCGCGTGAATCAGGGCTGGAACCAACGGGAAACCTGCAAGTTCCAACGAGTTGCGTTACAATAGAGCAGGGGTCAGCAACCTTTTCAACATGCTGTGCCAGTTTGACATTTTCTCGTTAATGAGTGTGCCCTAAGCAACAATATATTAAAAATTAAGCTAAATTATGACACAGCGACCAAAAACATTTCCAGAAGACCTGGAATTGTATTATTTCCATATAGTCCAGAATCATGCATCAACACCATTTTCAGAAACTCATTCAAAAACATATTTGCACTGTGAGAAATGTAAAAAACAAGAAAATATGAGAATGTTGGAACCATCCACATCAATATCTTTACGACATGTACAGCTTTGCAAAACCATGTGAAGGCGATGCATACAGGCCACTTGCAACAACGTTTTAAATAATTTCTTCTATATTACTCACAACATAAAAACTATTAATTGATCCAATTTCAGAACACTGCTTTCTGTAACTAATTTAAACATATTTGCACTGGGAGGAAATGCCCCAAACAGAATAAAGTGCAAAAAAAATCGGTAGTAATGATTGTGATTTTATTATTTTTTAAGTGTGCCAATGATTATGTTGCCCCGTGCCAGTGGTGGCACGCGTGCCTAGGGTTGCCGACCCCTGCAATAGAGCGACAGTTTAAAATTACCTCGCTGCTTTCACATTGAAATTGGATGTGTGCAACTGTATCACTTTGACAGTGAGTAGTAAGTAACAGGTTTTACTATTTACCTGCTTTCTCAATGCATTTTTTTTTTTTTTTAGATAAACGTAATTCATGAGAAGGAGAAAGATATTTGTATGCCTAGAATAGACAGCGGACATTGGGGACTTGAATACACAACCTTTAATCCTATCTTGCCCGTAAATCCGTTTCCAGTAGTGAGTCCCACATTATATGTTCTAATCCCATTGCAGCAGAGGTATCATGTAAAAAAAATCCAAGCAGGTAGTACCACATGAGGTCATGGGTTCTTACCCCATCACAGTAGTTATTATCACATGAGGTTTTGGGTTCTATCCCTATCCCAGCAGTTAGCACCACCTGAGTTCACAGGTTGTCACCCCGTCCCAGAAGGTCATAACACAGAAGGACACGGGTTCTTACCCCATCCCAGTAGTTAGTAACCCATGGGTTCTTACCCCATCCCAGTAGTTAGTAACCCATGGGTTCTTACCCCATCCCAGTAGTTAGTAACCCATGGGTTCTTACCCCATCCCAGTAGTTAGTAACCCATGGGTTCTTACCCCATCCCAGTAGTTAGTAACCCATGGGTTCTTACCCCATCCCAGTAGTTAGTAACCCATGGGTTCTTACCCCATCCCAGTAGTTAGTAACCCATGGGTTCTTACCCCATCCCAGTAGTTAGTAACCCATGGGTTCTTACCCCATCCCAGTAGTTAGTAACCCATGGGTTCTTACCCCATCCCAGTAGTTAGTAACCCATGGGTTCTTACCCCATCCCAGTAGTTAGTAACCCACGGGTTCTTACCCCATCCCAGTAGTTAGTAACCCATGGGTTCTTACCCCATCCCAGTAGTTAGTAACCCATGGGTTCTTACCCCATCCCAGTAGTTAGTAACCCATGGGTTCTTACCCCATCCCAGTAGTTAGTAACCCATGGGTTCTTACCCCATCCCAGTAGTTAGTAACCCATGGGTTCTTACCCCATCCCAGTAGTTAGTAACCCATGGGTTCTTACCCCATCCCAGTAGTTAGTAACCCATGGGTTCTTACCCCATCCCAGTAGTTAGTAACCCATGGGTTCTTACCCCATCCCAGCAGGTAGTACCACAACAGATGCTGTTTCTCTGCGAAAACAGCCACCACGATGAGCGTGTGTAGGTAGATGCCCTCACACAGCATCCAGAAGTAGTTACACGTCATCAGGTAGAGGTGGATGAACATGATCACCTTACAGCTCACCTGGGGAAAGGACACAACCAATCAGAACCCTTATAGCTCCCCTGGGCACAGGCCACAACCAATCATAACAGGGGATATGTGTATATACTTCAACTTCCCGTCTCACCAACGCTCAACAGACAATTGCTGTCTTTGGGATCAAACCAATGCGTTTGGCAAAACCTTTCAGAAAACCTTAAAATAGGACGAAACAAATTATGCAATGAGGCTAACAGTATATACATTTTTTAGACAGTTGTACATTTTATTGTCTGCAGTCTGTTCATGTATGTTTCTATTTTCCTTTTTTTTTTTAACTGACGTTTGCTGCCGTTGCTTCCTTCCAGAAGTGAACTAAGCAGCCATCTAACGTAATGTAGTGTCAGAACATGCATGGTGGTGCTCGGGTACCCACGGTGTTACTCTGCATGGGGTCGTTGTGGTTCTTCACCGTGGTGTACCAGATGATGGTGATGCCCGAGTTCAGCACGAAGGAGAAGAACAGGTTCTTGTGGAGTGTGATCCTCTGGCAGCTTAGAGTTCTGCAGAGAGAGAAGGGGCGAGAGAGAGACACTGTTAGTGTGGGAGAGAGGCAGAGAGGGAGGGAGAGAGGGAGGGAGAGAGGCAGAGAGGGAGGGAGAGAGGAAGAGAGAGAGACACTGTTAGTGTGGGAGAGAAGGAGAGAAGGAGAGGGGGAGGGAGGGAGAGAGTCAGAGGGGGAGGCAGAGAGGAAGAGAGACTGACTGACTTACTGACTGTAAACAATAAATACTATACTCACCGGAATGTTAGGTTAGAGACAATACTGGAGTATGTCTTAATACTCCAGTATTGTTCTTTTTAGTGGGCATCATAAAAATGATAACACATTATTATTGTTTTACTGTTTCTTCATTCTCTATACGTTTCCATCTATACTTTACTTCACTTCATCCTTTCACGTGAAGCAGTGATAAACCCGCGCTTCACAATACACGCGTGCTGTACTAATAAACAGGCGTTTCCGAGGGCAGGCGTATTCTGTGTTCTCCCCCGATCGGGCGTTGACTCAACACGCTCCGAGTGTCCCCTGGTTTGTTTAAAACAAGCGAGGAAGTATCTCTGGGACTCCTTCTTATGACCGCGCGTGTGTTCCTGGTTCCTCCTCGTCCCGGCATTGTCCATTGTTGGGAACAATTGCCAGCCGAGCCATTAGCATGTTGAAACTGTTTAGTTTGGCCGCCGCAATCTTTCCCTGACCGCTATCGCTCACCGGGAGACAGACATAAACATTCCTTCAAAACTCTTCATCAGCTCAGCCCAGAGCTCTTGACCTCCTGACCTCTTGACCTCCTGGCATCCTGACCTCCATAACACGACCTCTGCGGCCGTAATTCCATGTTTTGCATTATGTGCATAATTCAAGATCGTTCGCATAATAGCCTCATCGCATAATTGCCTAAGAAAGTAACATTTTTTCTCCAAATTGTGATATCTCTTCTCTCCTAACTCCAAAGTCTACTCTCCTTCACTGTGCCTCATTGACTATATCCTAAGCCAATCAGACTGCTTCTTACATTCCATAACCACTATCTGCCTAAGTCATCCATTAGACTTTTTTTTTTTTTCTGATCAACTTTAAAATATGACTTTTTTATGGCAATTATCGATATGTGTAATATTTATTAGCGTGTGCTGGAAGGTCTTAGACGTTGTTGCTGGCACTTACTTGAAGTGGAAGAATATCGCCAAGGAGATGAGGAGTGAGGTCAGAGACAGCCCGTGACCAATCAGAGCCAGGTAGAAGAGGTTCATCGCTGTCTGGAGGACAAGGGTAGGGGACACAAGAGGGCGTGTGGATGTATTGTAAGAACGGTGCACTGCACTGGAAGTGGCAGTTATTTATATAAAAAGGCGGGAAAATTAGAAGACGTCCATTTTGTCCATGATTTTTTTAGTTCATTTCATTTGTGTTGAAATTGTAAATATTTATACTTGAAGAATTGGGGTAGGGGCTTGGGGGGGCAGATGGGGGAGGGGCTTTGGGGGGGCCGGATGCTTACCTTGTGACCCTGCACGCTGTGGGTCTTGCAGGTGGTGTAGTTGGTCCAGGTCCGGCTGCTCTCGGGGTGGCGGCCCCACTGGCCCTCGTCCGTACACACCTTGGACGCCATCGCTGTCAACGAAAAGGTCAAAGGTCACCATTTGGTGGAACGGTGGGGATGAGAGGAGGTGAGGAGGAAGAGGGAGAGGAAGAGGAGGAGGAGGATGGGGAGGGGAAGGAAGAGGAGGTGGGGGAAGGGGAGGAGGAGGAGAGGAGTTTGAGTGGAAGAAAAGGAGGAGGAGAGGAGGAGAAGAAGGAGGAAGAGGTGAGGAGGAAGAGGAGGGAGAGAGGTGGAGAAGGAGGAGGGGATGAGGTAAAAGGAGAGGAGTAGGAGGAAGAGAGGAGGAAAAGGGGACAATGAGGAAGAGGAGGAGAGGAGGAGGGGGGAAAAGCAGGAGGAGGGAGAAAGGTGGAGGAGAGGGGGGGAGGAGGTTTAGAGGAGGAGGAGGAGAAGGGGCGTAGAAGAGAAGGAGGAGGAGGAGGAGGAGGAGGAGAAGGAGGAGGAGGAGGAGGGAATGGACCTTTAGGGTCAAAGTCTTCGAAGTAGTCCGGACAAAACTGCTCTGTGGTGAAGCCGGCATCCGTCTCGTCCCAACATAGCCACCCATCCCAGGTTCTGTTGCACATCGGGCCTGAAACACACACACACACACACACACACACACACACTTTAGTACAACTATAACTAGTATTACTATTAGAACGTATACTGTAACTCTGCTAAAAAATGTATAACTCATAGAATAACTATACTTGACTATATTAGAATTACTATAACCTAATAACTATTATAACTATACTGTAACTATACTATAACTAGTATGACTCTTAGTATCACTATACTAGGCTACACTATAATCAGTATTACCCTAGTATAACTTGTATAAATATAGTGTAACAATACTATTACTAGTATAACTCATAGTATATCTATACTGGGCTACACTATAATCAGTGTTAAATATTACAACTTGTATTACTTTACTGTAACTTTAATATAACTAAAATGACTTATGCTGTGTGTGCACTTAAACTAATGTAACCCTACTGTAACAAAACCATGAATAGTATAACTTTACTGTAACTATACCATAACCTCTATCATAACTATAACTATTGTAACGAAACATAACTATCCTTTGCTATACTCCCACTAGTACCTTGAGTACTCTGTACTATGACGCAGTGAGGGTCGGTCACAGCTCGGTACGGCCTGTGCTTTACCTATACTATCACTTGTAACCAGTGTTGGGAACTTTACTTTAAAAATGTAATTAGTTATAGTTACTCACTACTTGTTCCATAAAGTAACTGAGTTAGTTACTCTATAATAAAAGTAACTAGTTACCAGGGAAAGTAACTAACCCTAATACCGAACCATCTCTAACCCTAATACCTTACCGGTAACGGCGTTACCTGACGCTGTTCTTTTCAACGGCGTTATTACAAACACTTCTAGTGACCTAAGTACACTGTACTATGGCCTAGTGAGGGTGGTTTACTGCGTCGGACGGCCTGTGTGTGTATTGCTATATTGTGGGCGTGAAGTGACCTGTTCGGGGGTGGGACTCCTTCAGTATCCTTTGGAAGCACTCGTACTGCGCCGTAGTGATCCGGTTGACGCCGTGGTGCTGGTTGGTCTGTCCGGACTCCGTAGCATTAGCCTCCGAGCTAGCAACCGCAGAGGGCTGGCGGTGGAGGCGTCACACACACACGCGCGCGGGCGTGCATACGCATACACACATACACGCGTAAACAAGACACAAAAAACACACAGACACAGAAACATACACACACACATAAACACGCATATGCACGCTCACTCACGCATACGTATAGCCATACACGTACAAATACACACACACACACACACATAAACACACACACACACACACACAGACACACACTAAAATTAACTTCAGCGATACCAAATTCTGCATTCATTTTTTTTCGGTCTGGTTCTTTTCTAAACGTCTTCCCTTCAATCTTCCAGGTTTACCTGACTGAGGGAGAGCCACGTCAGCAGAGACACCGCCATAGCCCTGGTCTTCATGGCACTTCTGAGGACAGTCGGAAAGGCATGTTAACAGGGCGGTCCGTCTCTTACCTAAAACCTAACCATCACTAACCCTAACCCTAACCATCTCCTACCTAATACCTAACCATCACTAACCCTAACCATTTCTAACCCAAACCCTAACCATCTCCAACCTAATACCTAACCATCACTAACCCTAACCATTTCTAACCCAAACCATCTCCTACCTAATACCTAACCATCACTAAACTAATACCATAGCATCTATAAACTTATACCAAACCATCTCGTACACCAACCCTAACCATCTCTAACCTAGTACCTAACCATCTCTAACCTAATACCTAACAATCTCTAACCTAATACCTAACCATCTCTAACCTAATACCTAACCATCTCTAACCTAATACCTAACCATCTCTAACCTAATACCTAACCATCTCTAACCTAATACCTAACCATCTCTAACCTAATACCTAACCATCTCTAACCTAATACCTAACCCTCTCTAACCTAATACCTAACCATCTCTAACCTAATACCTAACCATCTCTAACCTAATACCTAACCATCTCTAACCCTAACCCTCTCTAACCTAATACCTAACCCTCTCTAACCTAATACCTAACCATCTCTAACCTAATACCTAACCCTCTCTAACCTAATACCTAACCATCTCTAACCTAATACCTAACCATCTCTAACCTAATACCTAACCATCTCTAACCTAATACCTAACCATCTCTAACCTAATACCTAACTATCTCTAACCTAATACCTAACCATCTCTAACCCTAACCCTCTCTAACCTAATACCTAACCCTCTCTAACCTAATACCTTACCATCTCTAACCTAATACCTAACCCTCTCTAACCTAATACCTAACCATCTCTAACCTAATACCTAACCATCTCTAACCTAATACCTAACCATCTCTAACCTAATACCTAACCATCTCTAACCTAATACCTAACCATCTCTAACCTAATACCTAACCATCTCTAACCTAATACCTAACCCTCTCTAACCTAATACCTAACCATCTCTAACCTAATACCTAGCCATCTCTAACCTAATACCTAACCATCTCTAACCTAATACCTAACCATCTCTAACCCTAACCCTCTCTAACCTAATACCTAACCCTCTCTAACCTAATACCTAACCATCTCTAACCTAATACCTAACCATCTCTAACCTAATACCTAACCATCTCTATCCTAATACCTAACCCTCTCTAACTTAATACCTAACCATCTCTAACCTAATACCTAACCATCTCTAACCTAATACCTAACCATCTCTAACCTAATACCAAACCATCTCTAACCTAATACCTAACCCTCTCTAACCTAATACCTAACCATCTCTAACCTAATACCTAACGCTCTTTAACCTAATACCTAACCATCTCTAACCTAATACCTAACCATCTCTAACCTAATACCTAACCCTCTCTAACCTAATACCTAACCATCTCTAACCTAATACCTAACCATCTCTAACCTAATACCTAACCCTCTCTAACTTAATACCTAACCATCTCTAACCTAATACCTAACCATCTCTAACCTAATACCTAACCATCACTAACCCTAACCATCTCTAACCTAATACCTAACCCTCTCTAACCTAATACCTAACCATCTCTAACCTAATACCTAACCCTCTCTAACCTAATACCTAACCATCTCTAACCTAATACCTAACGCTCTCTAACCTAATACCTAACCATCTCTAACCTAATACCTAACCATCTCCAACCTAATACCTAACCCTCTCTAACCTAATACCTAACCATCTCTAACCTAATACCTAACCCTCTCTAACCTAATACCTAACCCTCTCTAACCTAATACCTAACCCTCTCTAACCTAATACCTAACCATCTCCTACCTAATACCTAACCATCTCTAACCCTAACCATTTCTAACCCAAACCCTAACCATCTCCTACCTAATACCTAAACCTCTCTAACCTAATACCTAACCCTCTCTAACCTAATACCTAACCATCTCTAACCTAATACATAACACTCTCTAACCTAATACCTAACCATCTCTAACCTAATACCTAACCCTCTCTAACCTATTACCTAACCCTCTCTAACCTAATACCTAACCTTCTCTAACCTAATACCTAACCATCTCTAACCTAATACCTAACCCTCTCTAAACTAATACCTAACCATCTCTAACCTAATACCTAACGCTCTCTAACCTAATACCTAACCATCTCTAACCTAATACCTAACCCTCTCTAACCTAATACCTAACCCTCTCTAACCTAATACCTAACCCTCTCTAACCTAATACCTAACCATCTCTAACCTAATACCTAACCCTCTCTAACCTAATACCTAACCATCTCCTACCTAATACCTAACCATCTCTAACCTAATATCTAACCATCTCTAACCTAATACCTAACCATCTCTAACCTAATACCTAACCATCTCTAACCTAATACCTAACCCTCTCCTACTTAATACCTAACCCTCTCTAACCTAATACCTAACCATCTCTAACCTAATACCTAACCATCTCTAATACCTAACCCTCTCCTACCTAATACCTAACCCTCTCCTACCTAATACCTAACCCTCTCTAACCTAATACCTAACCCTCTCTAACCTAATACCTAACCATCTCTAACCTAATACCTAACCCTCTCTAACCTAATACCTAACCATCACTAACCCTAACCATCTCCTACCTAATACCTAACCATCTCTAACCTAATACATAACCCTCTCTAACCTAATACCTAACCATCTCTAACCTAATACCTAACCCTCTCTAACCTAATACCTAGCCATCTCTAACCTAATACCTAACCATCTCTAACCTAATACCTAACCATCTCTAACCTAATACCTAACCCTCTCTAACCTAATACCTAACGCTCTCTAACCTAATACCTAACCATCTCTAACCTAATACCTAATCATCTCTAACCTAATACCTAACCCTCTCTAACCTAATACCTAACCATCTCTAACCTAATACCTAACCCTCTCTAACCTAATACCTAACCCTCTCTAACCTAATACCTAACCCTCTCTAACCTAATACCTAACCATCTCCTACCTAATACCTAACCATCTCTAACCTAATATCTAACCATCTCTTACCTAATACCTAACCATCTCTAACCTAATACCTAACCATCTCTAACCTAATACCTAACCCTCTCTAACCTAATACCTAGCCATCTCTAACCTAATACCTAACCATCTCTAACCTAATACCTAACCATCTCTAACCTAATACCTAACCCTCTCTAACCTAAAACCTAACCATCTCTAATACCTAACCCTCTCCTACCTAATACCTAACCATCTCTTACCTAATACCTAACCCTCTCTAACCTAATACCTAACCATCACTAACCTAATACCTAACCCTCTCTAACCTAATATCTAACCATCTCTAACCTAATACCTAACCATCTCTAACCTAATACCTAACCATCTCTAACCTAATACCTAACCCTCTCCTACCTAATACCTAACCCGCTCTAACCTAATACCTAACCATCTCTAACCTAATACCTAACCCTCTCTAACCTAACACCTAACCATCTCTAATACCTAACCCTCTCCTACCTAATACCTAACCATCTCTTACCTAATACCTAACCCTCTCTAACCTAATACCTAACCCTCTCTAACCTAACACCTAACCATCTCTAATACCTAACCCTCTCCTACCTAATACCTAACCATCTCTTACCTAATACCTAACCCTCTCTAACCTAATACCTAACCCTCTCTAACCTAATACCTAACCATCACTAACCTAATACCTAACCCTCTCTAACCTAATACCTAACCATCTCTAACCTAATACCTAACCCTCTCTAACCTAATACCTAACCATCTCTAACCTAATACCTAACCCTCTCTAACCTAATACCTAACCCTCTCTAACCTAATACCTAACCCTCTCTAACCTAATACCTAACCCTCTCTAACCTAATACCTAACCATGTCTAACCTAATACCTAACCATCTCTAACCTAATACCTAACCATCTCTAACCTAATACCTAACCCTCTCTAACCTAATACCTAACCATGTCTAACCTAATACCTAACCATCTCTAACCTAATACCTAACCCTCTCTAACCTAATACCTAACCATCTCTAACCTAATACCTAACTAGGTATAGGACTAGGTAGTTTGGCGACACACACACACACACACACTGGGGGTATTTTTATCAGGACAAGAGGAACTGATAACATGTCAACACTTCCTTTACCCAGCAGCCCTCCCCACTCCCAGAATTCAGTAGGAAAACAATACTTCCTGACCTCAGCACTCTGCCACGGGGAGATTCCTCTGCCATCTCTAGTCGAACTATACCATATCTATCACTAACTAAACCATCTCTAGCCTAACTTAACCCGCTCTATCACTAACTTAACCATCGCTGGTCCTAAGTGAACCATCTCTAGCCTAACTTAACCATCTCTCGCGCAAACCTAATCATCCTTATTCCTTAAGGAGCCCTAACTCAACCATCTAGAGCCCTAACCTAATCATCTTTATTCCTTAAGGAGCCCTAACTTAACCATCTTGAGTCCAAACTTAGGCCTATCTTAATGATCCCTATCCCAAGATTAGCCCTAGCCATCTTCAGCACTTACCTAACCAGCTCTATCCCAACTCTGCCCTACCTTAATCATCTCTATCCTTAACCAAGCCTTTACTAAACCATCTCTATCCTTAATTTACCAATCTCTATCCCCAGTTGTGTCCAAAACAAAACATATCGGTCTTCACCTTCATCTTAACCATCTGTAACAGCTAAATAACAATAACTATCCCTTACCAAAACATACCTAACCCTAACACTAACCCTATCACAACCATCCCTTACCCTAACGTAACCAGATCGTAACTTAGTCAACCAAACATCAATCTCTACCCTAATGAGTAAATGTAACGACTTAACGTCTTAATCCCTTCTTAAATTTCAATATACACCCCACAATATAAGCCCCTACCCTGGTACACAGCATGTCAGTAGGGTGGGAGTAACACACAAATGTGTTTTTTTTTTATGTGTTTGTCTTGCACAATCCTCGAGGTCAGAGTGTGTTTGGCAACAAATGAAACATGACAACATATCATCTCCAGATGTGAAAACCGGTAGGAGAACAGATGTCAAGAGCCATGTTAAAGCATGGGCTATCATAGGCAATATCCACAGTCTTTAAGTGAAGCGGGGGTGGAGTAGATACTCCCCCCCCCCCCCCATACTATCTTTAAATCTTCCTCCAACGGTTCCTACACTCACTGATTCCCAGCAGAACCTTTTATCAGAGGTAATAATCAGCGCACCGCAGTTTACAAACATCCAAAACAAAACCATTAAAGTTGTTTTGCATTGCACAACAGATCTCAATCCAACTGCTTGTTCAAGACTCCCACACACACACACTGACACACATCTTTTCTCTCTTACACACACACATACAAACAAACAAACATACACACGCACACTCTCTTTCTCTCTCTTGCTCTCTCTCCTTCTCCCTCCTTCCATGGTTCACACATTCTCACAATTCTACTAAAATCTGATGCCTGTTCAATTCTCCGGGACTTATTTGAAAACAGGAAACCTAAAGTACTAAAGCCTGGATGTTGAGCAGCTGTTTAAGTGAACAACTATGTTGCCTAACCCAGCATTCCCTTAAAGATGCATTTCCTTCTTGGAAATCTTTACAGTCCAACAGATGGGAAACCTCCCCACTACCTTCTGGAAATCAGCTGTGACGTTTAGGAGTTGCTTGTCAAATAAGATAATTGGTTAATTTTGTTTAAATAAAAATACGGTTTTGATACTCTATAAATATTTGTTGTAAATAATTAGGTATGTTATTAAAACGCTAATAGTCGGTTTAATGTGCCACGAAAATACACTTTACTGACGTGAAAAACATCTGATATGAGAGTAAAAGGGGAGGGAGAGGAGGAAAGGGAGATGGGGGAGAAAGATAGCGAGATAAGAGAGAGGAGGAGAGAATTGTCTTAGCGAGTTGTATAATTGCTATTAACAAGGCAATCAAGTTTTGGTCAATTATTCAACTTCCTGATCAATTAACGCTGGACTAGCCTAAAAGAAACTCCAGCGCTTTTGTTGTATTTCTGAACTTCTGATACATTTAGATCCTAATACGTCTTCAAAATATTGTTTTGTCGTGGCTTTACCTTCCCATTGAAAGCTCCCCTGCGAAAATACTCGGCAATGTCCTTGAGGGTTTTCAGCTGTAGGCGTGCAGCCTCCGCTCTGTCCAAACGCACACTGTCCTAACGCAGACTGTCCCGCACGGAGCAGTGGAATGGGAGTGGCGAGGAGGATGAGCGGTCCGCGCTGACGTCACACGCACGCCTTGTGGGTTCAACACGTCACACTGGCCTACCCTTTCTCCACGTTAATTACGTCTATTACAGGTCTAATATATCAATAAATAAAGCGCTCTTTAAAGGTATAGACGGTATCGGTGTGTTAAGGGACAAGTTGGTTTTGGTCAAATTTTTGGTGACCAGAAATGTCGGGGCATGTTGGTATATTTTCACTTTTAAAAATGCATCAAGTTTGCTCAAGGAGGAAAGGTGATATTCAAAATCAACACTAGCAGAGTGTTGATGCACCAGCGGTGTGGAATTAAGTCACACCCCTCGATTCATGTCTGCCTTCTGCTAAGAAACGACTCCCTCTAGTGGAGGCAGAAGGTCAACGTGTGACATTTTTCTATAGCCTATCTCCTATATTTTTCTAAAAATACGGCAGTCTTACCCCTTATGTTTTATTTCATAACGACCAAAACAATCGACAGTGTAACCCCTTATTTTCTATTCTACGACAAAAAAAACCGACAGTGTTACCCCTTAGGTTTTATTCTATGTCAACAAAGAAAACTACAGTGTTGCCCCTTATGTTTTATTCTATAACGATAAAGAAAACAGTGTTTTATTTTAAAACAAAGAAAACGACAGTGTTACCCCTTATGCCATTCTTTACAATGGAAACAAACAACAGCATGAGTTGAGTTCTGGTCCCCAGAGGGTTAGCCTACAGTGCTCTCCACTGCACAACCGAGGCAGGGACAATGACCGTCAATCAGAGGTCATACGTGAATATATATAATCCACATGACATCACCACGTTTCAAACCGACACTTCATCAGAACCCCTTAAGAACCAGGGGTTCAGAGCGCCTCGGTGGCTCACCGGGTCGAGCGCGTACCATATAGGCTCAGTCCTGATCACTGCGACCCCGCTTTGAATCCGGCCCGTGGTCATCTGCTGCATGTCCTCCACTCCATCTCCCATTCATTCCTCTTTATCTCGCTCTATAATAAAAATGCAAAAGTACATATTTAAAAAACAACTATTTGGCTCGCTGAAGTGGGAAACGATACTTCTTTCGCTCTCCCAACAAGACATCTGTTAGCAGCTGTTAGGATATGATATATGACATTACTATTCACATCACATAGAAACAAGTTGTCTTGAACCACGTCGACACTCTCTGCTGAACGCCTCCTGCTCTGTTCCGTTCAGAGGTTAAACTTGACATTGTAATTCACGTTATCAGTTATTCTTCCAAGATATCTGTTTTCTCTTTGGTTTCCATGGAGATGCTCCTCCTCAGGACTTGAACCCAGGGTCTTCCGCTGTGGCGTTTGAAACCGCCGTCTTGTTTGTCTGTTTCTTTCTATGGAGCAAAGCCTCTCTACTGGGGAGAAACACACACACACACACACACACACACACACGTATTCGGGATGACTAACATCAAATTATTTTAAATGAATGCGCTCAAACTACGTGAAAATAAGCACAGAGGTACCTAGGGACATGACTCTGTAGAAAACAATTTGTTATGATTTTTTAACGATTTATTTTATATCTGCCTACATAGTAACACATGCGTATTGGTGATAACTTTAACATCGAATTATAAAAAAAATGCTACTGTAAAAACACTTGAAAGTCAGGGCAGTGGCACCACAGGACATGTTCAACAAGAATAATCAACAAGTTTGTAAAAAACAAATAAATTAGATTTCTTTTATGGAGCGTGGGCTACTTTAAACTTAATTCAATACACATACAGATAATAACCATATAATAACATAAACATACCTAATTTAATGAATCCATATATGTTTTTTTTTGGTCAAAGGCATGTGGCTTTGTATGATATCTGTTAGGGGTTCGGGGATACAAACTCGAGACCTATGGGCATGTTTCGAACATAAGTCATCCACATGACTTTCGGGATTTCATGCAGTGATTTAAAAAGTAAGTTGATCAAGTTTTGCCTACTAAAAAGCAGATAAAGCAGCAATGGTGGTGGTTCTGTGGGACTGCAGTCATGGGTCTGGTGTGGGTCAAAAAGTCCAATACCAAGTGTTTAAAAGTGATCATTGACCACTTGTGATTTGTTTATGGTTTGTGTAAGGATTTGAAGTTAGGACACTTGGGGAATGGGTGTAAGTAGTCACATCTTCAGCTTGGCCCACAAATGAAAACTTGGCAGCCCTGATTACAACCGTCATAACAGACATAAACACTAATACTTTCCCACTGCAGACGGATCGGTAAACGTCATAGGAGAAGGGTAGGGAGCACAATGAAACCAAGACAGATATAAGCAGCACCAGACTTTGTTTTACTCTACTAGATTAGCAGGTACATAGTGCTAGCCTAGCTGCTAGTGTCCTTGTAGTGCTAGCTTAGCCGGTACAGCAAAAACATACTCTAGCTTAGCAGATGTGGTGGCCCCATTGAGCTAGGTTAGCAAAAACAGGATATCTTGTAGCGTTAGCTTAGCATTTACAGTTTCCCCATAGCACTATTTCCTGTTTCCTCATACTGCAAGCGTAGCGTGTGCAGTGTCCTCATAGTGCTAGGCTAGTGGGGACAGTGTCTTTTTAGTTTAGGCTAAGCTGGTACATTAGCAACAGGTATGTGTTTTCTATACATTCAAAGTGGTGAATGGGTCAAAACTCGACCTGTTGCTGCATTAAAGGTCCCATATTATGCCACGAGCTGTGGGTGTGAATAGCTACAAATAGTTACAAAAATCATCCTCTTACATCAAAAGTCGGTGTGTCCTGTCCACCTAGATGTATGACGGATAGTTGAGCAACGATTGCTACGGTCCACAGGGTAGGCTGGTAGACTGATCTATCAAGCACACATCTAGGTGGACACGCCCACTTCTGATGTCAGAAGAGGCATAATTTCAAAACGACTTGTAATAGCTGATCACACTCACACCTGTTGGTATATACTATGTCACCTTTAAAGTATGAAGAATGCCGCACACTTTGTCAGATTGGACTTCCTTCTCAAGCGAATCCCCAAATGCATTAACCAGCATCCATTCACTGGACTCAGCAGTCAGGTAACAATATCGTCGTACACAACTGAACACAACAGTCTTTAAAACAAAAACAGTAGGCACAAAACTATTAACCACAGTCACATTCTACATTATTCAAGTTTGTACATATAAAATAAGGCATGTATATACATAAAATTGCTACAATCCAGCCAAATAAGTTATATTTAAACTAATTAAGGGAATAATACAGTTTAGGAAGACTAAATATGGCAGGTTTTGGGTTTTATTTAGAATTTTATTACTGGGGTAATATTGCTAGAATAATACATTTTGTTGATGCAGTTAACTGAGTTTCTTACTGGAATGTCAATTTTATATCTAGAATGTGGTAAACTTGTTGGTGAATTAAAGGCGACACAATGGAGATGGACATAAGGTATTCTAATGCAAGATGCAGGTGTATGAGCAAGGCGTTTTAAAGTGTAGTGTGCACTGTTTGCCTGAGCACATTGTTCAAGGGGCAGGACGGATCTAGAAGTTTGACTCAGAGACGCTCTCAGGTAGAAAGTTAATTATCAAAATCTACTGGAGACCTGTTGTGTCTCTGTGTCCTTGTAAAAACATCACAATTATATCGTCATTAAAATGTATCGTAAACTTTAGTACATTTTGCTCAAGCACCCTATAAAATGATGCATGTCTCTGCTGCCCTCGTGTCGTTGATCAATATCGTGATTATGTATTGATTGAAGCTATGGGTGCAGTGTTTACTTGAGTGTTTCAAGTGGAGACCTTCTTGACCGTGATTGGACTGGATTACTGAACACCATCAAGGCCGACACCTGATTGGTTGAGAGAACAAATAGCAGTGCTCCCTAGTCCTATCTACAGGATGACATCGGTGAAGTGACATCATCTCGGCGTGAAACCAGTAGCACAACAACAGATACCCAGCGTTTTTGAACGGCAGACCCCAACAATACACCAGTTTTGTTTCCATGCATTTGGGAACAAAGCCATGCTCTGTCGCTACCATCAGCGGAGAGGACTTTGGAGCGGAGAAACCGTCCAGGACGGGATTCCGGCAAAAAAGAGCCTGATTTTAAGTTGATATTTAAGAGTCTCATACTATGGGATGATATATATTATTCTATATTACGCTACTTTCAGTTGAATATTTCAATGAGGTCGTCAGACAATCTTGAGGACCGATGTTTTAACTTTTACAAACCCGCTAACGATCACTGAGAGGGGACTTATTTAACGTTAAGTTCAGCTTGTGAAAATACAATTCCAAACATTAGTGCCACTCAGCAGTTGTCTTCCTGAACTGGACATCCCGGAGTCTCGGATTACTGGCAGCACTGGTGCTAATATTTGGACATTTGATTCTCAGTGGTCTAGAAAGAGAGGCAGTACAGCCCACAGAATCAGATGGGCTCCAATATAATCCATTGATCAACAGCAGGCAATTCTGGTGAGGATTAAGTGCACTAGGAGCAACGACCCAGTCCATGAAATGGGAGTCAATCCTTTGGCCTTAATTGTTGCTGTTCGTGGTCTGAAGTAAACGCAAGGTGGGGTGTCGCGGACATACTGGGGGGCTCTGGTGTGCAGCAAGGGGCTGGTGAGCGACAAGTGTTAGCAGAAGCACGGGAAGACAGCCGTGGTCTGTAAACAAAAGAAAAATCAACGAAAGCTACATCCTAACTCAGGAACTCTTTGGCAAGGTTGTACAATCCCGAAAACCCCAACAAAGATACCTGTGTGAAACGCAAGGGAGTTTGAGTTGGAGACAGCCGTCTGACCATGCAGGGGAGTCTTCCTAGCTGGGCTTGCTCATCGGCCTGTGCCCTTGCTTGGCGCTCCTCTTCTCCGTCCTCCCCTTCTCCCTGACCTTCCTGAGGCGGCGTGGCGGCGGCGTTTCCCGGGACTCGCTGTCCTCCTGGGCGCTGGAGGTGTCGGGGCCGTCCCGCTCCTCCGGGATGTTGGGTATGGCTCCGACGCTGCCGTCCAGGATGTTCCTCAGGGACGGGTCCTCGGGCGTGCAGGTGGCCGTGGTGCCGCTCTCGCTGCTGCTCAGGTCGGGCTCCTCGCTGTAGCGGCCCCGGGTGCGATGGGGGAGCGAAGAGGCCCTGGTGGTCCGCCGGGGCAGGGGCTCGTTCATGTCCACGCCCGAGTCCAGGCTGGTGTCGTTGCTGCTGGTCGGCCGCTGGTGGCTGGTCAGCTCGATGATGGAGTGCCGCACCCTGGCGGCAGGCCTGCCCTCCAGGGAGACGAACCATGCCCTGGGGGGCACGGCCGAGGCCTTGCCGCTGCTCAGCTCCAGCAGGGTGCGCTCGGAGATGCCCTGCAGCTCGCCCGGAGCCCCGTGGGTGCCGCCGCCGAACGGCCCCATACCCGCCGCCGCCTCGCTGAGCGTCCCGGGCACCGAGACGGAGGACTCCAGGAGGTTGTTCTTGTTGTTGTAGAGACCCCAGACGTTGGCGTTGGGGCCCTGGCCTTGGGGAGGAGTCTGCAGGGGCTGGGGGTCGTCTTGGTCAGGCTGCCGGGGGTCGTCTGCAGACTGGGGCTGGTGGCCTTTAGGGAGAGTCTGGGGGAAGCCACCTTTCCTTGCCGGATCTAAGTTAGGGTCGTGCTCTCCTCCGTTACGGGGGAAGGTGGCAGAGCCTTTCGGCTCCTGACAGCCGAAGAGCTCGGTGGCTTGGATGATGGCCACGGGCTGGTTGTAGAGGTGGACCAGCTTGTCCTGGAAGAACAGATCAGGCTTCTTGTGTTCCGACATCTCCTGGAGCCGAGTCACCTGGTCACTGTTGATGTAGTGGGACTGAGCGTGGGGGCCTTTGTTCCGGTCCGAGGAGGCCAGGTTCTGGTAGTGATGGGCAGCCGATCGGATCCCTGGGTCCTCCACGTAGATGTTGTAGTTGGCCATGTGCCTGGGCGTGGAGGACGGGTCACAGGGAACGCTGTGGGAGGGCCGGCCGCCGTGCTCGCCGGACTGGAACGACAGCCCCTCTTCCATGTGAGTCGACGTGGTCTGGTCCTTCTTCAGGACCGTCAGCTTGGAGAAGCGAGCTCGCCGTCTCCGCTGCCTCGGCACTCGCTGAGAACTCCTGACGACGCAGGAAACACATCGGATTAGAACCTGACCGAATGTCCCCACAGTGAGCCAAAAAGTTGTGTTTTTTGCCTTTTTACACACACAGAAATGATTCTGTTCAAATCTGTTGCGTTTGTCTCGCTTATATCTCTTCTTGAAGATTTATTTTTGGAGATGTTATCCTTTTTATTGTAGAGAGAGTAAGACAGGAAGGTATGGGGGATAGAGGGGAGGACATGCAGCAAAGGACCACTGGCAGGAATCAAACCCAGGTCGCTTCGATCAGGACTCAGCTGATATACTCGCTTCTGGTTTCTTACCCACAGTGACAGACCAGGACCGTGAGGAAGCCCATCATGACTGCGACTGTTGCCCCGAAGAGGCCGACCAGCAGGAAGTTGTGGTCAGACAAGAAGTCGATAGAACCTGCGAGTCCCATGTAATCTGGAGGAGAAGGGGAAGCGTGCTTCAGTACAGGTCGCTTCAGCACAGGGCTGTAGACGACTTAATAGCTCACACAAGAGGATCAGGATTGAGACATCATGTTGAATGAGGATCTATGACGTGAACCCCAACACACAACCAGAACACACTGATCATACACAAAAGCCGGATGGAGACTTAAATATGGTGGACGATATGCCCTGAACGATGGGGAAGTGTGAGAAAGAGGTTTGGCACCATGGATGTTAGTAGTGGGTGGATCGTCCAACCTTAAAAGGGAAGGGAATCCGTGGCCATCTTGGAAAGGTATTTAACTTTCATTTCAAATAAAACAACAACTAAAGTTACAGACTGGTGCATACCAGTGGGCAAGGGCGCGGCAATCCAGTAGTCCAGGTGAGAGGCGGTGTAGGTCCAGACCAAGTGGCCATCGACCCTCTTCACTATCCCCAGGCCCTGCTGCTCCCAGGCTCCTGAAAACACATTATTATAACATTATTGATGTGTTATTATGTGCTATTTTGTGTTATTTAGGCCATGCCAGACTAACAGACTGTAGTGAGTTTGAAATGAAATGTGTATTTACGGGGTGACCACAAAAGAGACCACAATCATTATTTAAAATTATGTATTTTGTATAATTGTTGAAAGTTTGACATTCTGCAATTCATAAATAAAGTAAAAAATAAAGTAAAGTAAAAAAATAAAGTAAAATACAAGAAAACCTAGACTTTTTGTTTTCTCGCTAATGGTGCATTTCCACCAGAGGGCGCGGGTCGGTTCAGTCTGCAAAGGTGCGGCACGGTTCGCATTACCACCGCCAAAAGTGGGCGTGACCCGGACTGAGCCGTATTGAGCCGTTCTCTCGTCTCACAGTGCTCCTCTGTTGGGGTACGGAAAGGGTGCCGGTAACGCCTCGTGCCCACTCCATCCGTCCGTTGACTGATCCCCATTGACTTTGAATGGGAACGGACGCGCAATGCATTGTGGATCGGTGCGCTCCGTTGGAGCCTTCGGCCCCGTCAAGAAGTTGAAAAATGGTCAACTTTTTCGGCAGCGACGGATCCGTCATCCAATCAGATTGCGTATGCAAATGTAAGCACTGTGACACTACTCGGGCTCTGACGACCCTGGAAAGCTCCCCCATCCGTCAGCCACGCCTTCCGACGTCCTTTGACTGACGGTGCAGTGGGCACGAGGCGTAAGTCCGAGCTACACACGCCGTCCGTTGATCGGCTGACAGAATCGTCAATTCCGTTCGACGGGGATAATAACAAACAAACACAGAATCTGCGAGGTGAAAGCTTTGTTTATTGAAGAAAATGTCGCGCAAAAGATCGATGTCCTCCTTGGACGTCATACATTGTTGCTTTTTGTTCATTGTGTCGCATTCTTATTTTTCCTTAGATTTATTAGCAGGCTACACTGTGTCGGGCTGCTATGAGCTCATGATGCTTACTTAGCTGCCACGGTTATCGCCATCCGGCTTAAACCCCACCCTACCACAAGCTGTAACTGAGCTGGGCTATACTGCACCCTCACTACTGGGCTGAGGCGTGCTGGGTCCAAAGCGTACCCGCTGGTGGAAAAGGGGCATAAGGTATCATTTGTACGGAAGTGGGCCACATGTGAATTATTGGAAATTCTGATTTTAAAATCAGAATTCTGAGTTTAATCTCAGAATTCTGATTCAAATCTCATAATTCAGATTTTACACTAAGAACTGATAAAGAAAAACATCCCATATGGTCCTAATCCTTACGTTTGCAAGGGGGTACACACATTTGTGTTTTGGAGCAGAAAACTAAAAGCCTGTTTTAGGGTACCTGTCTGGCTGTTGAAGGCCCATGCGGGCAGAGTGTCCGTCGGCCTTAGGCCGGTGTTGTGTCCGAGGGGTAGACTCAGGTGGATGGGGCCCCTGACCTGCAGTTCCTCGGCCCCGGAGCACAGCCGGACGCTGAGGGCCGCCGTCGGCCTCAGCTCCATGTTCCTGTAGGCTGAACACCGCAGAGACATAGTTTCAATGACCCTGGTGGAACCTTCGGTACACTGTGTCATCATGAAGTCAGTGTGCAAAACCGACACCACAGGATAGTATGAGACAAATACCTAAATACTAGGATAGAAAATAAACAAATCTCAATACAAACACTGCGTTTAAGCTAGATCCCACCTACTAGCAGCGTTTTAAAAAGGTATTCTGTTCGACTACTGGCTGAGTTTTACTTAAGGGTAGGGCTATGTGGTTCAGGCATTCGTTCTGTTGCACAAGCCACTCCCACTCCCTCCAATCAGATTGGGGGGGGGGGGGCAGCCGGAGTGTTTGATTGGCTTTTCCTGGTAACCAAAATTGTCCAGTAACAGGTCGTTTTATAAAAAGTTGTGCATTTCCGTCAAGTTTTGGCCCAGGATCAATCTATAGCCCTTCTCAGTAACCCTACTACATCACGTTTATCTATAATATGTTGCCTTACGGTCTGGTTTTCCTTTCACTGTATAAAGTGCAGTACATATTGTTTATGGGCTGTATCCCAATGGAAAGGTTTTTTGGAATGCAATTCCCGTGTCGCAGCGGGAAAAGGCATGAATCCGTCAGGTTTGAGCCGTAGCAGATGGGAAAGGCCACCTGATTGGTTGCCGACGATGGCGGGGGTGCAGTTGGCGCAGTCCCTCGCTAGGTGGTGTATTGGCACCGTCAGATAGGCGCTCAACGAGGAGATGCTGGCGTTCCCGGCGAGCGTCAGCAGGTCCTTCGGGAACTTAACGCTGGGCTGAGAAGAACTGTCTGTAGAGACGCACACGATTATCTGAGCAACAGAACCTATTAGGCTGAAATCTTGTCCTCTATTAGTCGTCGTTTTCAAACTGGGTGTAGTGGTGACCATAAAAAACACCTAATATTTTTTTCATACTATCTATATATATGCATGCTTACAGGTCTGATTAATGTTTTTATTGGTATATTTGAAGACTTAAATGGAAAATACTGCAACCCTTTAAGAGACAAACGAAACCACGACTTTCGGTTGGTTGAGGCAAGTGTGTGTTTCGGTTGGTCGGAAAAAACAAAAGGAACATATAAAACGTTTAGGTTTGGTGAAGGGAAGGGGAGCTTGTTCTTTGATTGAAGAAGGTGAGGAGAGTTTACCTGGTAGCTTTGCCGTGATGATCAGGGAGTCTTCGAACAGCCAGATGTTTCCGTGGTTCTGCGGGAGAAGTCCCAGAGTGACAGCGGAGAACACTGCAACACAGAACACGTATACAACCAATTTATAAAAAGTATCAGGTATCAGGACGTGCAGGAGGAAATATACATCCCACAGGTCGGCTGAGCGTTGGAAAGATACTTTACCAACACACCCCATGCCTTGGTGAAAGCATGTGAAGCTACCAGCAGATGGCGCCCTGGCGTTCAACCTCTTGTTAGGGTTCAGTGTCGTGGTTGGAAAACGCAGACAACACAGCCTTTCTAAAACTGAGTTTATAACCTAACTTTTAGATGTATGTTAATAATAATATTTTGACATTTTCCTGATAGATATTCTGTAGGTGTGTAGTGGACGCATCCCTCTGTGGTACGGTTATTTAATGGGTTTATATCCTGTTGTCATCCCTTTAATGGCATCTGAACAGGTTAATTTGGAGGTAAACTACAAGGGGGGCCCATGAAGCTTTGTCTGGCCCCGGAGGGGCCCAAAAATGTTTGTCCGGCCCCTGATCAGGTGGACCTTCCCTTGGAACCCAGACCCCAACAAGAGAAACACTGAAGCGAGTATTTTGAAAAACACAATACAAAATAATCTATGATTATTATTATCATTATCGAAACCTAATCACGACATGAAGAAAACCTTAAAAGATGACATATTATACCACCAGGTGCGAGTGTGATTAGCCGTCACAAGGCGTTTCGAAAATCTGCGTCTTCTGACACCACAAGTCGGCGTGTCCACCTAGATCTGTGCTGGATAGATGAGCAACGTTTGCTACGGTCCACTGGGTAGGCCGGTGGACTGATCTACCCAGCACACATCTAGGTGGACACGCCCACTTGTGATGTCAGAAGAGGCCGATTTTCAAAGCGGCTTGTAGCGGCAAATCACAGTCGCACCTGGTGGAATAGCACGTCACCTTTAACGAAAAACACATATGGACGACGCACACACGTGACCGAGCACCCGAGTGAACGCGGCGCCCTACTCACGTGGCCTCCTGGTGGTCTCCCAGGGCAGCGTGGTGGGCACGTAGCCCTCCGCGCGGGCCAGCAGGGTGAGGTGGAGCCGGGGCCCGTAGGGGGCCCACAGCAGGGCCGCGCCCTCCGGGCCGGTCCTGGCACTGGCTCGGGGGGCGCGCCCGGCGTAGACGTCCAGCGTGGCCCCGGCCAGCGGGCGGCGGGTGGTCAGGTCGCGCACCAGGGCCTTCAGGGCGAACCGGGCTTCTGGAGGGGGGGGGGGGGGGGGTAAGAGAGGGCGATTAAACTGTCAACTAGAACTGTCCCACTCACACACACACACACACACACACACACTCAGCATGTATGTACACGTACACACACACACGCACGCATGCACACACACACACACTGTGTGTACACAGACAGACAGACAGACCTACATAAACACCATGCATACATGCCCACATTGTTATACACATACAGACAGCCTACACAATTCATTCAGGAACTATCTTTTCCAGTTATTACTAGTATTTATCCCGGGTAAAAAAAGACTATTATAGCGATAATAGGACAGGAAACATGTCATTAAGGAGCAGGTAGGGGTTAGGGGGCATTTTGGTCAAGGAGACACTACAACTATGCATGTGTTTTAATGGTTACAATCATTCAAAACACGACCCGTACTCGAAGCGTTGTCGTTGATAGATTAACACACGTCTGTGTGTGAACATTTAAATTGTTGTGTTTTGATTGGCCCAACCACCCTGACCTTACGCGACGGGGGACTATTAAGTTAACGACCAAGGGCCACCGTCTGTGATTCCCCTGTTTGCGTGTGCGCGCGGCTGAGTGCGTGCGTGTGCACGTGTGCGTCCATGCGCCTGCGTGTGTGTGTGTGTGTGTGCGGAAGTGTTGGGGCCGCTCTGCCGTGAAGCTGGGCCCCTAACAAAGAACCAGCGGAGCGGGCGGGTGTCGTATAAATCAGGCTACACAACACAAGGGCTATTCCTCAGCTAGGGGAACACCGTGATTACCATATTACAACCCCCATATTACAACCCCCGTGGCCGCAGAGTAAAGCCCCTAATCCTCTCAACACGCTGCGAAACGATACACCGTTACACGTAACTGCGAGTGATGAATCCACACAACGTTATGAAATCCCAACCGTTTCATCAGGCTGAGGAATAATGAGCAAATTACCCTCTCTTTTTATATCAGTCAGCATTTTCTCCTGAGCATGCATTTGCACTGTGCGTCTTTCTGCACGGAGGTCGATATTATTGCCATCATACGGCCTGTAGTTATCTATGTTTGTTTGGTGGAAGCGTATTGTTTCATTGCACAAAAATGCACAATATATCTTCACCTATGTGTTTATACGAGCCCTGATTTCTAAAACGACGTGTGATTGCTTCATGAGCCGCTTGATGCCATTTCCTTTTTTTCTTCTGCCGTTTCTCGGCCCCAAACCGTGAGATCAAAGGACTTAGTGCCTCGCCTACCTGGCTGGGTTGGAGACCCGGGCTCCGGGCTCCGGTGTTCCGGGTAGGTCGTGTCCGGAGGAGGGATGCTGCTACTGGCATTGTCCTCGGAGGGTAAGGGGAGGCTCGCGCTCACCGGATCCGCGTCGCGGCAGAGGATCCCGCTCCAGACCACCGACAACAACAGTAGCAGGTGGGGTTGGTGGCGTTCCGCAGGCATGGCGAGAGCGAACCGACACCCAGAGACATAACGGCGTAAACGGGACCGGTACTCGGGAGGGGGGGGGGGGGGGGACACGGGGCACAGGGGATGTCTCTTGGCAGGCAGGTAGGTAGGCTAGCTGGGATACGGCTCGCTTGAGGGGGGTCTTTTGTTGTGATGGCCTGCAGTCTTCACGTGACCTTCCTGGAGGGGCGAGGCGAGGCGCTGCTGGTGCTGGTGCTGAGGCTGGGCGCGCGGGGCGGGAGATGTGTGACGTCATAGAACGCGTGATAAGGGTGATTATAAGATACGGAGACGCGTCGATGCTTAACCTGGGAAACCTTGTGAGAGGGTGTGCTTGTTTTTAGAATTTACATTACACAAAATAAAATGCTATAATAAAAAACTGACGAGATCTTCATTAAGCAACTTTACTTTTAATTAAAGAATTACAGTTAAGTAAAGTCACTTGGTTTCATTTGCTCCAGGAGACGAATAATTACTACGACCTCCCTTGCCCGTTTTAATCGCAGGCTTACCTTTCATATCTCTTTCATAAGTATGCATAGCCTACACGTGCAAATATATAGACTTTAGGCCCACTGTAAAATATTTATGTATAGGCTACATAATATATATAGAAATATTTTATTTCGTTAAATGCATGTAATCAATACAAATAAAAACAATTTATTACTAGTGTGAAACATCAGGTCCATTATAGTTAATTTAACATTTAACACTTGAATTGTTCAATTACTGCCGCCGTGTGGTGTGATGGTGGAACTGCGACACCGTCTCATAACTCCCATGGATTATGAATAAACACCGGATGAGACGTCGCAAGTGTACGTCGCAGTAAAACAGATTAATGAAACAGACTGAACAGATGGGTTTAACCAGAATGCCACTTATGAAGTGCTTGATACTAATCTGAGAGGTGACTGAATGAAGGGAGAACGTTTTCTTGCATTTATGTTGCCAAAAACACGTGTAGGAACTTCTAGACAATAACACTAGAGTACTTCAATGCTTTATTAAAACTTTGCCCTCAATCATTGACGTAGTTACAAAAGTATCAAGGTAGTGTGAAAGGTGCATTATAAAACAAAGTGCTTCGTTAGGACAGGAGGTAAATTAGTGCAATCAACATACTTAGTGGTGGAAATATCGAAAGAAATCAAAAAGCAACAATCAGTGCAGTGGTCATAGCAGGAATACAACTATAAAGTGCGCAAAAATACATAAATGTGTGTGTATATTATTAAATCTTAAATTGTAGACTTTTAGGACGGTTGAACAGCTTTACAAACACATTCAGGCAGTTTAAATAATATTACATTTAAATACACACACACACACTTTTGCCTGAAAAGCAAGGACATTATCGTTCTAGCAGCATTTAGCAGTGGTATTTCCGACACTGCTAACACACCTCACACAATCGCACACAAAACACACACCTGAATCATATTCAATATCCTAATCAAAACGTGAGGCGCGTTGGTTAAAACTATCATTAGCATAGTCAGTTAGCCGTGTTATTGCACTTGGTCGTCATCATTGGAGGCATTATCAAACTCTTAAAACTACAGTGGACCGTTGGCCACTCTGAACCTCACCGAGTCTGTGAAGGAAAGTCCTAAAGCTCACAGAAGTAGCGGGCGGTTTGCCGCAGCAATACTTTTAAAACACTTTGAGACGTTTTTAAACTCTCTCCCCGATATTGTGCGGATCTCGAGCCGACCTTTTTAAATCTCGGAAAGTCCTTTATGCACGCAGGGTACCTGATAGTGCTCTGATTGGCCAGAAGGGAAGGAAGTGGGAGTGGTGGTGGTGGTGGTGGGGGTAAGCTTCCTGTTGGGTCAGTAGCAGCCGTCGTTCCAGCTGGCGTGACGGAGAGGGGTCAGCTGCGTCATGCTCTTGGGGGGCGTCAACAAACTGATGAGAGAGGAAAGAATCAGTACAGAATCTACGCACGTTTTTTATGTTTTTTGTTATATTATTATAAGTCATGATGACTGCATTTTTCTGGTGAACATTAGCATTGAATGATCTGTTTTTTATTATAAACTGACACAGAAACTGTAGACCACAGCCCCCAGGTTAGATTGGCTGATTCACCCTAGGTCTCCACCCTTGAGCATCTGAAACGCTCCAACCAAACTCTGTGAGTAAGAACACAACCCCCTCAAATTGAAACGCAAGTCCATCCTTTACAGACCATGAGACCCCATGCAGGTTTGGTGGGGTTCAGATTTCAGCTAGACTCTGCATAGTCAACCCGTCCCTCCCCTCATACTTGGCACTTTATGTACACACTTAAAGTACGCACTTATTGTATTTCGTTGTATTTAGTTATAGTACTAAGTTATGCTGCATCTTATCCTAGCTATCATTGTTGTGTATGGGGAATGGGTTAACCTAGCGATTGTAAATGCTTGGCAATTGGTTCTATGATCATCCTTACTGTACCGACAGCGATATACTGTTGTTTCTATTTCTTCCGACAAATGTACTTACTGAAAGTTCACTTTGGATAAAAACGTCTGCCTAATGCCCTGAATGTAAAATGTAAATGTTTGGGTCGGCTCACCTGCGTGGCAACTGGGAGATCCGGGGGCGGGGGGCGGAGCTTGAGGCCGGGCGCGGCAGGCCGCTGCGGGCCGTGAGGGGTTGGGTGGGGGTCTTGTTGCCGAGTGACGGGATGCCTGTCGGCACAGAAACCGAGCCCTTGATGATGGGGCTGACGTAGGCGGTGGCCTTTGGCGGTTGCGTGGGCGACGGAGTAGAGAAGCTTCCCACGCTGTGGACGCGGTTCTGCAGCTGGACTGCAGGCCGAGAGGTTAGCGTGTTAGCCGTCTATTTCACTAACAAGTGTGTTGGTTAGCCAGCATGTTAGGGAGTTGGTGAGTAAGTAAGTAAGCTGGCTAGTTCATTATCTAGCATTTTTGTTTGATGGCTACCCTTTTGGAGAGTTAGTCATCTTGTTATGTAGTTTTTTAGCCTTCCATCTAGCTAGCTTGTGAGCTAGATATCTTGTTAGCTAGTTTTTACCTTCATATTTAGCTACCTAGTTAGAGATCTTGAAAGCTAGCTATTTAAAAACAAAATCAGAATCATCTTCATCAAGTAAGAAAACACAAAAGGAATAAATCTGGAATAATTATAAAAATAATATATAACACACATTTAGCCATTAGCTAATTAGCTTGTTAGCTAGTTCGAAGGGTTGGAAAGAGAAAGGTTGCTGCTTCTTACTGGAGGAGTGAAACTGAGCCGACGACGAATCAAAGCTCAGGCTGTTACGCAGCAGGGAGAGGGGAGCCGCCTGATTGGCCGAGATGTGCACGCTTGGCATGCTGGGAGCCTGCACCAGGTTAGGCATGCTCCGGCGCAGCTGGTTTACTGGTAAAACAACAACCAGAATCAAGTGGGACTGGGGACAACAGATGTTAACTAGCCTCTTAGGCGAACTGGCTCACTTACAATTTGACTGTTGATTAGTGTGAAATATCCCTGAAATAAACCAATAAATAAATAGGAGTCAACGTCAGATATGAGATTTTTTCAATCATCCCCTACAAACTGAAAATATTGTTCTTATACGTATATCAAATTGCACCCACCAAGTCATTATGAGCAAAAACCAACCACTAAAAACTTGCAGAGGGAAAACAGGTCAAAACAGGTCGTCAGGCACACAACAAAGAGCTCTGTTCCCGCTCTGTTTCTGTGTCACCCCCACCGCCCAGTCTCTCCTGTTTCCGTTGGGCCCTGTGACTAGACTTACAGGGAGTTAGAGGCAAGCGGTTGGCGAGCTGGCTAGCAGGGTCATTCAGGGTGACCGTCAGGTGATTAAGGGGACCTTATCCCTCAAAGCTCGCTGCGTCTGTATTTGGGCGCCGGCAATAGCGTTGCGACAGCTAATTAAATGTCGAACAAATGCTTCTGGAATTAACCGATGAGATTAGAACCAACTGTATCAGCGCTTTTCGTTAGCGAGTTAGTTATCAGAGCGCTAATTGGGGAATCGTCGTTTTGCGTTTAGTATAATTACTTTTAAAAAAAGGCAGCCTGAATATCAGGGATAGACTTACGCTCATGACCGAGAGCCAACTGATTTCCAACGGGACATTCCGCTGGACGAAACGGCCAACAACAAAACAAAACAGGGGTACGTACCCCGTAAACACAGCAGTAACCACGCGAGTACAACACCAAGTGGCAGTAGCATCAACTTTAGGACAATCCGTTTGCTACAGCCAAGAAGTCCTTTAAGCCCCCCTTAAGCGAGTAGCGGCCACCAATTAGCAATTTCGCCCCGATAAAGTAATACAGGCCCGGCCGTAAGCCAGGGTGTTTCCTGCTCACCTGATCCGGGTCTGAGGGCCTGCGGCTGGGAAGCGCTGGGGCCGACGGGGCCCGCCCGTGGAGGGGGGGAGGCGAAGAAGGCCCTGGAAGCGTACGTTTGGACGGGGGAGGTTGGGGGGGTAGCCGGGGGTGTGTACAGCGACACGCTGCTGCGGTGCCAGTCCCGTGCGCTGGAGAATGTGTGGGGCCGGGGGAGGCTGGAGGGAGCGAGCTGGGGAGGGGTAAGGGGGCCGCACTCCTCCTCCGTGGGACGGGGGGTCCGGCGTGAGAGGCTGGGCCCCCTCTCCCGAAGAGGGGCCGTGCTGGCGTAGTCCTGACGCAGACCTGTTTGTGGGGGGGGGGGGGGGGGGGGGGGGGGGGGGGGGGGGGGGGGGGGGGGGGGTAGCAATGCACACACACCAAAATATATAGACACAAAAAAACCCCACATATTTCCCCCCACACACACGCACAGAGAATAGACACACGCACACAAAAGAAATCGGACAGGACAAACACATATACACACACCTCCTGGGGTTAATGAAGCTAAAGTAGCGATGAGCTCGTAGGTCTGATTAGTTAGTTAAACATGGAGGGAGAGAGCGAGAGAGTTTGGAGTTAGAGATTCAGAGTTACCGAAAACAGCCCCTGGTTGGCCCCCAGGTGAGGCCTTCACGCCCCACCAGGTGAGGCCTTCACGCCCCACCAGGTGAGCCCTTCACGACCCACCAGGTGAGGCCTTCACGACCCACCAGGTGAGGCCTTCACGACCCACCAGGTGAGGCCTTCACGACCCACCAGGTGAGGCCTTCACGACCCACCAGGTGAGGCCTTCACACCCCACCAGGTGAGCCCTTCACGACCCACCAGGTGAGGCCTTCACGACCCACCAGGTGAGGCCTTCACGCCCCACCAGGTGAGGCCTTCACGACCCACCAGGTGAGGCCTTCACACCCCACCAGGTGAGGCCTTGACGACCCACCAGGTGAGGCCTTAACGAACAACCAGGTGAGGCCTTAACGAGACACCCTGTGAGGCCTTAACGAGACACCCTGAGAGGCCTTAACGACCATCCATGTGTGGCCTTAACGAGGCACCATGTGAAGCCTTAATGAGACACCCTGAGAGGCCTTAACGACCATCCATGTGTGGCCTTAACGAGGCACCATGTGAAGCCTTAATGAGACATCAAGTGAGACCTTAACGAGACACCAGGTGAGGCCTTAACAACCATCCAGGTGAGGCCTTAACGACCATCCAGGTGAGGCCTTAACGACCATCCAGGTGAGGCCTTAACGACCAATCAGGCTGAGACTCGGAACATTCGATTATGCGTTGTTACTTACTCTCCTCCTGCAGTCGGGCCATGACCTGTACATCTGTGAGGTCATTGAGCTTGTAACCCGTGGCGACGACGTCCCTCTCGTCATCGTCGAAACTCGCCGAGTTCCAGCCTTTCCGAAGACAAACATAGCGGTCGTTATGAGGTAGTGGTAACTTGTGTGATGCACAACATTCCTTCCTGGTTTATGGTGGCGTTCTCAAAAGACCCTGGCCCTCAAAATCGATGTTTGCCTCCAACTGTTACAGAAAAAGTAGTTTTACAAAAGTGTAGAAGAAGAAGACCGGACTACCTTATAACACTGACTGAGGTCGGTCTTTTTACCGACCAATCACGTCAAGGCAGGGGAGAGGGAGGATGGTTTGGGGGGGAAAGCTTGGGGCGGAGTCTTACCGCGGCGGGCCAGGTGAGAGAGGAAGGTGGGGCTCCTCTCGGCGGGGGGGAGGGGCTCCTTCAACAGAGGGCTCAGGGACCCCCTCGGGGGCAGCAGCAGGGGGGAGGCCAGGGGGGAGGCTAGAGGAGGGGGGGAGGAGGACAGAGAGAGGAGCAGTCTGAGGAACAAGGTTGAGTGGTTGGGTGGGGAATCGAACCTGCGTGTGTTTTGGGGGGGGGGGGGGGGGGGGGGGGGGGCTTACCGGGGCGTCGGGAGAAGAGCGGGGTGGAGCAGGAATTGCCGGCGAGGGGGGGGGAGGCGCCGAATGCCGACCCCCCCGCCACGCGATACAGGAGGGGGGAGGAGGGGGAGAGGCTGCAGGGCGAGGGGGAGGGGCGCCACCTAGAGACTGGAGAGAGCGAGGGGGAGGGGGGGAGGGGGGGAGATGGGGGAGGAGGGGGAGGAGAATGGAGTGGGGGGGGAAGGGAGGAAAATGGGAGGGGGTGAGGGGAGAGGGGGAAGGAAGGTGAGGAGTATGGAGGGGGGGAGGAATGAGGGGAGATGGGGAGGAAAATGGGAGGGGGGAAGGGGAAATGGGGGAGGAGGGGGAGGAATAAGGAGAGATGGGGGAGGAAGGGGAGGAGAATGGGAGGGGGTGAGGGGAGATGGGGGAGGAGGGGAGGAGAATGGGAGGGGGTGAGGGGAGATGGGGGGTGAGTATTGAGAGTGGAGGGGTCAAGGAGAATGTGATGAGGGGAGACAGGGCAGGGGTGAGGAAAGAGAGAGACCCTGAAATAAATCAGTCTCATCTCTTTTTCCACAGTAAAATACCTTCAAATATTTCAGTGTTTAAAGGTTGAGGACTTGCGTGCGTGCGTGCGTGCGTGCGTGCGTGCGTGCGTGTGAGAGAGATTGTGTTTGAATCTCTGCTTAAAAAAGCCAAACAGAGTTGTTGGACACACACACACACACACACACACGGCGTGACATCACAGGACGGTGCATCACAGCGGCGGCTGGCACCACACTACAGTGGGTGCCGTTGTTTCGGAGTGGCGCGCACACACACACACACACACACTCAACGCGGTTGCTATGGCGACGGCTCCTGGGATACGCATACGAGACTTGCCTTAAAGTACCGCCAACGCAAACGAGAGCCAGACATCACTTAACATCTACAGAGGCACCGACAGAGGCCTTAGCTAGGCAGATCCCAGATCTGGAGATAGCACAGCAGCGAAGGGAAGAGTAGAGGCCATCCTCCATCCCATTTGTGCCCGCTGATCGGTTACCAAGGCAGAGAAGCAGCTTTGGAACCAGAGACACATCGGTGTATCCTACATGCAGTTGAAGCATCTCTGAAGGGTGTCTTCATAGACGCTCCTCTCCTCTGCTCCATCAATGACTTCTCCCTTCCCCTGCCCCACCACCAACAGCTTGTCTCCTCTCCTCGAACGACTAGATGTTCCTCTCCTCTCCAACACTAGCTGCTTCTGCTGCTGCTCTCCTCCAGCTCCACCACTAGCTACTCTCATCCAGCTCCACCACTACCTGCTCCCCACCAAACCTTTGACCTGAGCCCTCTCTACCCCAACCAAACTCCCAGCCTCGCTGCATAGCGAGTATTCTCATTCGCGACCTGTCGTCGTGACAACCACCACCACCACACCACGCAGGAGTGGACGAGACGATGGTTCCTGCGCACGCGTGCAAGCGAGCGAGTACAGTCCGGTACCATGGTGGGATGGACCGGACCCCAAGCTGGCTAGCCGTACTAGCTGCCAGCATGGTGACGTCATGGCCCGTACCATAGTGTGTGAGTGTGTGTGTGTCAATAAAACCTTCTCTTATCCACGCACAAACAATTCCTTGCATCACCATTACACACACACACACACACCTCGTTGCAGGTTCAGAGACGGGGTCCTCATGGCCCCCTCGGACCGGGGGCTGTCCAGAACCTGCCTGCACCACGTCAGAGAAGACAGGGGTGGGCTGTCTGCGCACAGGGCTGCCCGGGATGACACGTACAGCCTGCTCACACACACACACACACACACACACACACACACACACAGTGACCTTATAATCGAAATGACCAGTGAACAGGGCTTATTATGGGATCTCCGTGAACAAGGCTGTCCCCCGAGCAACAAAGACACCAACTGTGCTCCGAAACACAGACTTGTTCAGAGTTTGTGTTTGTGTTGATGTGCTTGTTTAATCCTGCTTGGGAGTGCCGAAGGGTGGCCCTATCTCTCCTCCGACAGCCACATATTATGAATAAAATGTGTTCTAAAATGTGTTAATTGTGTTTCATGTTGTTTAAATCGCGACGAGCGACGAGGGAGGCAGGGGCTGCGTTACCAAGGCAACAACAGTATCCCAAGGCGAGAAGTTCGGACGCTGGGGAACATGTTTTAACATCCAACAGTAAACTTTGATTTGTCAAACATAAACCATGGAGTCGAAGTTAGATAAGTTACAGAAGTAGACTACGGGGGTGCTCTTCAACGTAGGGGCAAACTTGAATCGCGTTGTCAACATCAAGCAAGGCGAGACTATTCAAACCTCACGTCATTAGTCTGGAGTCTACTCTGGACAAATTAGACATCTCAAGTATCTCACACATCGCACGCCAAAGGCTCCACTATAGCCGCTTAGCGGATCAGCAGCAACACGTGGTTCCTCCGCAGTCATCCTACCAACCAGGTCTCGTCGTCCGAATCCCTGGAGGAGAACATGGCTTCCAGGTCCAGCTCCTCTACGTCGTCCATCACCGTGGTGGCCTCCCGATCTCCTGCCTGCTTCTCGGAGAAACACGCTTGGAAGTACGCCAGCACACCCGATGGGGTGTTCTTGTTGTTGATGTTGTGGTTGTTGTTCTCCTTGTGTTCGAGTTTGCTGGACGCGGGGGCCGGGGACAGAGTGCGGTTCTGCCGGCTCCTCAGCTGCTGATTCTGGAGCTCCAGACTCCGGACCAGCGCCTGGAGCTTCTTCACCTCCAGCTCGGCCGGCATGCTGTTGCAGTTGTGGTCGACCACATCCATGGTCTGGCGGTTCATCAGGCCGACCTCGGCCTCCATCGGACGGTGAGAGCGAAGTGCGTGGTGTTGGATCAGGAGACAGTGAGCGCTTGACTTGTAGACTGGCCTGCTAGACAAGAGTTGGCTGTGTCTGTGCGTCTCTTTCTCTCTACTCGGGTGTGATCCGAGCTGCCGGCTCAAAACCTAGGACAGTCGACCAATGAGAGAGGAGGATCTTGACCACGCCCCCCCCCCCCCCCTCCACACACACCAATGACAACTGCAGGTTAAGCCATGCGCACCTGTCCTGTCTCGAATTATAAACTCTTGATCCATTAAAAAAATGTGTACACATGCTAATTCATAATTTGCATAGTTTTATAGTTCAAATCAAACAATAATTTCAAAATAACACGCTGACTTCTGTAAACCCTTCGTTTCACTTAGATACAAATAAAGTATTTAGGATACTTTAATTGTATTAACAATACTGTGTACTAGCTCTAAATAATGAAGACTTGTAGCTTGTATTCTACAGGCAACACATGTAGATCTCCCACCCGTTTCATTTACATCCAAATAAAACACACGTAGCACCTCTAGTATGAAAAACAACTTAATTTATTGATAAATCCACAAAAAACGACCGGGTTCATTCACGCCGTGGCCTCGCCTGCCCTCTAGTGGCCGAGGTACGCCACGGTTAATATTTTTCACATATCTTCCCCAAGTTCTGCTCACACGTCCCGTCCGCCATTGTTGTCCTCAGTTTTCCCGCCAATTATGTAAATTATCGTTTCTTCCACGTGAACTTCCTACGGGCGCCTTCTTGGCCGGGCTTGTCCCTCTCCCTCACCCTGGGGTCAGGGGTCAACAGGCCAGCTGAGAGTGAGACAGAATTGAGATTTTTAGAAGTTATTTCACCAATTCACCCTGACCCAGACAGACAGCCAGACAGACAGATACGTGAGAGACAGACAGAGAGGGGAGAAATGAGAGAGACAGTCCGACTGACAAACAGGAGAGAAATGACAGGGAGACAGACCAACAGACAGAGAGATGTTGACAGACAGCACAGGGGTCCTTAAGACGCCAAATGAATGAAATCACAGTCAGTCATACTCCACACACACACACACACACACACACACACACACACACACACACACACACACACACACACACACACACACACACACACACACACACACACACACAGCCAAAGTTTAACTCCAACTTTTTCACTCATTCACCCTGACCAAGACAGACAGAAAAATGAGAGACAGACAGATACCTGAGAGACAGACAGCACAGGTGTCCTTATGACACCAAATATGAAACCAAACACCGTTATCTTCCACGCACAGGCACACACACACACACACACACACACACACACACACAGACACACACACACCTTGTCTCATGTTCTCCACCTCCCTCTCGGACAGGAAGCCGAGCAGCGCCCGTGAGATGGCGAGGCGAACCGCGCCGGCCTGGCTGGACCGCCCCCCGCCGCTCACCTCCGCCTCCACGTCGAGGCGCCCCAGGACCCCTGCGAACTGCAGCGGGAACATCACCTGCTCCCTAGGAGACCCCCGGGACAGCAGGGAACAGCCCAACGCACGAGAGGTCACGATCCTTTCCGCGTGGGTTCGACGGAGGCGCCGCGGGCGTGCTCCAGATGCCTCGTACGCCGGGACGTCACGAGTTGTGACGTCGTTTCCTGCCCCGTAGCACTTAAAAGCGTTCCGGTTTGTCTTTGTGAACGGGTCATGTCATTGGCGAGTCGTTGTTTATTGTTAGCAGCATTAGCCTCTTTAGCAAACCAGCTCGAAAAACAAACAACGCAACTTACATTGTATTGAACGCACAGCAAGACCGCACAATGCATAAATTGGTGACTGGAGTAAAGTAGCAGAGTACAACGACCAGCGTGTTACAAATACAAAGAAAATAAATCTCTTTACGGGCGCAGCCATTTTTGTTGTCGAGTCGTACGGTCGGCCTCACTGAACTCGGTATACTCTCAGGATTCCGAGTGGGACCGACCAAAAGGGGGCGTTCCTCCGTGAAATGACGCAAGAAAGCTGGGAGAGTTCCCACTTTGCAACTCGTGCGGGTGGCGTACGAGGAATCTGGAAGGCACCAGTGTGTGTGTGTGTGTGTGTGTGTGTGTGTGTGTGTGTGTGTGTGTGTGTGTGTGTGTGTGTGTGTGTGTGTGTGTGTGTGTGTGTGTGTGTGTGTGTGTGTGTGTGTGTGTGTGTGGGTGTGAGTGTGTTCTCTACCTGTCCTGGTACACGGGGAAGTAGGACAGCAGTTCCGAACCATTGACGGTCGCACGGCCCGACCCGCCATCTCTCAGGACCACCGAACTCTTAGAGGTCTTCCTCCGGCCTGCACACACACACACACACACACACACACACACACACACACACACACACACACACACACACACACACACACACACACACACACACACTGTGTCAATGCATGGCACTGTGGGGTGATTGTAACGTTCATTGTGGCGTGTGCATTTTAGGTTGCTTGGTTGTGTGTGTGTGTGTTTATATTAATGCGTGTTTGTGTGTTTTTATAAATGTGTACATTTATGAATGTGTGTGTGCGTGTGTTGAGTTACTAAATGCATGCAGGTGCATATACTGTATGCATACGTGTGTGTTTCTAAATGCGTTTGTGTTTGTGTGTACGTGTGTTCATAAATGTGTGCATGTGTATATGTATGTTTATTAATGCGTGTATGCCTGAGTTTATGAATGTGTGTGTGTTTATGAATACCTGTGTGTGTTAATGAATACCTGTGTGTGTGTTTATGAATACCTGTGTGTGTGTTTATGAATGCATGTGTGTGGGTTCATGAATGCGTTTGTGTGTGTTTATGAATACCTGTGTGTGTGTTTATGAATGTGTGTGTGTGTGTGT